>NW_024387121.1:915132-1300901 GCF_900408965.1 Simochromis diagramma | reverse complement strand
AACCTTTTTTAACTGTTAGAGAGACTTCTGCCTTCCCCAGACACAGGCATGTTCATCATTCATTTACATTAATGAATTCCTGGAACTCTTACATCTCATTTAACCCTTGAAACTTAGGGCCAGACTTTGACCCAAACATAAACCTAATTCCAACTTTAACCCTGAGATCAAATCTTAACTCTCAGACTGATCTTTGAAGGAGCGAGAGAAAAGGCAGTGTTTTAGCTTTCAGAGACTTTGGTCACTCTGACTATAACTGGGCAAGATTTAATTTAGTTTCATTTATTGTCCTCACTTTCAGTAGCCTCCATGATGCCACTCCGTGGTTTTGGACTGTTCATTTCAAAGCTTTAATATTTGTGTTTTAGTCATCACCATGGTCTTTGTTGGAGCCTGAAGCTCCAAATTTGCCTTCATCTGAACAACTGTGTCTCAAAATAGCCCAATAACTCACTCAGTGATGTTTAAAAAAAAATCATCAGCACTGTTTTTATGAAGTGGGAAACTATCCAAAGTCTGTTTAAAAAAAAAAATGTAACAGGCTGTGAACATGCTTTTTAAATTCGGTAACATTTGTCACCAGCCTTGTGCAGGGACACCTCCAGCAAATTTTGGGGGTGGCCGGAGCCCCTCTGGCCCCACCTTGGTGGCAGCCCTGGCCTCGTGTCTGCTAGGAACAGCAGTTTTTAAGGCTTCAGTATATTCTCCTTTCAGTGATGTCACAATAATCATGAAAGACGGCAAACTTTAATTGCTGACAGACGGCCATGTAGTCTGTTATGTCTCTTCAACAAGAATTTTATTTATTATCATGTAATTTGACCTGCATGCGTGCTTATCAAACTAAAAGAGCTGTACTGTCAGATCCCTTTATAAACAACAATAGACTCCCTGGAGCTGGAGCTACGAGTTTTGTTTCGCCAAAGGGAGTCTATCGTTGTTTATAAAGGGATCTGTCAGTACAGCTCTTTTAGTTTTTCAGCTTCAGTCGTACAGTAAGTGGACTTTTTGCCACTAAGCACTTCCACAGTTTAAGTATATAGATTAGAAGAAGGCCTGTCCCCTGGTAAATCCTGGTTTTGAAGCTTTTGTTGTGTTTCCCCTTCTGATTACGGGGAAAACAGAGTGGATGTAGCTGGAGGGAGGAGAAGTTTCCTCTCTTTAATCAGCAGTTTAAAGATTGTTTTTAGGAAAAGTCCCTTTGTTAGAGAGTCCGTCCTTCCTCTTCAGTTATTCTTCAACAGAACTTTTTTTAATCTGAGTGGTAAAGCACGGAAAACTATCAGCCTTCGCCAGTCGCCTTTATGGACTGAGCAGGGATGTCAAAATTTCTGTTAAATTCATCATAAGTAAGTAAAATACTTCTTTTATCCTAATTTTTTTTCTTTTTGCCTTTTTCAAATCATTATTCTTAGTGATTTCACAAGAGATGTGATCATTTGTATGACAGGATATAGAGAATCCAATTTTTAAGTGCTTGACCCATAATAGAGAGCAGAAATCTTTCTTTTTTGTTTGTTTGTCATTGTTTAACTTTGATGATTAGCAAGGATCCTGCTGGTGCTTAAAATTTATTTCTAAGCACTGAATTTGTTCTGTTAAAATAAGGCCTGAATTAATATTAAATGTTTTAACTCAATCTTTCAAACATTTCAAAAATATTAAGTTGTATCTCTAACTCAGAGGAATTTATCTTTCTTTTCCTTCAAGTTGAGTTGTTGTTTAATTTGTTCATAATTTTTCATTCTGAGTGGCAAAAAAAAAGGTTTGTTATTGTTTTTAAAGTCTTAAATTAAATTGCCTTAAGCTGCAGAAACCCTGCGATGGTCTAAAACACTAAAGCACTTGCTAAAACAGTTCTTTAAACGCTGGGTAGCGTCCATGCAAATAGTTTTTAATGGATCGCCATTAAAACTATTTGCATGTACGCTACCCAGCGTTTAAAGCAACATGTTTAAAAAAGTTGGTTTCCAGGCTTTTTTAGGGTGAACATTAGATCACAGACTATGAAGGACTAACATCAGGATGAGGAGTTGGGCAGCAGAAGTAAATTCAGTATGTATGCCTGGCTTTTGGGTATTTCTACAAAGAGAAACAGTACTGAAGCATTGTGTGGAGTGCTGTTATCGGAGCATGAATCAGACCGTGGTTTAATGTGCTGCTGCTGTTTGTTCATGGTGGAGGGCCGTGGTTGGAATTCCACTCAGTCGTATCAGCAGAGTTTGATGGCTCTGATGTTTGTTGAAATTTGTTTTACGTCACTGTTGCTGGGAAACTTCCTTTAAAGTCCAAAAATATCTCAACACTGAAAAGTTTTATGGGTTAAAAGGTGATATTTT
This sequence comes from Simochromis diagramma, assembly GCF_900408965.1. NCBI lineage: Eukaryota > Metazoa > Chordata > Actinopteri > Cichliformes > Cichlidae > Simochromis > Simochromis diagramma. The sequence goes on along the minus strand of NW_024387121.1, from coordinate 1,298,562 downwards.
GACCAGGTTGTAAAACCATGGTCTCTCTGTAATCTGACCACAGTGTATCACCAGTGGTATAGTTACAAATCACTTTTATAAGATTATAGTGCAGTGGCGAGTTTTGAATATGTTTAAGAACAAAATCAACTCAGTGTATAAATAAAAGGTCAGGATTTCTGTTAACTAGGTGCTTTCTTGGAAGATAGCAGGCGACTTTTCACCTCAGGAAACAATGAGCTGTCGCCTGTCACACCCAATCAATTGCAGCAGATGGCTTTTTAATATTGTAGGGTCTTTACCATACAATATAATGTAATAAGAATGTGGAAATCAGGTCTTTATGGTCAAATAGCTGCTAAGAATCCACGACTAAGTGAAAGCAACAAGCAGAAGAGATTTGTTTGGGCCAAGAAAGAAAAGGAATGGACATTAGACCAGTGGAAATCTGTGCTTTGGTCTGATGAGTCCAAATTTGAGATTTTAGGTTCCACCCACCGTCTCTTTGTTGGACTCAAAAAAGGTGAATGGTGTCTACATGCACGGTGGGAACCATGCATGTAGACACCATATTTCTGTCAACATTTCCTAACAATCCTCTTAAGGCTGCACTCATCGGTGCTTCCTGTGCCCCTTTTCCTGCCACAATTTAAATTTTTATATTTAAATCTCCATTAATTATGCTCCAGTACAGCGCTCTGTGAACAGCCAGCCTTTTCAGCAGTGGCTTAGTCTCCTTGTGGAGGGTGATCATCGCTTAATGCAGGTTCGCTTAACATTTAAAGGACTCTGCAGACCCAACTAACCCAGTGCTTGATTTCTGTTCTTACTACCAGTAAAACAGCCTTAACTTTGATGGTTATTTAGTAACAGTACCTCGTTAAGTTGTAAAGGATGTGGCTAAGAGTGTGTGTGTGTGTGTGTGTGGTGTGTGTGTGTGTGGTGTGTGTGTGTGTGTGTGTGTGTGTGTGTGTGTGTGTGTGTAGTGTGTGTGTGTTTTTAAAGTGACTGCAAGTGCATCATGCGGTCACTTGACTCATTATCTATCAAGCCTGTGGTAATTTGAGGGAAGCCATTCCCTCCACTTTTCATTAAGCCACAAAGGCTGAGAGACTTTTTTGTTAACAAATGTAAACATTGTCATCTCTTGCTTCCAGAAATCTTCATCCTCTTCATCATGTCTAAAATCCTTCCACACAACATTCTTCCCATGTGAAATCTAACTTGTTATCAAAGGCAAAAAGCTTCACAGTCACAGATCACCCCACCACCCTCATCTCCACCACCTCCACAATACTAACACCACTGCCGACCCAGCTGTTGCCTTCATCAATGGCCTGCTTCGACCGGATACCCTGTGAGTAATGAATTATTTCCCAAGTAGCCAAAGGATAACTAGAGTTAAATATGTGTTTTGATCTTGTCAGGTGAGCAAATAAGTTAGATACAAATGCTAGTGATCTTCCCCTGCTGCCGATGAAAGACACAATGATGAGAAGGGTCTCAATAATAGCTTCTTTCCCCTTCTCCCCAACCAGTCAAAACAGATGGCTGCCCCTCCCTGAGCCTGGTTCTGCTGTATGCTGTGTCTTGTAATATAAGATGCCTGGGTTTAGCTGTTTATTTGGAACGTGTCTTGAAATTTCACTAAAACTTAGATGCTGTAATTTCTACTGCCTAAATGACCACAACACAAAACAAGAGCAGCGCACAAACGTATTGTTGCACGTATTTTTTTATGATAGCACAAAGTTATTACATGTATACGATGCTCTGCAAAGTTTTGCATAGGCTCAGTGCACAACCAAGCTAGTCTCTTATGTCATCGTTGTTGATGTCCTCAATCTGAACCCTCTGCAATCTGAATATGTCATTTTTCTGTTTAATTGGTCTCTGAAGACTCGGGTAATATCAGGAGGCCAAGAAAATGAATATTTGGAAATGCATCAAAACCTATTCTTATTTTCAAAACATCCGTTTAGCCATTCTCCAAAATCTAGAGTCAAAGTTATCACTAATGATGACTTTGATCTCAGAGGCTTAAGTTAGTCACAACAACAAAAGTGTTTCATCTGCATAGAGTTGTACGATTTAGAGACGTAGCTGCTTCCAGAGTGTTTATTCTCCAGTCTTAAATTATTCTCTTTAAACTACATTCTTAACATACTCAGTCAATTAATATTATGTCCAAGAAATTATTTATATTTATCTTATGATGAATTATGTTTTTGTCCATCTTTAGCACTGGGACATCAAAGGATTTAAACCACTGGTACTATTTGTCACTGCAAATACAAAGAAATAATTTTAATGTGAACTGAATGTGTAATCAGTTTACCATTATTTCTAACTCTACCATAAAGCTCATATGTTCAACTTTTAATCAAAGGAACAAATATTTTCATAGATTTTCAATGAGAATAATAAATGGACATTTTGTTTTACAGAATCAGTCTTTGTTGGTGAGATTAATGTGGACTCGTCTTATCTCCACAGTGCCTCGATGGGCGATCTACACCATCTTTGCAGCTGGCGGTCTGCTGATTCTGCTCTGCTGCCTGTGTGTCTGCATCAAGTGCTGCTGCAAAGGAAAGAAGAAAAAGAAGAAGAACGAGCAGATCGATCTGAAGGCGGTGAATGGAAAAACAACCACAGCCCTGGTGAGTGGCAGAGGCCAGAGTATCTGATATAAATTTGACTGATACACAACACAAAAAACATAATGTATTCTATTGTTTTTTATTTCACTGAACTGATTATAACTACACACTACAGGACTACACATAAAAGATGGAAATAACCATTGGAATGTCTCACGTGTTACTTTTCAGCATTGCTAAGGTATTCCTGGGCTTTGCCAACCCTCAAGAATTCCTGTGAAAGACCCTTGGTTAATGACAGGCTCCCTATAAACTGGACAGATATTAGTTGCTGAACAGTTTAGTTACTTTTTGGGTCAAGAAACAACTGGTCAGAACCTTTGACTCGATTTTACTTTTGATAGGTTTGAAAGCGCTCAGTGAAATAACTTTTTGGTAACTGCGAGGGTCGATGCCACGGACTCGTCTGTGGAGAATTTACTTTACAGCTGTGCATGTGCCACAGGAATGACTACTCGTTGTTGGGTCTCCAGTTGTCCATGTCCACAACAAACTACAATCAAGGTGTTAGGAACTGGCACGCACAACCTGTATTTTTACGTCACTGGGAACATGCGGTTGGCACTTTAGAGAAACCGTTGAGTCAACATGAGACTATGTTAAATAAGACCTGACACTAACAATTAATGCCATAAACTCATCAGGAAAATGTTCACTTAAGTTATTGATCAAGTAGAGCAGTAGAGTAATTTTAGCATAGTTCCAGTGACCCCTGCTGTCCTTTAGATGTAATGCACACTAGGACACCACATGACTTTATTTTTCAGACTCAAAGAACAGACTTGATGTTCTCTGTTGTGTCGTACTCTGGATTTATTTGGTTCTGGGTGTGACATAATTTTTTTTTTTTTAATGAAAAGTATACAACAGTTTTAGTTTAAAAGTTTAACATGGCTTTACCCCCTGAAAAGGCTTGGACAGCTAATGTGCTTCCTGTGCTCGTCTGACAGGTTCAGCCAGATGTGGCAGATGTTGATTATGGCTCAACCAAAAAGCAGAGAGGAAAGCTGCTCTACTCTCTGGGAATATGATGGGCCTCTGTCTGAGGTGATTAAATGAATGTCTAATTGTTTACCTTTCATGCAGCGTTGCACTTCTATAATGTTGCATTCTTATTTTAAACATTTGAATGTGTGAAATTTGTTCAGCTCCTCTTTAGTTTTCAGCTGTGGTATGAGTCAATATCCATCTGTTTCCTGTCGACCTTTACAGCTCAAACTGGGGATCAAACAAGCCAGCAGCCTGATGGCCATGGACCTCGGAGGAACCTCAGACCCATATGTCAGAGTCTACATCCTCCCCGAAAAGAGCAAAACCTATGAAACCAAAGTGTTCAGGAGCACGCTGAACCCTGTCTTCAACGAGCAGTTCACCTTCCAGGTAGGACCTGGTGACTTGCCCTGTTTAGTTGCATTTGCTTAAAAAACAGTTATAATTAAAAATTGTTGTGTATGTGGTGAATTATTGAAGTTGAACGTCAATGCTGCAAATCCTCAAAAAAGAAAGAGCTTCCAACCTTAGTTATATGCCCCCAGCTACCAAAGTCTACCCTCATGAAGTCGACAGCTGTGATGAAAGTGTTTGACTTTAACCGGTTTTCCAAACATGAAATCATCGGCGAGATCCGGGTGCAGCTCTGCAATGTTGATTGGAATCACATCATCGAGGAGTGGCAGGAGCTGGAAGCACCCGCCAAATTTGAGGTTTGCTTTCACACATTTCCTTATTCTTCATGGTCCAAGTGGTGGCATCTAGGAAGGATTTAATCAATTTTTGTCGAATGTATTTCCATATTCTTTAAGGATTCAGTTTCCTAATCCAAACCTCTTGTGTCATTCAAAAAGAAAAAGCAGTCATGTTGCTTCCTGGGACCAATAGTTGGATTAATGGCAGGATTAACAGTTTTTCAAGCTTGGTTTGTTTACTCTTCTCTTCATACTGTCAAAATCTAATCTGTTTTTTTAAACTATACCCCAATACATCTTTCTTGAGACACTAGCCTGTAGCGGAATCACTGACGCATCCTGAAACTAATTTCATTCAACTCAAAAATCTCAAAACAACCGATTTACACTTCCTGAAGGATCTGTCCCGGACCTCTCCTATTAATAATCTACTTCCTCTTGGTCTCTTCTCTTTTGTAAATTTGATATTAATTTCAATTTTTATGCTGATGACACTCAGCTTTACCTGTGCACCAAACCTCCCACCCACCTCTCTCTTTCGTTGCCTCAAGGAAATCAAATCCTGGGTCTCCAGGAACTTTATCAGATTGAATAGTGTTAAAACTGAGGTCCCCCTCATTGGCACCAAATCCAGGTTATAAAAGGTTCTCCTTTCTCGGTTCCCCCCTCCTCTCAGGTTAGAGTCATCAGATGCTTTCTCCTACCAGACATCTCCTGCCTGACTCTCTCCACTTTCAAATCCCAACACATTTCTTTAAAGTGACTTACTCTTTCTGACCATCTTCCACCTGTCACATGCATCCTCTGTTCTTAATGATTTTGATATACTGCATATTTGTTTAATTCACTTTGACATTTTTCTTGGCTTTTTAAATTTTTTAAAACTCTTCTAACCTTGAATATTTTGAAAGGCACTTAAGATAAAACGTATTATTCTTATTTTTATACTTGTTAGTAACATTATAGGTTTTGCAGGTTATCCAAGAGGAATGTGAATATTATTTAAATCATTTTGTACTGTCACTAGCACAAGGCTCTCATAATGGGTAGATGGTCACTTTCTCCTTCAGCTTCCTCCTTTTATTTGCATTTTTATTCATTTCAGTTTACTGAAATATATCAGAGCTGATTCAGTTGTAAGAACTACAGATTTCTGTATGACGTTTGTGCTACAGGAAGAAAATCTAGGAGAGATCTGCTTCTCCCTGCGCTATGTTCCCTCTGCCAGCAAGCTGACTGTGGTAATCCTGGAGGCCAAAAACCTGAAGAGCATGGATGTTGGAGGATCCTCAGGTCAGACTGAGACAGGATCTTAATCAAAAATGTAACTTTTCAAAAACGCTCCAGCGTGCTAATTTACAGCAAATCCAAGAACACATTTGCTCTCCATTAAACCAACGGGTGATCCACTGGAGGTGTAACAGAAGACAACACTGCCTCACAGTGGTTGACAGCAGTAACTACAGAAACAGTGAAGATGGGAGAAGTTTAGTCATTTCCATCTTCATATTGTGGGAGCTGTACTCGACTACAGCAGCTTCGTTTATCTTACACTGGGGTCTAATGCATCTTATCATAATATTTTTAGCTCCTCCCCCTTTAAACAAACTGTCTTCTTAAACAGGTTTGAGCAGTAATGCTTAAGTACTGACCATGTTTAATTTAAACATCTAGCTGTATATTTATTTAAAGAAAGCCATAACGGATTATCTTAACTAAAAGGATGATTATCTAAAATTTCTTTATTGATGCAATTCAGACATGATTACATCAATACTTGATTCCTGCTTACCTTATTATTTTACTCCATTAATTCTTCTCAGGTATTTTATGGAGGTATCATGCATCTGCATGAAGAAATACAGTTTATAGATGCTCCGAGTGACTTTCCTCCATGCTGTGTTCGTAGATCCTTATGTGAAAATGCAGCTAGCTCTGGACAAAAGGAAGTGGAAGAAAAAGAAGACGTCTATCAAAAAGAAGACGCTGAACCCTTATTTCAACGAATCGTTCGTCTTTGATGTGTCACTGGATCAAATCCAGGTGAGTGTCACGACATCCTGGCTGAAGCAGATCTTTAACAATATTTGAGACGATCCAAACAATAGACTGGTCATCGATATTAATTTCACATAAACACAAAACATTTTAACAGTAATTCTGAAGACCTTTTGTGATGATGGTTTAGAATATAAAGAATATATATCAGCAGAGATCCTGGACTGAACTAACTTGAGAATGTTTTCCTCTTTCCTGACATTTATACTTCTGCACTGGCTGACGCATACACTGTGTCAATAAAAATAAAATTCAACCTGCTATTTTTCCAGTCCTGGTCTAAGTGGTTACATAATACATGCCGCATTGTTGAGAAGGGAAACAGACTCCTGCCACTTTCACATGTTTGATAATTACCCTTTTACTGTTGTTCTGAGTGGCTGTGATTTTCTGATGAACATGGCGCACACACTTTTGTAAACGTCACGCACTGAAGGCTTTAAGGTTTTCTACCTCTGGTGTAGGGATTCAGCTCCTTTCTCAAAGAAGAGCCTAATGCAGCCTAACAAATAAAGGGATGATCCTCAGCTGTATGCAGTGAGGGAGGCAGCTTTTTAGTTTAACACTGTTATAAGACTGACACTTATTATAAGCACACAGTCACACTTGAGGTATCACATCAAACTAAAAAAAATGGATTGGTGCATCCCTGTGGAAAAATTTACTTCACTTCTGTTCAGTTTATTTATACAGCACCAAATCCCAACAACAGTCGCCTCAGCGCTATATATGTTGTAAAGTAGACCCTACAATAATACATAAGAGAAAAAAAACCCCAATCCCGTGACCCTCTGAGCAAGCACTTTGGCGACAGCGGGAAGGAAAAACTCCCTTTTAACAGGAAGAAACCTCCGGCAGAACCAGGCTCAGGGAGGGGCGGGGCCATCTGCTGTGATTGGTTGGAGGGGAGAAAGACAGCATAAAAGACATGCTGAGCCAGAGGTTAATAATAACTATTGATTACATGCAGAGAGGTGTATAAATACCAAGTAGGTGAAGAAGAAACACTCAGTGCATCATGGGAATCCCCCAGCAGTCTACACCTATTGCAGCATAACTAAGGGAGGATTCAGGGTCACCTGGTCCAGCCCTAACTATATGCTTTAGCAAAAAGGAAAGTTTGAAGCCTAATCTTAAAAGTAGAGATAGTGTCTGTCTCCCATATTAAAAACTACCACTTTAATGCTGCGCTGATAGTGAGGCGACTTTAAATCTGAATCTCTTTCCTCAGAGGGTGAATCTGGTGGTCTCGGTGTGGGACCATGACGCCGTGACCAGGAATGATCCGATAGGGAAGATCTACCTGGGCTGTGATGCCACGGGGAACCAACTAAGGCACTGGGCCGACATGTTGTCCAACCCGCGACGGCCGGTGGCTCAGTGGCACAGCCTGCTGTCGGCCGAGCAAGTCAACTCCACTCTAACCCTGAAAAAGAAAATCCCCATCCCCAGCAAGATGAAGGAAAGCGCTCAGCAGTGGTACCCTAAATGAAACCATTTAAAAAAAGAGAGATTCAAATATTTTTGATAACCATTTCTCCCTTTGTTCTTCTGATATGGAAATAATTGAATAAGATTACTTTGTATTATACTGTATATTAAGATTTGTAATTATTATTTTTTGGTATCAAATCAAAACATGCTAAAATATATTTTCTAACATTTATTTTTGCTTTATAAACACAGTTTAGCCTCTGTAAGATAGCTGTACTGAGTAATACAGTTAGGTCCATAGCTTCAGTACACACTTTCCCTCAGTACAACAACAACATGGTGGATTTTAAATCAAACAGTCAATATGTTCACTCATTATTCCAAGACAAATGAAGTGGATAAAAGAGTTGATTCCAAGTCTTGAACTTCTGAATGAGCCTCATTCAGTAAATGTTTTTACCCTGCGAAAGACACGAGCTCGCACGTGAAACTTCTGCCAGATTCATGACGAGTGGGCACCGGCATCGTTTGTGCTGGCTGTCTGCAATCTGCATACCATCACACTTATTTCTCTATATAAGGAAACAAGTTTATCTCAAAGTGAAACGGGGAGTGATGCTGCTGTAAAAGAGGGAAGAGGAGGAAAGCAGGAGAAAGGCTGACATAAAAAAGTCATTTTTTAAATAAGATATACGATTATTACTACTAGTAGCAGAATTGCAATTCTTAGTACTAATCAGTATAAAGGTGTGTTTTTCTTGTGTTTTGTAATATAACCAGAGCTTCATCATTTGTTCATGCATGCAGTCTGGAGCAGTACTATATTTCTTCATACCGTATGAACAAAGGTACAAAAATGTCAACAGCTCAACAGCACTGTGAACACCATGCAAGACAACTGATGGTTGTGGAATTCTTTCTATGGTTAAAAACAACAGCTTACCAAGCCAGGACCACTCTTAAGGAGGCAGGAGTATCTCTGTCAAGGTCTACAAACCAAAGATGTCTTACTGAATGGAAATACAGAAAGTTTAGGACACGCTGCAAAGCACTGGGTGGCACTCAAGGCTATACTCTGTGATCAGACTCTGACAAAATGCTACAAAACCGATCGGACTACATTTTACAGTGCAGATGGATGATGACCCAAGGCTGACTGCAAAAGAAGCGACCCACGAGTTTGTCAAAGCAAAGAAATGGGGATATTCTTCAATTCGCTAAGTCAGTTACCCGAGCTCAATTCAGCAGAGCAGCTTGGGTGTAATTCCTAAACACTTAATGCAATATTTTTGTTAAAGCCGTTGGATTAAAGCTGAACTTCTCCACTTCAACCACATCTTCACTGTTTGATTTCAAATCCCCTGTAGGCAAAGGCAAAATTGCAGTTGTTGTGCCGGTTTCTAAATACTAATGGACCTGGAAATGCATATCATTATTTCTTATGTAAACACACTGAAAGTGAAATGTATTTTAGTCTACAAAACACAAACAACTCTATATGTTTTTATTAAGAAAAGATCTTGTTAACTTTCTATACAGTTGGAATATGATCTAAAAGCTAGAAACAATCGTTTATGGACAAACAAGTCTGAGACTCTCACTCGTTTCCCCTGACAGACGACGACTCAAACAAAAACTCTCAATCAAGCCGAGTTCAGCAGGTGCCTTCTCCTGCTGGCTCAGGCCTCCAGAGACCGTCCTCATTAAATGCTCTGTGAATGCACAGCTCAGTGCATTCACAAAACGGGAGATTTTCACTCTGTCAGCATCTGATGTTAAAACATCAACTACGATGAGCCTCTGTTGACTTGAAACTTTGATTTCATAAGCAAAAATGACCCTACCTCTAATAAAGTCTGAAAACATAGGAAGATACTGGCTTTGAGTGATATAGACGCTTCTGCTACAGTTTGTTTGTTGGATATTTAATGTTTCTCCAGGATCAGCTGAAGCGATATGGCTTCATGATGTAAGACGATGGGTCTAAAATGGATTCAGGCTGCTCTGTGGTTCAAGACAAAAAAGACGCCATCATCTCGCAGCGTTTCAAACCTTAACTACAATCGATGGAGTTTAGCTTATTGCTTACAATGCTGAATACAAATAATTATTTTAAGAGGATTTCTTTTTTCAGAACTTTCAAGGGAACTTCAGAAAACGTTCCCTGAAAGTTATTTCGGGAAACCTTCAGAGCACCTTCAGTGGACCTTTCTGAAGGTTATTCTGCAAAGCTCCCAAGACCTTACGAGGACCCTAATCTCAACAGTCCCTTTTAAAGGTGCACTATGGCGCAGAGCACCTGGAGGACCTTCTGTGGAACTTCTACAACCCTTTAATCCCAATAGAAGCTTTGTTATGTTGTCACATCGTCAAAGGACCTGCCTTAATGTTCTCCGGTTGTGTGAAAAGCCCAGAGGGCCTTCAGAGAACTCAGTAGTATTTTTTTGGAGAACTTCAGGAAGCAAGAGCTTGTAGGTTCACAGGGCAAAGGAAGAAAGATCCTTATCAGAGTGGGAACGAGCTCAAGAAAGTCACCCCAGATTGACTGATTAATTTCTTTCGTTCATCCATCCATCCCCCTACAATCGCCACTTACTTTCTCCTTGGCTCTTGTCATAATTACCACAGCCGCTAGAGTGTACCATCACAATAAGCTTCAATAACAAATGATCTACGGGCTTGTATTTTACTGGTCAACATTATATTGCTGCTCCTGATTTACAGGAGGCCAGTGAAGGCTCAACAGACCTGATAGGGACGAGCCAAGCTTGGAAGCTCTCTTTGAAATGTAAATGTCCCACCCACTTAAGGACACACAAGATCTTCTCTCCACTTTCTGTCACCTGCAGATGACACTGAGATGACAATGGAAGGACACATTTGTAGTCTGAGCATTAGTGATTTTATTCTGTCTCATTAAAAATAAACGTTAATGAATAACGAGAACATCAGTTGAAGGAATACAAGTCGGAAAAAAATATTGCCGCACATTTTTTAACTAACCTGTCATTACTAGTGCAATTTTCTGTTAGGGCATCAGCAGCAACAGAGCCAGCTGATGAAGCTGATTAGGATTGGCCTGGGTCTGGGGTCTCTGGAGCCCCTACAGGTGTTTCCTGGGCAAAGATTGTTGCTGAACATACTGGACAACACCTCACATCCCCTAAAGGACCTACCGGTCAAACAGCAAAGTGTGTTCAGCAGCAGCCTCCTTCAACTCTGCTGCAATTACAACAAAAATCTTACTCACTCCACCTAAAATGGGGGATTTGTGTCTTCTCCGAGCAGCGATCTTTGACTTGTTAGACGGATTTGCAAACCTTTACACCAGGGGTCCCCAATCCCGGTCAACGAGGGCCGGTGTCCCTGCAGGTTTTAGATTTCATCCTGGGTCAACACACCTGAATCACATGATTAGCTCATTACCAGGCCTTTGGAGAACTTCAAGACACGTTGAGCAGGTCATTTATCCATTTAAATCAGCTGTGATGGATCAAGGACACATCTAAATCCTGCAGGACACCGGCCCTCCTGGACTGGGACTGGGGACCCCTGCTTTACACTAAGCCACTAATGCAAAAACTCCCTCTCTATACCTTAATGTAACATCATGCAGTATTTTGTCATTTATTCCTTTTTAATTACAGTGGCTTCTGTGTATTTACTTTCCTTGCTTTATCTCCATCAAGCCAGTTGTTGTGTTTGTACTTGGTGTGAATTTGCTCTCTGTTTCACTTTCTCTCACCTGGTTGAGCAGGTGACCCATGTGCTGAAGTACAGAAGGCTAGATACCTGGGTTTGAGTGTCTGCCGGGCTGCTTCCTCTGTGTCATTCTCCTGCACTGTCTCACTACACTTTCCTATCCAATAAAGGTAATAAATAAATGAAGTTAAACAAACAAAAATTCTGATCCACAGGAGTCAAAATGGGACAGCTTTTATATTTTACCTCCTTAACAAAGGCCTTAAATATGAAAATGATCCATTAAAGGGTTCCTAATCTGCTTCAGACTCACCTATAACGTAACAATTAAACTAATGTAGCTCTCAGAATTTTGCTAAGGGGCCTCGAGTCAAAAACAATCTTCTTTTTCTTATTTTGTGTCAATATTCTGTTCCAGTGGTGGACATTCGTGCTTATTATAATCACTAACTGGTGATGAATCCCATCCCTTTTCAGTAATAATTAAAATGTACCCAAAATACCACACTTTAATTATTATTTTGAATAACAATTCATTCTATAATAAAAAAATATCAGTGTTATCTGCGTTTGAAGTCGATGAATTGTTAATAAAAGGTGCAAAAGTAAACTGGAGAATAAACTGGGGTCACCTGTTTGCGAGAAATTCAGTGTCTCCTGATCAGCTTAAACCAGCCATGGCCTTCATTGTCCGGCTTATCTCCTGTGAATTTACCCTCCTGCTTATTGACAAAGGCGGCTGGATACACTCACACTTCATTATGGAGAGCAGTGACATCAGCAGATCGGTGGGTTACCAGGTTACCTGAAGAGAAGCCCAGACCATTCAATTAAAGCATACGAAGAAGAAGAACAGGATCAACTCTGCTTTCAGACGAAACTGCTTCAGTCATTGAGTCTGAGAAACAGCTGCAGCCTGCGTCTCTCTCTCTCTCACACACACGGTGAGTAGATCCCATAAACTTATGCTACAGACTTCACTTTAGACGTCATCTGACCATTTCTGCCATAAATGTGAATTTATATTTATTTAGTGAAATATTTGGAACTTTAAACGAATGTTTCCATCTTTAATCCTTAATTCTTCTGTAAGGTTTTGTCTTTGTTTAACTAGACACAACCACAAAATATACTCTGGATTCCATAAAAAATAGAACGGAAATAGTCAAATAGATCTTAAGGAAAGCTATGGTACAATGGGCTACTGGTAGATTAAGCACCTAACAAAGACTAGTTCACTGGTAACCTGTTCAGGGTTAACGACATTTACAACTAAGCCTTTAAACAAAATATCTGCGCGTTTCATTGAAATAGTACGCATGGAAGAACAAAATAGTTACAATGGATCACTCAACAGCAAGAACAATATTAAAAAAAATGATTTACTTAATTATATATGCTATGAGACAGACAACGGTGACAAAGACGGCTCAACTAGTTTATTTTCAGTGATAAATGATCATACAAAGAGCGAGGAAAATTAGCGGTTCAAAAACCAGTAGACGGGATGAAAGTGTGTAATACAAGCGCAGATCTCCCTGAAAACAGCAAGTCCTTTCAGGTGTGTTTTTGATACAAGGGATAACTCTTCTATTAGGAACTGCTATTAGAAACCATTCCACCGAAATCTAAGTGTAACAGCTGACCTGTGTGACGTGCAGAACAACTGTAAATAATATTTCGCATAATATTGTAAATAAGTGTGTTGATGAAAGGAATGTTACTGTGCCACACGCGTAAATGCGCGCATCGCTCTTTTTACGTATCGGTTTCCAGCAGTCGCATTTCTGAGAGTCTAACGTGTTAGTGCGTTTTGACAGACATTTCACTTTGGTTCAAAACAGATTCAATATGATGAGTCCATCAGCGCGTGCGCATTGCTGAGAAAATATTCCAGCTCAGTTCTGCTCTGTTTCGGTGAGTTTTATTACTACAGATGCAGAATTATGCTCAGCTCCGAAGACTCAGTGTGAGGGCCGAGTGAAGAGCTGCAGGACAAAGCCAAAGCAGAATCAGACATGCTTTTGTGACATGCGGCAGACCCCAGTGAATCAGAATTGCGTGAATTATTTAAATATGTCTCCCAAGATTTTGTGAAAAATACCCATAAGCACGCCTTTCGGTAGCAAAACTACAGAAGAGGATGAGGGCCGCCGGGGGGGGAAGATATACTGAAGTGAAGTAAGATGTGCATTTTGAAGTCAGCTCAAGTGAGGATTTTGGCAGTTCTCCCGCTCATGTTTTCCATTAAGGTTATTTTTTAGAAAGTGAATTGGAAAAGATTATGAGGTTACTTTGGGTTTTTTGTTGTTGCTTTTCCCACTGCCCTGGGACTCACTGGAGTCACAAGTTAATGAAAGCCTACAAGATTTGCGTTCTTTAGTCCCCGGGTTTTGTCTTGCAGGGAATTTCTATTGCGTATAATTACTTGCTGTTAATCTAGTTTTGCAAATACACCGTATAATTTACTCAGATAATACGTATTCGTATTTGTTTAAAGGTTAAACGTTGTCATTAAGCGGGGTAAATCCTGTAAGGCCAATCCCAGGACAACAATTCCCATGGACTGGAGCCGGCGCGCTCACGGTGCTGATGCTGCTGCTGGTGGTTAGCCAGGCAGCTAATCACTGAAGCTCCGGATAAATGGTCACATTTACGGCGTTTAACATCCACGTTAACCCGCGTTGTGTGGCGGCAGATGGACGCATAATATCGTGTGCATGTTCTTGTTGTCGTTTCGTGTAATGGAGCTGTGCCACCCGTGTACGAGCCGTGAGCAACGGATACTTGTGCAGTCTACGGTTAGCTCGCTAACGCTCCGGGGATTTTTAAGGTTTACTGTGGTTAATGGCTCTAGTCGTCAAGCTGTCGTGAGCGAGCCCTGGTTTGCTGCAGCTTCGCTTCCCCACTAGGATTACCTGACGGTCAGAGCCTCCACCAGCTCCACGATATGACTCACACACAGTGAGCCGACCAGCTGGCTGGATGGCTAGCTCTTTCGTTAGCTGCTAACCTAGGCGGTGATGCTAGCAGCCGTTCGGGTGTCGGTACCGCCAACTATCCGAAGCCATGTCTGCCCGATGTAGCTGATGTGTTGCTCGGCTTGCCAAAAGATGAAGGGCCGGGGTTATGATGCGCCTCTCCCTGCAGGAGGCGGAACATGGATGCAGAGGAAGAGCGGAGTGCACACAAAGTTTTGGATCCAATGGTGCCCTGCAGGCAGAACGGAAGGATCGGTAAGACTGGTGCCGCTGTCCTTTTTTAATATCTCCTCTGTGTTTTGTTAAGTTCTGTGTAAGGTGACCTCTCTGTCTGTGCGCAGGTACTTTGAGAACTCTCCACCGCCTGCTGAAAACCCAGAACACACTACAGATTCAGTCCATCACCCGCTCAGAATGTGCTGGTAGGTCAAATCCTGCATGGGCAGAAGTTCCCTTATTCACAAGGTGTCATTAACGGTACTTCCAGGTCATTAAAAACCAGCTGATTAAGATTTAGTTGATTAGCAGATTTTAAAAGGAGGGAGCAGCAAATCCCAGCCTTCTTTTTCCTGATTTCAAACTTGTGGACAAACAGAAGGAACGAGTCCTAGGCTTGAATAACGTTCCACATTTTTTCTGATGGATGTAAGTAAGATGCAAACCTGTAAAAGTTGTGCAGAATCTCATGGTCTGCAGCTGGGGTGGCAAAGTCAATTTATATGCAGCATAAGTCCAGTTTGAGCTCAGACGGGCTTTATAGTTATTTTTTTTTTTTTTAAATATATAAAGTTCTAATATTTATCTTTTAAACATAAACGGTGAAAGTCAAAGTATTTATCTGTTCTAAAGAAATTGAAGTATGTACTAAACCCAAAAATCCAGCTATGAACCCGGTTTCCCTCCTTCATTGTCCAACTGTCCTGTTGACCTCCTGTGCGCTTGGCAGTAACATCTTTGCTGGCAGTGATGTCCACTCTCCCCACACAGAGTGACAGAAGAACACGCCCGGGAGAATACATGTGCATTAGCACAGATAGAATAGTATCTTTGCAAACAGTGAAGTTCCAATTTAAAACTGAAACTATTACAGATAGAAACACCTTCCTTCTGTTGTCTCTCGGTTTTAGGCAGGAAACTGCAAAGAGGTAGATTAAATTAAATATGAATCTAATAATATAATTGATTTCAAATCTTCAGTTCACAAACTGTCTGTGTAAAACTAGTATGAACTACAGCGTAGTTTTGGAGAAGTGTTTCATCCTTCATTCCTCAACTTGACTCTAAACCTTTGGAGTGTTTGCAGATTTGGGGAAAATGGTACCGTAACACTAGGGCTGCACAATTAATCGTTAGAAAATCACGATCTCAATTCATACTTATGTGCGATCTCATTTCCAAGTGACAATGATTTTTAAAAAAAAAAAAAAAAGTAAAAGATGACGATTGTACTGCATTTTGATCCTGGACATAAGCTGCATGAAAACAAGCGCTCACTCTTCCTGCTCAACAAATGACAAGGGCGGAGCCTTATACCATGATACAGAAGTCAGCTGGCAGGGAAAAAAAACAACGGAGAGCACCTGAGAGATGAGGAAGCTGTAAAGGCCAAGAAAGTGACAGGAGAAAATCCGTCCCGGTCATTTGGTCAACCACCCAAACATCAATAACGGGAACCTTATACAGCGCTTCCCTATACCCGTCGAACTCCCGCAGGCACAAAGAAATTACGGAGGCTATCACTTATCACCTGACCAAAGATATCGCTCCCATCAACACTGTGCAAAACGAGGGATTTAGGAAAATGATCAACACCCTAGACAAACGCTACACAGTGCCGTCTTGCAACTATTTTTCTATTGTTGCACTACCTGCTCTATACACGCAGCGTCGAGCAACGGTGGAGACGGAATTACAAGCAGTACAACATTTTGCGGCAACAACAAAATGTGAGACATTTATTGTTTTTGTGTTCAGTCTCAACTGTTACGAAGTTGATGTGCAGTTAATAAGTGCAATAAATATTTATATTGGAAAAGAAAATCGTGAGAGAATCGTGATCTCAGTTCTAAGCAAAAAAATCGTGATTCTCATTTTATGCAAAATCGTGCAGCCCTACGTAACACACAATTTTAAACTGTTGTCTGTGAATGAGAATTCTTTTCATGTCGTCTCCACAAATACCGGAGAGGAGAAGTTCTGTTGTTTGCCTTTTGATCTCACATGCGGCCTCCTGGGTGTTTCAGGTTCCTGTCCGAATCTAATGATGAGTAGGAGCGAGCATGCCGATGCAAGGCCCGTGCCCGTGGCCCTCACCCCCCAGCTCCCTGCCAGAGCCCACCGGCCTCTCTGTGTGTCGGTGTCCTCCGACAGCAGTGGACGCTTCAAGGCTCTGGAGACGCAGGAGTGGAAGAACAACCTCAAAGCTCAGGTACACAAACATCTGCTGCTATGTCCTCAGCAGGAGTTGAGGTACATCTGGATCCTGAAACATCTTCATATTAAAAAAAACGGCGTTTCTAAAAGAATGAGTGTGTAACTGTGGACTAGTGTTCACATACAAAAATAGGCACATCTATGCTTTTATTTCTATAACTAAATATCATTAATCAATTAAAGAACAACAAGAAAATAATGAAAAGAAGTAGGAACATTTTGGAAATCTTGCTGAAAATATTTGAATAAACTGAAAGTAGAACAGATGCGTCTGAGTGATGGATGTTGTCTTAATAAATCAATCTGAAAGCAGTGTAGGTCACAGAAGATGCTGACTACAGGTTCCTCTTTTTCTTGCAGAAAGGGTTCTTAAAGCTTGCGGCTGTATTTCTACTTCAGTAGATCCAAGTGAAACTCCATGTGGAGTTTAACTCCTCGCAGCGTGGAAGGGTGTAGAGAAAGGATTTCAAATGGGTCCATATCATATGTTGGAAGCACTGAGGAATCTGTGTTTCCTGGCTTTTTTATGAAGGGGGGAGCAGGCACTGCTATGGACTTCTCAGGTCTGGTTGGTGTGACAAACTGCTGTGAGAGTTGTTATCCATGTTTCATTTGTGTCTGTGTTGCAGATGGAGAAGGCTCACAGTGCAGGAGCAGCCAGCAGCACGGGTTCTCTGGAACGAGCGTCCCTGTTCTGCGCCTCTGCTTCTACCACAGTGTCCAGCTCCGGCCTATCCAGCCCTGTGGAGATACTCAACAAGAGCAAGTCCTCCAGCCGCTTCTCTCTCTTCTCGCCGCCCTGGAACAGCAGCTCAGAGTCCGACTCCAACCCGCCGTCCCGCTCCGGCTCTAAGAAGCTCCGCAACTACAGCCGGAGAGCCGCCACGGGGCCGGCCGGAGCGAGGGGCCCTGATACGCCAGAGCCCAAACCCAGTGGTCCCGAACACTTCCAATACTCGGAGCCCGTCATCTCCAAGGTGACCGATTACATCTATGTCGGCAACCTAAACGCAGCGTACAATGGCCGTACGCTGTGCCGCAACAACATCGATAGCATCATCGACATGAGCAGTGCTCCAGGAGAATCGGCCCCCTCCCTTAGCCTCATACCCTGCACCTGCTCTCGTGGCGCCCGCCACAGCTGGTCCCGCCTCAAAGTGGACATCGGAGATGTGCCGGACGCTCTGGGCGATGGCCCGTCGCTGAAGCAGCGCTGTTTCGAGGACATCAACGAGTGCATCAACGCCTCCACGGAGAAGCGGAAGCGCGTCCTGGTCCACTGTCGGGACGGCTACTCTCTGGCGCCCACATGCATCATCCAGTACCTGATGGTGAAGCAGAACATGAGGCTGATCGCTGCCTATGAGCTGCTGAGGGCCAAGTACCCGGTCAACATCAGAGAGTGCCACCAAAACGTCCTTGTGAGCCTGGAGAGGGCGCTGCGGCCCGGCGGAAACATTGACCCTGAGTGCTTCAAACAGGCCATCTCACGCAAAGTGGCGTGGACCTGATTTTGTTTCCCATCATGCTCAGCTGCTGCTCGACGCCCTCTCTGCTCCTCCCACAGTATTGGATCCTTTCATACAGACAACCAAGGGCAGCTGTAGACTGATCACATGGATATTATTGTCCCCACTTGTGGTTGTGAGAATTTGATGTATTTCCTCTTCAGACCTGTAAATGTGACCTGGCCGTGATTTCCTCCTTCATACTCGCCAAATAGGAGACGCAATAGACTTTGCTGTAGTGTGCAAAGCTTTTCGGTATAACAGTGTGATAGTGTTGGCTGTATAGTTGATATAGTCCTGCTTCAGTTCTGTGCCACACCGTCGTGTTGCTGTTCTATATCAGGGGAATTTCTTACCGGGTGATCTCAGGAGATTATTGATGTCATACTAGAACCGTGTCAGTGGTCGTTAGATTATC
The DNA here is from genome assembly GCF_900408965.1 of Simochromis diagramma. Lineage (NCBI taxonomy): Eukaryota > Metazoa > Chordata > Actinopteri > Cichliformes > Cichlidae > Simochromis > Simochromis diagramma. The sequence continues at coordinate 1,279,704 of NW_024387121.1, read as the reverse complement.
CTGCAGCTTCGTTCACACGTGGAATCAAAAATGCAGCTCGGAGAGTTGGGAAGAGTTCCGCAACAGGTCCAAAAGGGTTATAAAGCCGTTGCACGTTCACGTTATGCATCCAGCTGGCACCACGGCCACTGTAGGAGCTCTTCCACTTCCTGTTAATTCCATTGCACCGATGTTTGCTGCAGATCAGACGAGAGCGCATAAGAGTTAATGGAACCAAAAGGCTAAAATGGTTATGTCCCCACAAGAGCCCACATTTGATTTTAACTTTGAAAAATGGTGAACTGATAATGATAAAGTCTCTGAACTTGAATAAAACGCGTTTATGTCTTTTAAGAAGCCGATCTGGTCCATAAAATAGATTGGTCCTGATTGGTCAGATAAGGATGTCTGATAGGATAGCACCCATTTCTAAACAATAACTTGATAGTTTAACCCCCAAACAGGCTCTTCCATGTTTGTATAAGTAGCAGCCGTGCTGTGACGTCTCTAATACTCACAGAAATGCCTTTTTAAACTCAAATATATAGTATGTGTGTTCTTTATTTTTCTTAAAATCAAGATTAACATTTCCCGATGAAAAATACTTATTCAGCAAAATTGATCTTGGAGGGCTGCATCATTTTGGGCTATTGCCCAGGTTCAGTAAGACGAGCACCAGAGCGTGGTACAACTCGTAACTGTAGCTCAGTGCAACTAAAAGCAAGGACGCACTTGCTGGATGAGCAAAGTTGAACTACAAAAATCAAACCAATTGCAGATTGAGTCGGGTTATCGCAAATATGTTTGCCCAATTGCTCAGCCTAGAGTTTGCCTTTTATGGACGACTCAATAAAGCAAAGTATGCCTGGATGCACAAAAACACTGCATGTTGAAAACGACCTTTCAGGTGTAACCTAGTCGTGTAAATCCAGTGTGACATCTCAGATGTGTTTCAGGTGGCGGTAATTCCACTGGTGAGACATGCAAGCCTGTAAAGGATGATTTTCTTTCTCGCTTTAAGATGTGAAATAACTGTAGAAGCAAGCGACCACGTGGAACGTCTTACAACATAGACTCTGTTACCAGCCTGAATATTGGGCGAGGGCTGTAATGTATCTGTTTAGTGCCCTTTTTACACGACTCATTTTACATAAAGACAGCCCAAAAGGTTTAGTAGAACTAATAGAAAAAAGACAGCAATGTCCTGATAAAATAACTGTTGCTGTGTGTAAATGAGGTCACCTGTGATTCAGTACTCTCCCACTATTAGTTTCTCAGCGAGTTAACCCAGCGCAGCGTTACTTTGCGTTGTCTATATGCACATTAGAAAACCTAAAGATGCAACAAACTGGAATTGCACCAGTAGGGGTTGAAAATTCCTTCAGCTGTGCTTGGAATGGTCATGGCTTTCAAATATTTGAATGCTTATTAAATTCTAAGTGTATCTGTTATCTTCAAATACATATTTTCCCCTATTTTTGTTTTTTTCTAGTGAGCTACTGTAACATGTTACTACTATGTGCAGATGGCTGTAAGACGTAGTTGGTGGTCACCATTAAACAACTAAATAGACTAAAGGTCGGCCAGAGCTCATCTTGTTGTGTAGGAAAGGTCGGACCGTTCAGCAGAAGCTGCTCACGAGTCTTCTGTTAATTATTTTAGCTCATTGACTTTAATTATGCACTGCATAGAAACGTGTATGTATATCAGTGGATTTATACTTCTGCTCTCCATGTATGTAGTTTCTGCAAACCCTCTACTGTAACACATTGAATTGATGCAGTGAAGTGGAAGACAGCGATTCAGCTCTATGCGACTGGTATAGAATTGTTTTACTAAGTAAGTCCACTGCAAAGTCCACCAGGTAGAGCTAACATGTCGCAAGCTAGCCACAACTGCACGCAGTCGTTTGAGAAATCATCACTCTTTGCTTAGAAATGTCCACCCTAGTTTTTACCCAGAGAACCTCTTCACAAATTTACTGTCTAAGTTTTAATGTGAGCTGCAGACTTGGGCTGATGCTGGAGATCCATTTAAGAAAACGTTTTAGTGCCAACTGTAACCTGCCATCAGGTTCATGTAGACTTTTGGGCAAAGTGAGGAGGCATTGCTTGTTTGGAGATCTATAGCTGATAAAGTCTTAGTTTGGAGTGTCATAGTAGATGAAATATGGACTTGGGTTGAAACCCAAACAAACCGTCTGTACTCCAGCCAATGGAGGACATGCATGCTTTTTGTTATCTTTAGATCTACAGCCGCTTCCTGGATTATGTTGCAGTTTCATCTTCTGTCTTAAAAGGGAACTTTTGCACATGGACACTTTGTGTTGCTTCTGACCTTTTTGTGCCGTTATCTATCTTTTGTGTGCTTATTTTTTATTTATTTTTTTCCCCGCTGAGGTCATACTCGACAGGATGAACGGTCCCTCTTGTCCTCTGTGAGGAAGACTTGAGCCTCGTTTTTAGTGACAGTTCGCTGAAATGTCTTTAGGAGCGTGGCTCTGTGAATTTGAACTTTGGTGTGCGGTGAAGTTGAGTGACATGCATCTCTTATCAGTATTAGTGCACCATCATTGCTGAACTGCGATTCGGGGTTTACTTTTTTGCTCCACTGCTTACAGAACTGTCTAAAAAGAAGAGTATTAAAGTTTCCCTGTGAATGTTTAAAGACACTTAACATGACTGAGTTTCACAATGAGGAAAAATGAGACCATGTTCATTAAAAGTAACCAGATGAAGGTGTTAACAGTAGTCAGGGCTTTGAAGTCATGAGTCTTTCAGCTGTCAAATTCTTCTTAACCTACAAATATTTTGTTAAATGTCAGAAAATGGTGAAAATGACCTTTTCAGAGGTACTGTTTTGTCTTTAAAGGTACCCTTTTTATTTACCCTTTGCAAATGTCACCACCAGGGAGCAGCTTTTTAACAGCAGGTGTATTAAAACATGTTCAGATGTGTGCTGCTGTTCGTTAAACTTCCAACGTTTCTCTCAGCCCCGTTTCCTCTAGACGATTTGCATTTTACCAGGTTAGCTGTGGGAATCTGCTCTTGGGTAACTCGCTGTGCCATCCTGTGGTACTACACGAAACAACGGCATAGGCCTGTTTTAACATCAGTTGATGTCGCTTCAACACAGTACACAGATATGTTTGACAAATTCAAAGCAGTTGCTTCTTTACATTCTGTGGGTGTAGTTGGTTTTTAAGTAAATATATAAGCAGCCTTAATGCCTCAGCTGTGAAAGGCTGATGGTGTATTGTCATCACACCAAATTTCTGAAGTCAAGTTTTAAAGCTGTATCTAATAAAAAATCTTGTATAAGTTTGAATCACAGTGACCTTGACCTGAAGGTCAGAGGTCAGCTTTTCTGAAAATCATCTGGGAATTTGAAGTTTATACAATAGACACATCTACTAAGAGGCTAAAAGGATAGCACTGGCAATTGCCCTTTTTTGCGTGTGTTAAATTAATGAATTTAGAAGTACCTTTAAACACAAAAAACATTTGCACCAGGAAAGCATCACCATTTCTTGCTGTAATTACTTTAGTTATATCTTTAATGCTTACGCAGGCGTGTATATCAAAAATAGTAAGTATTGTGGAGGACCAGAACTGCCAAAATTAAAAATGAAATAATGACTCAGTAAAGTGTTAAAAATATTAAAATCAAATGTAGGCTTCATTTCATAAACTGTGACATTAATTTGTATCTTTGTTTCCTAAACTTACCGTTTTTCGATTTTCCTTTTCATTCAATTTTAAGTTTAATTTGGGGGTTTTCAGGCCTTTGATTAGACAGTGCAGTACAGAGGAAAGAAGGATGAGAGGAAGCGACACATCAAATGACCTGGGACATACCACTGAAATGAACAAAACAAAATCAAAAAAACATAAGGAATTTTAAATTAATTGTAAAGGAAATAAAAAAAAAAGTCATTTTTTAAATTAGTGTGCATTTTGATATTTTAGGTGTAATAACATAGATGTATATATGAGGTCTTTTATTTTTGATTAATTTGGTCTTCCATACATGCATCTGCTTGTAGTAATCATCTGTGAACTGTAGGAGGTAGAGCCAGGTGGAAGGACTCTTAAGGAGCCATACTGTTTGGATGTCAGTGAGTGAGCAGACGGTAACAAAGGTTGAACACTAGTGGGGATGTATTTACCACCTGCTCTCATCAATCAGCACTATCCTGCCCTCTCATTGGTAGGCGGCGCACTTGCTTGCCTCAAAGTTGAGGAAAGTGCTGAACCTCCCACTTCTCACCCCGAGCGGTTATTTTGCCAGTCATTGCTTGAAAAAGTTGAATGTCATTGAGTCTTGATGGTCTTTGGTCGCCACATCACTGCTAGCCTCTTCCTTTTTAGCCAATTTATTGAACCCTTGTACAAAAATATATATATTGTTAGGACAGAGTGTTAGCCATACAGAAATTAGCTCATTGCCAAATTCTCACTTAAATGGAAGTGTAACATCGGATGGTCCATGTATTTTCGTAAGGGGGAAATGGACCAGTGTCCTTTGCAAAAAGTGTGAGAATTACTGGTTTCAATGTTGAAACCACTGCTGTGGGTATCATGTGAACTACCGCAAGAAATTCACCAATGACTTCCATATTTAGCTCAGATTCTATCTGAAGTCTGTCAAAATGTGGGCTGGTTGTTAAATGGCATCAAGGCAGAACTGGTACTCCATCACTGCTGACTGGGTTTTATTTTGCTTGTAGTTTCATTTTTATTTTCATTTTTTCTATATATATATATATATATATATATATATATATATATATATATATATATATATATATATATATATATATATAATTTTTTTTTTTTTTTTTTTTTTTTTTTCTCTTTTTTTTTTTTTTGGTGGGGGGGTCTTAGTCAAATTTGGTATCGGAGTATGGTGCCTTCATTTGGAGTCATCTCATGAGCGTTCGGTGACATTTGCACACTTTGTATGACTTTAACTTCTAGATATCTTGTAAGATGTTGAATATTTTTGGATGTTTTATTTTGAAAAAGAAGAAGAAAAAAGACATTTGTGTGACTCGTCCTTGCTGTGATATATTTGCAGACTTTAGTGTATAGTAGCGGTGAGACTGAAACGGATTCTATATTTGACAGATGTTTTGACGCTCGTGTAGTGGAAACGATCATCAACAGATTCTTTTTCTTTCTTTTTTTCCCCGTCGTCGTAAACTCTCGCCATCACAATCATCATATCAGACTGAATAGGTTTTCTAACTCGTTCTCTCAGGTGATTTCTCAGTATCCCAGAATGTTCTCAATGAATACGATGTGATTCAGAAATGTGAAGCAATGTATTTCTCATGTCGTGTTTATTAATCAGATTTAATTTGTACTGTTGAAATATTAAAGAAACTGATGTATCTAACAGCTGCTCATGTGTTGGAAGTGATTTGAGCACACACAGCTCTGTTATGTTGAAGCCGTTCAGAGTTGGTGTTGTGTGCACGCTTAGTGAGAAACACAGACTGATAATGGACACAGCCACTGTGATGTCACCCATTACATTTAAGAAATTAGCTCATTGCTAAATGTTGATTTGTAAGCCACTCCCACCCTGGAAGTTCCCTGAATAAGCACAATGTGGAGGTCAAACTGTCTCCCGTTGCTTCGTTTGTGCCCTGGTTCCTCTGACATACACTAAAGAACTAAGTTCCTTCAATCAGGAAATTTCCTGCAGTGGAGCCAGAGAAAGAAAATGACAGACGTCCAGAGAATATGAGACAATATGAGATCCGAATGATCAAAATCTCCAGGTTCCTGCTGGAGTATTTGGAGAGAACCCGGCCATGTGGCGACAGTGCTGTCCACTTCCTCTCGTACAGCCCGCTCACCTGCAGTGTCACATTTTGTACTTTCTGCTCCACTAATTATGTTCCAGATTTAAATCTTAACATTAAATATAATAAAAGGTTATAGTATAAACGATGAAGCTACCAAGCAGATTTCAGATATGTTGAAATGAGTTCCAGCTGTAACAGCTGCACGATCGCTTCTGAATACAAAACACTTATGTAATGCAAAGCAATTATCAGACTCGTGTGCAGTGCCACTTTCTGTGTAATACGCCTGAATGAGGGCAGAGGGCTGCACAAGAGCATGAAAATTGTTCCCAGTGTAGTCTTTATTCTCCCTCTGCTGCCACATTAACAAAAAAGCCTCGTTTTGAGCCACTGGTAGAGCTTCAGCAGCATATCAGAGCATGAAAACAGCAGATTGCATGGAACTGTCATGTTACCTCTCCTCAGATAAACCTTTTTTATTTTATTTTCATCTATTGCCTTATTAAGAGGAAAAACAGGAAACAGTGGGGAATTCCCGCTCTGTTTTTTTTCCCTCCTGCACTGAAATGTAGAAAGTGCTTGGCCCCCTTCTGTTAACAGCTTCTTAATTGTATCCTTCAGCCAGGGTCTTGACAACATTGCTCTGCCCTCCCACCTGCTGTCTCCTTAACTTTCATCACTCCTGCTCCGTGATCTCCTGAAAAACTGCCTAAAACCCCTCGACCCTGTAAATATACCAGAGGAATATATGCTGTTTGATTTGCAACTTCTGCGTTTCTACTCAGTACAGGAGTGACTTCCTTTTTGGGGGTAGGAAGAGAATAATTCAATAAGCAAAGCAATCTGGGCAGAAGGGGTTATTTATAATGACGAGATAGGGCGGGGAGATTCTCAGGGGGTGAGGAGGGGAGGTCAGATATAATATTTCAGGTGCTGGATCCCATTGGTCAGTGAAAAAGTTGCCTTCCATAAAGAGAAAGATGGGGTTCCCTTTGCCTTTTGGGAATGCAGTGTATATATACCAACTTATAGCACCAGGAACGAGGCTGCTTCCCAAATCGGTTGGTCATTTCTGTTTTCCTCATCAGCCAAAAGGTGAGAAATCTCTTAGACTACCTTTTGGACAGATCTCGTTCTGTTGCAGTTCATTGAAGGGATCTTTTTTTGAGGTTTTGGTAAAAGCTAAAGCTAAACTTGTGATGTGGTGAGAAGAAACGAGCTCATTAGAAAGTGTCACTGCAGGATGATGATGATGACGATGGTGATGAGAAGCTTTTTAATGCCAGTATGGTTTTTTTGGGGGGTGGCGCTGTCAGCGCTCCAGGTGTAAAGTGCAGTGTGATGAGGTGTGCTGGTGCAAATGGACTCTCGCGTTTGGAAAGTGATAGTCCCAGTGTTTCTCGCCGTGTCATCACAGAGGTCGTGTGTCACATTTATCTGGTCTAATGAAATCAGCTCCATGTTTTATACAGATAAGCTCCAATACATGGAAACATCAGCATCCAAAACATAATTGAACGCAGTGAAATGTCATCCGTTTTGTATTTGTAGAAAGAACAAAACTCTTCTTTATGTAACTCAGTGGGACTGAGTCACCTGTAAACAGTTTGAGAGCTTCAGCACCTGTAGCTGTCACAAGTCCAACCAAAGTGCGACAGCTGCACAGAAGAAGCGCACCGATGGTGTTCTGCCTTGCGAGTAATTAGAAATGCGTTACATTTTCAACTTTCTGTGATCCTTCAGTGGTTGTTTTGTGGTACGTTGTGTCATTATCCCAAAAGAAAAGCTTAAAGTCACTTCAAACATGTGCTCTCCCTTTTGTATCATCAGTACTTTTTTCTTCTCATGGTTTAAATTTCTGATGTTTGGAGTTTGCAAGTTCTAAAAAGTTGAGTGTTGTTGAGAAATGGTAGGAGTTTGAAGGCATCAAAATAACTTTAAATTTATTGCTTTTTCTTGAGACCATCTTGAGATCCGCATCTTTTAACTGATGATAATGATGATGATGATGATGTGTGTGTGTGTGTGTGTGTGTGTGTGTTATTCTATAGAAATATTAAGCTTTTTATTGGATTCTGTTTTAATACTTTGAATGCTAGAAAGCTTGGATGAGATTAAAAAAAGAAGAAAGGTTCAAACTGCAGATTTATGCAAAGTGAAGCTACGATTCTGTATTCTGGGCTGAATCTGGGTTAATTTTGTCATTTGCAGGAATGTCTTGTTGGTCCAACCTGGACCAAAAGTCACGATGTAGGCCTGATACTATTTAGAGCAAATGTAGTGTGTGCTGTTGGTAGCCCAAAAATCAAGAGCTGGGGGCAAGAAAGGTTTTGCAATTATTGTGTGGACCACATGTGGTCCAAATGCCACAAACGAGCTTGCCATCTATGCCATATAAGGTGCACCTAAGTTAAGGCACTTGGACTCACCCTTAGTCTGTACCATCAATCAGGGCTGAATGTGGCCCAGAGAAACTGCAGATTGTGGACCACATTTGCGCTAAACATTTATTGCTAGTTGAGTAATGAGTACTGAGTACCTAAGGAAGATTCTTGATTCTTCTTGGTTAAAGATGGCAGGGTCCTTATTTCCCTTCTCTCGGTCTGGGTGCAGCGATTGTTGATCTGGATTGTTCTGCTCAGTCTCTATTTTCAGAGAAGGCATTTCATGACTTAGTCATGTCTGAGATGTTTGCACCAACACAGGAGGTATCAAGTTTTTCTTGATAATCTTCCAGAAGACAGACAAGGGAACCCAGGGGGGGACAACAGACCCAAAATCCTGATCCTAATTTAGCCTAGAGGCTTTTCCTCAAGTCGGTGTCGTGTTTCTCCTAAGTGGAGTTATTCTTTCCAATAGAAGCATTCTTGAACTGTTTCTCAGTCTGACCACACTTTAACCTGCCTTCCTTCCCAATCTTTCTGTTAGCCCATGACTTCCCAGTTATTTCCTAATAATTAACCATTCTTCCCCCTTCCCCCTGATGTTTTTCTGCAGGGTTTTGAACCCAAACAAACACCAAGATGTCGGGGTGAGTACTTCTGTCTTGTTTTTACACAAGTCTGAAAAAGTTCTTAAACATTTTGAAGTAAAAAAAACCCGATTTATCTAAGCTGATTTTGAATTTTGAAGTTTGCTTATGACAAACGGATTGATTTTCTTTTAGGAAAAAAGTGTCATCAAGTCGTAAGCATCAGCTGAAGGTAAAAGCGCTTTTGCAATCGGAACTATTTGCAATCTGCATGTACACTCGATGTGACATGTACGTTATTTTTTTTGAAGAGTTTGATGCTGTCCATCGCTAAAGGTATACTGGAGGAGGAAGAAAGAGAGCGAGAGGAGGCAAAGAGGAGGTACATAGCTGAGACCTGTCCTCCTGTGTCCATGCCCAGGACCATGCAGGAGCTGCAGGCACGTCACAAAAGAACACCAACACTTGTGCTGAGGATGTCACACAGACTAGCGACCTGGCTCGTTAATGACCATTTCATGTCCAGCATTTGCGTTCTAATATGCATCTCTGTTGGGTAACGTCTGGAAAAGTTCATAGTTGCAGTGCATGTGTAACAATGGCTTTTGCATCTGTGCTCAGGATCTGTGCAAGGAGATCCACCGCAAGATCGACGGGATCGATGAGGAGCGATACGACCTGGAGATGAAAGTCAACAAAGCCAACAAAGAGGTAGAATATAACCCTGCGGAACCTGCCGTGCGTCCATCATCAGAAGCTCGGGCTGTGCTTTGCTTGAACATTTAAACTAAGGTATCGGTTGATGGTGAAGTCTTCCATCAGCAGAAGGATGTCATGTCAGATTTAGGGAGTGTGAATAAAATTATGTAAAACACAGCACCGCTGCCCAGATGGCAAACCTTCTACTTTTTTTCACCCGACACTTTAATGTTCTGATGATTAAATAAAACTGGAATATCCAGTGCTTTGGATCAAATTCCATGCTGAAGAACTTTCATCATGGTCTCTGTAATCTGCTTTTCCAGATCGATGACCTGAAGATTAAAGTCCAGGACCTGATGGGCAAGTTTAAGAAGCCCGTGCTGAAGAAAGTGCGCATGTCTGCAGACGCCATGCTGAAAGCTTTGCTAGGCTCCAAACACACAGTTAACCTGGACCTGAGAGCCAACCTGAAGCAGGTCAAGAAGGAGGTGAAGGACGAGGTGAGGACCTGGTTGGATGCATATTTTATAAATGTGTTTGTTGTTGTCTGAAAAGCAGCAGCCAGTAATATTTATCAATGTGCATTTATCATTTGATGCTATATTTTTTAGATTTCTAACATTTTGTCACTTAACCAACGTTTAATCAAATTTCATTAAATAGCAACAACATTTAATGTCGTTGCTATTTAAGTTAGAGTCATATTAGACTCTAACTTGGTGTATGACGCTGAGATTATTCTCTGACACTGTTTAATTAAAGCACCTAACCTGGCTCTCTTTTTTGGTTGTGTTTTAGGACAAAGATCTCCGTGATGTCGGCGACTGGCGCAAAAACATTGAAGACAAATCCGGCATGGATGGGAGGAAGAAGATGTTTGAGGCTGAGGCCTAAACAATGCTTAAGAGTATTTTTAGTTTCTGTTTGTCACTGACGGGTTTAATGTGACGATTAGAAAGCAGACAACCATTTTTGATCCTGTAAACATTTTTACTGAATAAACAAACAATTCCTGCTGAAGAAGATGTGCTGTCTTTACTTATGGTAATGCCAACCAGGTTGAAGCATTTCTGGTTTACACTAATAGAAACCAAACTATGACAGTAGAGACAGCCACAGTCTAAAAAAATAACCTCTAAATGATAACTGCGCTGTGATGGCTCATGCTTATGGACATAGTGTGTGTTTAACTGAAGAAAATGTGATTTATTCCAAAACAACAGTGAGTTTTGGTGTTTTTTTAATTTGGATATTTTTAATTTGGATACCCAAATTAAAAATATCCAAAGTTTGTAATAATGAGCGTTTGGCTGACAGGGATCACTGCACATACTCAGTAATCCCTGTCAACCAAACTCTCAGGCTGCCGACTGCTCGAAACACTTTACTTCATGCAGTTTTTTATACTTTTCCCCTCTGTATGATATCATAGACATAATACTTTAATCTTTGCATTATTATTATTATTATTATTATAGTTGAACAATGACTTTTCAGCATCACGATGATTGTTTTTGAGAACATTTCTTAAATATTCTTTAACCTGTGGTCAGCTAGCTGACTATTTGGTCTTAAGAACATGCATTTCATGGCTGTGCTGACATACCGAAGTGGAGGTTGGGATAGTTTTCAATAAATAGGAGTGAAGGGAAAATGAAACAACACATGTCCTTTATTTTTTCTTTAAAAAAGATCTTTTTGTGGTTTCTCTTTAGCTTGCGGGAATGTTAAAAAGCAGCAGCTCTAATCCGGTTCAGAGTTCCGGACTGAGTCGTGTTTGTGGCTGTTTTTGCTTTATGAGGCCCAAAGGATCTAATGGTGTCAGGCAGATTAACTAAAACTCTAAATTCATCTTCGATGGCTCTTTGATTTTTGGTGACAGACAGAGGTGACACCAAGACTTCATACAAATCACCTTGGAATTGAATCTTTCCCACAGGTTTCACAGTTTGATAGAAAAGATGACTGTTTAAGAAAAAGCAGAATATCTTTGTATGTGTTTGACCTCCCTGTTTGCTTTGGGAACAGCAGAACTTTTCGTAGTGGTTTGCACCATCCAACAGTTATAATGATGGTTGGATCTTTTGTCAATAAAAGTTCAGTCGAAGAATCCTGAGTGAGAAAAGTTCCACAAATTGCAAATATAGACCAATAAACCAATATGTCATTTTTTTAAGATTTATTTGTGATCCCAGTTTTCATCTGATGAGCTGATTGTTATTTCTACAATTTGGAAGTTTAATGAAGTCACACAAAGTTTGATCCTCATCCCTCATAATCATACACATTTATAGGGATGGGCTGAAGCTTGTATGTGTGATTTTTAAGGCTACAAAACACATTTAAGCTCTGCTACGAACAGGAATTTTACACTGACTACAAGCGTCACAATCTAAAGCTAAACTCTTAGTTTTCCTCAGAACTATTTTTAGCTTTAGTTTTATCTTATTTGTTTTTTGCCTATGAAGAAATCTGAGCACCAGTATCACAGGGTATAACATATTGGTACCCTGGATGTTTGATCAGTTTTCTCATTGAAAACACGATTGGAGATAACGCCACAAATCTATAACTTTCAAGGTTCCTATGAGCATGGAGGATTCTGGTTTCTCAGAAGAAGCTAAATGATAGGAAAGTTCTGCTTTTTACCTACATTCTGATACCAGGCTCGTCTTTTAGTTGTTATTCTTTCTGTGTCAACAACGTTTCTGAAATACTCGTGTTTAACTCGGAATATTACAACCATATGGTTTACAACGCTTCATAAAATTTATTATTTAAATATACTATGAAAAAAAATCTTGCTTTTGGGCTCATGTAAAAGTATAATATAAGAAAGCAGAAGTATAATTCCTGGGAGAAAAAAACTATTAAAGAGATGAACATTTTAACTGCTGATCATTCACATGAACATTAAATTTAAAGTTGTTTTGGATCATGCTCAGAAATTAAAAAAAATATCTCGAGAAAGACGCTTGAGTCTCAATTGGAAGTAAAATGATATATAAAATTAAAGGTTTATTTATTCAAATGCATAATCTTTAAAGAAATTTGGATTGTTATTAAATGAATGATACCAATTAATACATTTCAGTTGAGCAGAATCCATTAAATCTGATAATTTCTGTCCCTGATGAAGCCGAGACGTGTTGGTCTGCGAATAAAGTTGTTGTTGTTGTTCAAGTATTGCTGGAGTCTTCATACCGCCTAATATGTTAAAGTCAGCATTTTGGGCAGAAGCTTTTTTGAGTAAATGAAAGAATACAAGCTTCATGGTTTCTTGCTTAGTGTTCACATTTTGGTTTTGATATAATATCAAAATTTCCTGATGTCTACTGTGTTTCCTTGCCGTCATCTGTGCCGGTTTGTTAGTGGCCTTCTCCTTCACTTTTGCTCCCAGTTTTATTTTGGTAACGACTTTCTTTCTGAGTCCGTTCCTTCCTTTGTTTTCTTTCCTCTGTGTGTGTGTCCATATTCTTGTCTCTCCCCTTGCCTCCTCTTATTTCCTGGTGCTCCTTTTCAAAGAGCTTATTAGACTTGGTGTATTTCGATCATCCTTTAAAGACTTTTTGATGAGTCCTCTTTACCTGCATGGAATTAAAACAGCCGCTCTCACCTTAAGAGCACGGGCAATGCAAGTATTTTAAAAAAAATCTAAGTTCTGAGAAACTTCTTTGAAATTTTGAAACTAATTTTGAATTTTCTCTGAAAATATGACAACTTTTTAATTGTGGTCGCAGACTTTGGGCCATCAGCAGAAAAAGGGTGTTCGACTGTCTTCACTCAGGGACACGTCACAGGTAAGTGTTCTTTATCAAATGTTTTTCTAAAGTTGTTTTAGTTCTTTTTAAATTATCACCACATTTTATCCCAGGTTTAAAATAATCTAAAATGTGAATTACACTGTTTATTAATGTTTTATAGGATGCTAACGTTCTCTTATCAAAGCTCATCTCTGCAGCAGCACACTGTGAGTTCCTCTTCCTCCTGTTTTCAAATATTAAAATGAAAAAAAAAAAGCTTCTCCATAGCCAACGGGTTAAAGTTAGCAGTGTGTGTTTTCCTGCTCTATCTCAACTCATCATTTGTCAGCAAAGTATTTATATAAGTGTTAAGTGGGATTCATGAAATATCTCTGTGGTTTCATTTCTTCCTTGAATTCTGCCTGTCAGAGACTTGATGGCTCAAGATAATACAGATTACAATGTTAAAGGGCGGGTTATTTATAATGAGGCAAGCCGTGGAAGGGGGCAGATGACTGTGTACTGTATTTCATGACCTTGCCAGCTCATTGGTTTGACCAGTAATCCACTTCCATAATGAGAAAGTGCAGGATTTAGAAGGCCATGGAGATTGCAATATATACCTTCTTAACACTTGGTCTGCCTGCGACTCTGTCTGTGTCTCCGTGACTCTAACAGCTCGGCCTGGTTAAAGTAAGATTTCTCTCTTTTCCTCTTTTATTTTAGTTGATCACATTTTGGTTGGTTGCAGCTGTAGATGATTTGTCTTGTCTTGGGAGCGCAGACGTAAATGTCTCTGTGGAAGGTTGAAGCTTTGATCTCAGAGGAGAATATTTGATATTTGCTGTCATTGACGGGAGGATGTTGTTGGCGCCTGGCCAACTATTTAAAGATGGTGTCAGTTTGATAAGTTTGTAGTGACCATAAAAGGTTCTTGGAGGTTTTACGTCTTTTGGGAGTCACCATTATATCGAATGTTGACAGTGGAGAATTTGAGTGATTTCCTCACTCTGTAGTTAATGTTTATGCGGAGTTACATGTAATTACTTGACATATTTTTAGGATTTCAAAGTTTGAAAGAGTAGTTTTCCGTCTTGACGTGTGCTCGCTCTGCTGCATTGGCGTATGGTGATGTATGGCGTGGTGATGTGGCATGCTGAAAGATGACACCACTACAAGGCATTAACCTGAAAGTCGATCTGTCAGTGTTTATCCTCCTGTCAGCACTGAGGGAAGCGGGGGGACAGCAGAAGAAAACTGGGTCTAATCTTCAGGGACCTGACTTCACATTTTACACTTCAGTTTAATCCCTGCTTATCAAATTTAGCCTGTTTTTTTCCACACGCGTTAAAGCATTAAAGCCCACTATGGCTTGGTTTTTGGTTCTTTTTCTGGACTTCTCTGAACAACAGATTGTGTATTTTAAATATAACTTTAAGTCATATTGTTTTTGTTGTACCCATGTCTATATTTTGTAGAAATATTATTTTTGAGGAAAATATAAACAGCAAAACTTCATTTTATCAACTTCATTTCAAAGCTAGCTTCACATCGATGTCTTTATCTGGAGTTTTCAGCTGTTTGGGACACTCAAATGGAAATGCATGGATGAGACTTAAAGGGAAACATAGTACCTGAAACTATGTTTGTGCAGAATAAGCCCGACCACAAAGCTAGAAAAATATTTTATTCCACTGTTTTTCTGTTTTAGCCGCTGTTGAAGTCATCATTCATCTATTGATGCTCTTCTACAAGTGTTTGAGACAAGCTTCATTTAGGCTTTTTGAACACTTTTGAGTCTTTTCTCTAACACACATGCTATTACAGCAGATTCAATTCAGGATTTTGCATTGGATGGAAATGTATCCTGTATCTTCTTGTTTTTATTTTTGTAAGAGTGAAGCAGTGTGTGTCTGAGGGCAGCGGCACGCTATTTTTGTGATATGCTCTAGTGTCTGAGGGATGTTCTGCAGTATTGGGTTACTGTGAATCCTCCTGCTCCTTCAGAGACAATCCTGCTCATGATACTCACACACGCACACACACTTAAAAATCAAGGCCCCTACAAATATGATTTTATCTCCAGAGCAACATGCTGTTGTGCCCTCGGAGTTTTGAGTGTCTTAAAATACCCGGCGATACCCCCCTCACCGGCTTCTTATTGGCTTACAGATGACGACCATGTGTTCCTGGTCAGTTATGTGCATTAGGATGCCTGCAGTGGTTGTCACTCGTCTTTTCTTTTAAGGCGAGCCTGCTGTCCCTCTTTTTCCCCCCCTGTACAATGAAGACGTCAAGAACAGCTGTGGCTCCAGAAATATTCTTAATCCTCTCCTCCATCACATCTCCTAAACATTACAAGCAGCTCAGGCAGTGACCGTCTAACTTCTGAGGATGTCTACAAGTGTCGTGTAGCTGGTAGGGTTGGTTTACCCGTCCACTGATATCTAACCCTGCAGATAGTTTGCATTTTGTTTGCCTGGAGTTTGGATCTATTTGCAAACTAAACAAAAACTCCAGCTGATACTATGGAAATGTCAGTAGTTTTACATGTCATGAACTTCCAAGTACCTAATGGTTGGGCTAGATGAAAATTCAGAGGCTCAACAAAGTTATTGAAGTTGTTGATAAGATGAGTGATTAGTAAGCAGGGATGTCACATTGGAAGAAAAGCCAGAATAACTGAATATATGGGCTGACAGACTGATACAGCCATCCACAAACATGCCTAAGCAACTGTTTTCTAGCTATGTACCATTATCTGTGATGATAATAAAGGGAGAAGGTACATTTCCAGAAGTGAAGCTTATGCAGCATCTTAATTGACAGATTGTGTCTTAGGTGTGGCTTTTAAATGGACAAAATAACCCTAAAATTTGGGGTTGTTTACAGTTCAGACAACTATCTGTATTCTCAGACAGTAAAGGCTTAAAGGTCTGGGCCTTGGTGAGTAGCATGTCAAGTATGGAGACATGGCATCGTGCTCTGCTTTTTCCACTTGACGTGTTCTGTTGGCTTTATCAGGCCCCAACCTTTAGCACCCACTGCGACATCTTGCAGCCAAGTGTTAAAGTCAGCCTCTCCAAGTCTGAAACCTTGGTTCTCTCCTGAAACTGCAGATTGCTCCCTCTGGGGCTGGGTTGCTGTTAAGATGTTTTAATATCTTGAGGTCTTGCTTGTAAGTGATGGCAATGTAGAGTGTCTGATGGGAAGGCTGACTCATTTGGAGTTAGATGAAATGCAGGAGTTTGACAGGCTTATTATGGTGAAAAGCTTGACCTGTAAAGCAATCAACGTTTGCTTTAAAGGCAGATCTGTGCTCCAACTCTCACCCATGGTTATAAGCTCTAGTTAGTGACAAATGAAAAAGAATGAGACAGCTACAAGAGCTCAGCCCTGGAACTTGGCTTGCTTTGACATCTGCTCCTTTGTGTCAAAAGGACATCCAAATGACGTCAGATGTGGTGGTTTGGTGCCTTCCTTTGGAGGTTTTACAGACATGTCCGGCTGGGAGGAGACCCTGGGGTAGACCCTGAGCTGGGGGTATCACATGTCTCATCTATCCTGGGAATGGCTCAAGGTTGCCCAGGAGGGACCAAAAATGTTGCAGGGGAGAGGGATGTCTAGAATACCCTTGCCTAAGATGTGATATCCAACTTTGGACAAACAGAAGAAGACGTGGGTGGATGTTATAAAGCATGCTACATGATACACTTCTGGTAGGGATAATCTTTTAGAAGCAAAGGAGAAAGTAGTTGTCTTTTTATAGAGAGTGTGTGAAGTGGAAGGATAGTCATGAACTCCTCAATGTTCTTTATATCATATGCTGGGCGTTGTAAAGGTCATTATCTTATTATCATGCTAATATTAGCATGTTCTGTTAACATCACACCAAAAGTACACGTCTGTTCAGGTTATTTTAGAGGTGTGGCGCTGGTATTATATGCTTGTTATAACACTGTGACCCTTATAACAATGTTATAACACTGGCTTTTAGTTAGTTAACATAACATTGATTTAGCATTGTAGTAATCTGTTCCAAAATCTATGCAAATTCATTTTTTATTGCATGCTACAGTGAAGTAAAAATCTGACCTGCTCGTGGCGCTGAAAGCACAGGCACAAGACAACAAACCAAATGTCATGGTAATCCACAGTTGTTGAAATGTTTCCCTTCGCAGTGCTGGACCTGTATCCCTTGAGCTGTGCTGCTAGAAATAGCGGCATGGTTCCTTTAAGGCATTAACACGTCCTGGGTTACAAAGTGCCGTTCCATGAAATTTCCTGGAATTAACATGATGTCTTAAGATAGAATTCACACAGTCCAAACATGAAATATGAGATAGGTGAATGTGGGTGCAGGACAGCGTCAGAGAACGGAGACATGATGTGGTTTAATACTGAAATAAAAATGTGGGTTATTGCTTTTCCTTGTTCACCCTCAATTCTTTATAAAGCAAACAGTGGACAGCTGCGGGCAGCCTGACTAAAGGAAGCGTTCCTCCACCCGTCAGCAGAAAAGCTGCATGGATTTTTCTGAGGCCACATTTGAAAGTGCTCCAAAGATTTATTCTTTGTCCGTTTGATAAAACAAGTACGCTGAAACTCTGCCTTGTTAGTGCTCCATGGAAAGATAACACAACCGTGCTATTCTTAGATCTTTGCCACTGTTGCCAATGCTGTTAATATACCAAAGAAAATGGGCGTTCATTTCTTTATTTACTCCCAAGGGAAAATGTCTTCACAGGACTCTCTGCAGTCCTGTGAAAAAAGTACATTTTTAGCCAAAAATAATTGGAAATAATAGATTTCTGTATGAGTTTATCAGTCGCTTACATTGTTGTGGAGGAATTCTGGCCCACTCATTACATGCACAGCTCTCTGAATGTCCTGTCAATCAGACTGACATCTGAAAATTGGCTGCAAATTTGCAGCACCTTGATTATTTCCTCATTATCTTTGATTATTATCCTGTTGCATGATGCAGTGTAGGCCAGGTTTCAGCTGTTGGACAGATTACCTCACATTTAAATTGACTTTAGAATACCTTAGTATAAAGAGGAGTTCGTGGTCCACTCGGTGACTAAAAGGTCTCTAAATAATCAGCCCCTGAAAACTGAAAGTTGGTATGAGGTGTTTATGCTGATACACAGCGTTTGTGTATAATACTTGAATGGGAAGATGTTAATGTCATAAAAGCGGTTTGGATAGATTTCTTTCCCTTTAATAAAAGAAATCATCATTTAAAAACTTCATGTTGTATTTGCTTGGGTTATCTTTGGCAAGTTACGCCTCAGTCTAAAAGGCTTGGAGTATAGTTGTTATCCCGTGGACATTCAGATTGGTGATCATGATAACTCGAGACCCTGGTGAGAATTAATACTTTAGGTCAGGTGTCCATAACCTCCAACATCAAAAGAGCCATTTTAGCTCCTCCTACCAAAGAACGTGAGAAAAAGAGCAGCACACGCAGGTGACAGATTTGCAGATGTAACTGAGAGAGGATACATTAAGTATTACTACATCCAGTATGAATAGTAACAGGATTACCGTTCACCCTAATTGTAACCTGTGGCTCGTGAGGGAGCCACAAGTTGCCAACCTCTACCATAGGTGCTTCTACTCATCTACCTAACTTTCTGCAGAGTTTATGTGGTCTTCAGATTAGCTCAAGAAGTGTGTAGAGAGATTCATGGAATGGGTTTCTATGACCGAGCAGCTGCATCCAAGCCTTACATGACTAAGGTTAGTGCAAAGTGCTGAAAGCAGTGGTGTATAGTGCGCCATCACTGGACTTTAGAGCAGTAGAGATGTGATCTCCATAAGCCATGCTTCTCTGTCTGGCAATCTGATGGACTGGTCTGGATTTGGCAGTTGCCAGGACAACAGTACTTGTCTGACTGCATTGTGGAAAGTGTAAAGTTTGGTACAGGAGGGATTAGGGTGTGGGAGTGTTTTTCAGGCGTTTGGGTCAATCCCTTAGACATTTTGGACAATTTTATGCTACCAGCTTTGTGGGAACAGCTTTTGTTTCAACATGACTGCTCACCAGTGCACAAAGCAAGGTCCATAAAGAATTGGATGAGAGAGTTTGGTGTGGAAGACCTTGACTGGCCTGCACAGAGTCATGACCTCAACCCGACAGAAGCCCTTTGGGATGAATTAGAGCAGAGTGTGAGCCAGTGTCAGTGTCTGACCTCAGAAATGTGCTCGGGGAAAATGGTCAAAAATTCCCATGAACACAATCCTAAACCTTGTGGTATTAATATGAAAGATAACACGCAGACAGATGATGGTTTAACAGGTGGTGGCTCCAGACCACTGCTCTCTCCTTATCCTTTGTGACTTATGTTTTTCTCTAGTTTTGCTTTTTATTGTGTCCCTGTCACCATTTTGCTGGCAGGGACATTAAAATGTATATATTTGTATATTTGTATCTAAATTGATTCCAATAAAAAGCATTAAGTCTTGTTATGTGTTTGTCAGGTAACCTCGGGATCGTCCAGCAAACATGGCCACTGAGTGAGTAAAAACTTTACTATTTTCTGTAAATCATGTAAGTTTATTTTCCCTGTTTGTGTAACCAGCCAGTGTGCAAAGGAACAAGCGGTTCCCTCACAAGGACTGTTTGGTTTTATTTTTATTCAGTGTGTGACATTTAGCTTGCATTCATCATAACTGCACTGATTACTTTATTATTAAATTATCTATGGGTCACTAATGAGACATGCATATGTTTTCCACGATCCCTGGATGGTCCTAAAGTTTTTATTTCTTGTTTAATATTAAAAGCTCTTAGTTTTGTTTATTTCATCTTTGATTTTCATTTATCTTTGGTACTCTGTGTAGTTCTAGTTACTGTGTATTTCTAGACTTTAATTAATCCCTGCTTTATTTCCCTCTGACTTCACATCCTCTGTCTGTCCTTTTCTTTTCATTATAATTGTTTTTCATTTCCTGATTGTCCGATTTTGTATTTTAATACCTTAATCTTCTGTGTTTTGTATTCAGTTTTACTTCCACCTCCTGCCCCTTTGTCACTGGTCATCTTCAACTGCATCCTGTCACCCTCATGTGTCTACCCTGATTATCTTTTTGTGTGTAAATAGTGCTGTTTCCTGTCAGTCCCGTGTGTCTTCTCCCTCGTGATCGCCCGGCTCTTTTGGAGTTTGTTTACTGACTTTGTTGCTTTGCATTTTGTAACCTTGCAACAGTCACAATAAAGCTGCTCACTTATTTCAATGCACTGAACATGTATAAAACTTAAATTTTTTTTTAAAGAAATCAAAATACCTACATGTCGTTTAGGAAATTAATTTTAACAGACATTTTGCTTTGACAATGAAATATTGATGTCACATCAGTGACCCACATATATTACTATTTCCTTTGGGAATGGATTAAACCGATCTTTATGATTGCAATAAAATTGATCATCACAAATATACATTACTTCCATCAATTATAATTTGTGTTTCCGTCTGCAGGAAAAGGCTGTCTGCGAGGCGTAAGCACACCCTGAAGGTAAGATTAACTTTAACTGATAAGCATAGCAGAGCAAAATACCTCACACATGCCCATCTGCTTGCCTGTGCTTCCGCTTACCTGACATGGGGTGATGATGTAATCTCCTCAGGGTTGCATGCTCGTGGTGGCAGGTAATTTGTTGGACGCTGAAGCGAATGTGAAGGTCAAAGAGAGAGAGACGTTTTTGGCAGATAAATGTCCTCCTGTTGAGCTGCCGTACTCCAGGGACGAGCTGTTGGTGAGAAGAAACTGCACTGTTTCAAACAATTATGCTTTTGACACGTTTCATATTGCATTTTATTTCTTTTGTGGGTTTTTGAAATTGGAAGCATCTAAAAAAAGAAAAAACTTTTATCACTATGTTGACTTTAGGAACTGTGCCAGAAGCTTCATGAGCAGATCATCATCAGTGAAGATGAGAGATACGGCATAGAGTTCAAACTGAACATGGTGCTGAATGAGGTGAGACACTTTTCATTGCACCAGGTTGGCCTTTTGCCTTTATTTGCACCGAGTAGAGAAACTGTATCTGTATATGTATATCTGTATAAACTGCAACAAACATAGGAAGCTATATTTTAATATCAACCAAATGAATTCTTGTATTTTCTCCTGAGCACCTTAAAACAAAAAAAGACCAAAAAAGTATTCTGAACAAGTATCACATACCTGAAGTTTTTTTTAACCTTTTCAGTCATTTTCAGTTGCTGTTCGCTTATTTTCATGTTAGAAGCTTCCCCATCTTTTGGATTTTGGTCTGACACTAAGGAAAAAGTACATTACAAAACTGCTTACTTCAAATATAATATTATTCAGTCACATTTGCTTGTACATGCATGCTGGCTCTGCAGTCCACCTGGGTGGCACTGCTCTGTGTACACAGGCCAGAAACATGCACATGTAGTCGTCACCTTTTAGGGCTCCTCCCTGTGTCCTCTGCCCGTTACTCCTCAAAGGAGCAGATACTGATCTTGCTGCTAGGCTGATGCTTGTCAGGCTTTCATTGAGTAACTGACCATTTTCTGACTTCTCTTCCACACTCTTGAGACTTTGATGGAAGACACAACAAACCTTCTTGTGAGGTCTGCAGTTGCCGTGAATCGTATAGCAACATTAACTGGAAATATTTCACATCCTTATTCCTTCCTGTAGCTTTTCTCTCAGCATTTTAATTACCCAACAACACTGTTTTAAAGCTAGCGGTACTTGGTGATGAATTCAGCACCAAACACCCTGCATGTCACTGCTGTTTGCTTCATGATTGATTATTTAATCTGTCAGGTCAGTAATCCTCAGAATCCTCCTTCAGGTCAGGGACCTCAATATCAAGATTGTGGATTTGAGAGGAAAGTTCAAGAGACCCCGGCTGAAGAAAGTGCGCATGTCTGCTGATGCCATGCTCAAAGCTCTGCTGGGCTCCAAACACACTGTCAACATGGACCTGAGGGCCAATCTGAAGCAGGTCAAGAAGGAGGTGAAAGAGGAGGTGAGCAGCTACCTGGTTCATTTGGTCCTCACTCAATAAAATCACAGATACCTGTGAGGTCTAAGTCCTTATCAGCGATGAGAAGTAACTCCACAGACAGAAAAAAGAGGAGTGTGCCTACTTTACCCACTGGTTGAAGCTAGAGCATTAGTATTTTTGCTATCTTCATGCTGTTGTTACTATTAGCCCATATTTAGGCTAAAGGATTGAGTGCCAGCACAGTCAAATTAGAATTACACTCAGCGAAACAGGATCACAGAGTTCCTCACTGGGCTCTACAGCACAGCAGGTCTTAATTAACAATACTAAGACCTACAATACTAAGGTGTCCACAGGGAGGCATCTACAGTAGCTCCACATGTGGCTCTGGAGCTGCAGATTTGAGACCCCTGGTTTAGGAGGTAGAGTTTCTTCTCAACATTGAGGAGGACTTAATCCTCAGAAACTGTAACAATCCATTTTCTGGCCACTAGGGGGCAGAAAAACCATCAAAACAAATAGTTGTTTTCTTGATTAGCAGCCTTTTTGCATCTGATTTCAGTCTGCACTAACAGAGCATCGTCTGTGTTTGCAGGACAAGCAGCTGCGTGATGTGGGAGACTGGCGTAAGAACATTGAAGACAAGTCTGATAGGAAGAAGATGTTTGATAGCTAAATGCGAGGGTGACTTTCAGGACAGAAATCGGGTTTACTGTCTTTGTTAACTGAAGGGTTTTAATCCAAAGTGATGCATTTCTAATTCATTTTACTTGATCTGTAGATCCTGATCTTAGTAAACATCATCTAAAGGCATATGTTTGGTGGAAGATTATGGTGCTTACTAAGCTTCTGTTTTGGTACAGTATGTGATAAATGGCCTTTACTTTAATTCAAAGCTTGTGTTAAGGTGCAGTGAAATGTAGGGAATCTGTGATATGCACTGATGCCAGTGAAGCATGGTTGTAGTTTTTGGATATCTCACTTTGAATTATACTCGTCACTAAGCTTCCTTCATGCTTTAGCCTGTATTGAAACTGTACTGTGATATATTTGTACTGTGTTACAGTTAGTATGTGTCAGATAAATCAATTCTACTTTTTTCTCCTTTTGCTTTTACTAATGTGCTGTTGTGAAGTACGTTTCCTGAAACTCTAGTTAGTGTCTGAGGTTAAAATCAAAATGCAATGGACGCAAATAAATCATGACCCATATTCTAACTGGCCCAGCATGAATAAATGAAACACTACAACATGCTCTTTACACACCTTCATTTGGTCAATCCTTCACTTCTCCCTTGTTTGATGTAGATTGTAGAACGTCTAGTCAAGTGTTTCGTGTCACTTAGCTGTCCAAGAACCATTAGATCTCTGACATGACCTGTTACCATAAACTGTAAATATCAAAAGATGGACAGACACCATTACATCACTTAGTGGTTTGTAAAGTCTTGTTGGGAAGCTGGTTGTCAGTCTGATAACTGACACTGACGTGGCCAATGAGCATATTCTGGACAATTATCTTTTCTGTCTCTTATAATGAGATAATTTATAAAATGGACCTAAAGTTTCATTCATTATAACCTAAAACTAGTCTGGAAACTTGTCAGACCCACAAGTTACATCTCTTATTCTGTCTGCCAACATGTTTCCTGTAATACACTTTCATTTATTAATTAATTTCATCCATTTATTATTTTGCCTAGTTGCTTTGTGAATGTAACAGTTGATTGTTGTCTGCAAGTGCAAATATTTGAAGACCCCCCCCCCACACATGTAGCTTCGATGTGAAGCGCCTTAAACAGGTTGCGAACCCCCTCCAGACCTTTGCTAATGAGACTATGGGCTCAGTTGCTCATGTTTAAAGTAACATTATGCTCCTTATGAAAGTTATGGACCCTGTCAGTGGACAGCAGTATAAAAATGGTTTCTTAATCGCATCCCTCAGTTGTGACGTCTGGTTTTAAAAAGATAGGAGGGCGAGCCATCAAAAACTGGACTTTGGGAGCCGGTTTGTAACATTACGATGTCTTTATCCATAGTTCTTATAGAGCCTGTGGGAAATAACTAATTTGAGAAGGCTTGCATTTGCCTGACAGCCTATAATGGATCAAATAAGGCACAAGGCCAGTGTAGAGGAATAATTGTGCTTCCTACATTGGAGAACTGTAACAGTACTAAATCACTTCATGTTTCTAAAACAAAATGTGATGTACTTTTACCGTCATTTTGCTGTCACATTAACTAGAAAAGCTTCATGCTCATCTTGTTCCCAGTTTTCCTGAGATTGTAAAACACTGGAGGTTAATTTCATTTAACTATTTTATTGTACTAAGATACTAACTGAGCTATTTTTTACCTGTACACTTTAAAAATTATAGTAATGTGATGTTTTATAAAAAGTTGCCTAATTTGAATTTATGGAAGAAACAACACTGAATTATGATGCTTAAAGCCGTTGGCTTGCTTGTGGAAAAGGCTGAAATAGTAGTAATATTTAGAAGGTGAGTAATAACTGCATATATTTAATTAGCTGACTTCCAAAACCTGAATCCTAAATGTTTTTGTCATAAATGAAGAAATCTGGCTTATTTTCCACAGAGCAGAAAAGGTGAGCGTTTAAATCACATTTTACTATTTTTAGATTTTAAGCTTTTTTCCCCCCAAATCACTTGATTTTCTTTCCTTTCTTTGCAGATTCGATCACTTAGATGTGACACAGCATGCTTTTCCGCAAAGGTACGCTGAAGTCAAAAATATCCATAAATTTAAAAGTCTTCATGTAGTTTGATGGTAGTAAAATAAACAAATAAAAGGTTATTCATGCAGATGCCACTGGGAGTACTGGTTTCAACTTTCAGCTGAAACCTGGAGGTGCAGGTGGTCCCAGTCCTGTACAGACACGTGTGGCATTTTGTTAAATCGTTACCAGATTTCACAGCTTAAATCCATCCTCTCATGTCTGTCACTCCTGGCAGCAGGAAGCAAAACACTGTGATACTTACAGTATGATCACAGAGCAGGAGACCCCGTGTATGAAAACTGCAATAATTTTACTCCTTCGATGGAGCAATTAGGAAAAAGACAGAAAGAAAGAAAGCTTCAGAGTCACTAGTTCAATGAAAAATGCTTGATTCACTCCCTCCAGAAAGCTTTTATTTAGACATAACTAATAATGCATTGGACTCCTTGTTATTTTAGCCATATTCCCAGTCTTTCACATTATTGTGGGGAAAGTTTGGCCCACTGGTCTTTACAGGGTAAAAAGGTAGACAAACATAAACCCCCCTCTGTGTGAATAGTTGATATGCTGTGTTTGGTTTTCTCCAAATGGGCTGCTGTGCTTTATGACCAAGCATCTCCACTTTGGTCCTGTTTTGCTCCAGAAGTCTCGAGGCTTCCTCCCAGCAACCTTTCCAAACAAGCCATAAACTTTGACATTTAACATGTTAACTGAGGCCTGCAGAGACTGAGCTGGACCTCTAGGGTTTTTTTTCCACAGTTTCTGACCTTGGGGTGAATTTGCTGGCATGTCCGCTCCTGACATGATTGTGTTTTTGTGTTAACACACACCTGAAAGCTCCACACCTGCAAACTGCCAAACTTCTGCTTTTGCAGAGGTGCAGATAGTTGGTGATGATCAGTTAATCAAGTGCATTTAACTAACAGCACCTGGCTGATAAGTACTCTCTTATTTCCTAATGAAGGAGTAAGGGTGGATTTAGTTTTTCACAGGACTACAAAGAATCCTGTGGAAAATTTCTCTTTCACACCACTGTGTAGGTTTCTCCTGTCGTTTTGTTTCACGGGTACACTTGGAGATTGGATTTTATTAATCCACTTTTCTCCTCCACTTGACACGTCAACAATGTCTTGTGCATTTGGCATCACACTGCTCAGTGTTACCGCAGGTTATATTTGACCTCTGCTGACGGCTGCATCATATCCTCAGATAACAGCTGCCTCTCCACTTAGATTCACACCAGCCAGAATTAGAAATGAGAGAACAGACAAGGAGAGGAGCGTTTACAGTCTCCTCCACGCTGACCTGCAGTAACCCATAGAAAAGTGCTGCTCACAGTACATCCTTCTTCTCACCTTCAGGAAGGGAACCATAATCTCTGTCATACTCAGAGGCCTGAACATGAATAAGTGTCTTCAGGACTTAGAGGTAAGAGATGGATGAGAATCTGAGGGCTTGTTTTAACATAACAGACACTGTCTTGATGAAAGATTGTCATCCATGTTCAGCGTTGGTAGAATCCAATGGATTCTGACAAAGATGATATGGATTGTATGCATGTACATATTGTAACAAGAGGGGAATAACAGCTATTAATTGTAGTGTCATTAAAAACCAAGGTTCAGTAGTGTCCAATGCTAATTTATGGGAGGCTGCAGTCTGTGATCACTCTGTATGTAAAAGATGGATGTAGCCAACATGAAGTCCGACTCTACCCCAAAGATGACTGAAACCTGCCGTGGTTCCATCCATGATTAAAATGCAGGAATGTAAGTTTTGTCCATCTTTAAAATGCCTCTCTTGAGGCACTAGTGTTGCAAAAGACAACATTCATCTGTTTCTGCAAATTTCCATATAATTTAAGCACTTATTGGCATTTCATGTGTCTTTTTAAGTATGAGAATAAGAATCAAGTAAAACAAAGGCCCTCCTTTATTTTTTACCTGTGCCAGTTTCTCCACAGGTTTAGAATGAGCGTCGATATTGTCATTAATGTGAAATACTATATGTCACCCTTGTTTTGGACTGGCCCACTCTGTGTGCATTGGGAATATTATAAACTATGTCCACTAGATGGCGAATAAATACTGAGTTGAAACACTGCATGCACTAATCACGCATCTGCATTGCTCGTGGTACATCTGTGGAGCGTAATGCAGTCCAACCTGCAGGTTTGAGTTCCAGTCCAACGCAGCAGCAGCCGATCGCACCGATTAGCTCTTCCTCTCTGAATCAAACGTGTTAATTAGTGAAATCAGCTGCTCTCAATGTCACATACTTCAGCTCCTCCAAAAATTACTGTGACAAGCTGTGGTGCTAAAGTGTTACTTTGCACTTATCAGGTGGCAATTTTAAATTACAGTCAAAAGTGAGAAATGCACCTCGGTGCATTGTAACCAGAGCATCTTGCACACTGTTGGATGACCACATGCCCATGACCGTATACCCAGAAAGCTCATTTACCTTTAGGATTGTGTGTTTTTATCAGTGAGGTGGAGTTGTTTTTACCTCCCAGTGTTGGCGAGTTTTTGGCAGCACTTGTACTGTACTTTGTGTCCGGTCCTTTATCTTGTCGGCAGCCAGCACGGACCGACATGTCCAATCTGAAGGAACAGAAAGGAGGTTTAAAAGGAGGTCAGGCTGGAGGTGAGTGAGTTGAAGGAAAATGACACCAGACCAAACACACCTGCTGAGTGAGTTTTCCGGTCCAGCCTAAGCATTGGGCTTGTCTCCTTATAGGGGTGTGAGCAGAATGCTGGCATCATTAATCGCTCCAGTCCATCTCTCTCATCACTGCCACAAGAAGTATAAACCAAGCATCACCTGCCTGAGCCTGAAAGTCTAAAGTTATTCTAAAGAAAGAAACTGATTTAAAAAAGCATTTTTATCACCAACGTAGTGATTTATTTTTTATTTTTTGGTTTCGTTTTTCTTCCCATTGGGACAAGGCTTTTTAGTGCGCAGCTAACACACTGCAGTTATATGCTGAAGAGGATGACCTGGCATCTGGCTTTGGCTTATGTGTATTAATAAACAAGTTTTTTTTGTATATATCCCATGAAAAATTGTTACATCTGTTTTGCCCAATCAGCCATAGCTCAGTAAATCTAACTTGTAAAATTGAAGTAGAAACAAACAAAGAGTAATAAACTGTTTACACTTTCCAAATGTTATCGCTGTCAGCAGTTTTCTCTGGTTGCGAGATGCCTTTAGATAGATGCATGGTATTTTAACACTGGGAAAGCCTTAATGACAGGCAGTAAATCTAACTGCAAACCATCCCTGCACGAGGCCACATGAACACAGATGGTGGATGACTCCGAGCAAACTACTACAAGCATCAGGAGCATGTATCAAACTGCGTGTAAACATAAACATATAGTTATTAATACTTTCACATAGTGAGGAAAGGCAGCACGCTTCATTTGAGTTTCTAAAGTCACACCGGAGGTATGGAGCGTTCCTGAAGCTCGAGTTGTAGGTCGTGCGTTTTCATAGAAAACACCTACTGGACTCTGTGACGGGACCGTAAACCTGAGCCCAAATGTTGCCCCTTAATGCTGCATTCCCAGCATGACTCTTCATCATCTGTGCATCACTCAGACCCGTCAGCACCTTCCTCCTCAGCCGTCAGCTTATAAGACTATAGTCTGATCTGCTGAACGCTTTTGGCTCTGCAGACTCTTTTACATTCATTCGTGGGCCTGAGGTGATCGCCAGTGAAAATTTAACAAACAAAGCAATTCAGTTTTTTTTTTTTTATGCTTTTATTTGATTTCCTAAAAGGCTCTTTGTAGAATTTGGTCAGTCTCACAGCTCCACTACATTTTTGAGCATTAGTTACTAAATATATTGTTAATTTACAATATTTATTAAAACTCTAAAACTACAATCAGAGAATGCTGTATTGTTTTTTTCTTTACATATGTGTCTGTACATCTGATGTAAAGTACAAGTTTCATTTACCACTGCATGATTCCAACTGCTCCTAAACCAAAACAAAGTAGTGATTAAGTACTGAGATTTAACCAAGCTAAACAAGAGAGGTGCATGCTGGCTGTGGAAGCAAGTAAAAATGGGCAAATCTCAGCATGGAGCGCTGTGTGCCCTTAAAGTTTCTAGGTCAAAAAAGAGAGCTTCTAAGAATGCACCAAAGCACTGAGACTGAAGAATGATGTGTTTGCTATGTCCCACCAGCATCTTTTATAATGTCTCCAGTGATGGTGAAAATGCTCAGCTTGAAGCTTCCCCTCCTGGCAGCTGTGTCCATCGTTTATAAATGGTCAAAAATAGCGAAGGTAAAATGCTTTGATGCGATTTTATGTCATCCAAGAAAAAAACAACCTCCATTTCAATCTAAGACACGTAACTTGATCCACATGGTCCTTCTGCAGCCAGAGAAAGATCTGGAAGCCTTTCTGAAGGCAGAGCCATAGCTCAGATAAGAGGTCCAATATGAAACAGTAAGCAGGCCAGCAAGTCATTAATGTGGTATTTATAGTCTGCAGAAATGTGAGCTTGTTAAGCACTTTGTTTGGAGCAATGTTTAAAAGTTATATCAAAGTTTTCCTGTTTGTTTGATTATTTGAAGCCACCTCCTGAACTCCGCTCGGTCCAGCGCTCTTCATTCATCGCAGCGTTCAGTTTGATCGCCGGTACAATCCCAGATCAGCTTTTCAGAACTTAAAAGTTAAATTATCCATTAGAAACTTAGTTTTTAGACTAAAACACATCCCTTCTGGCTTTTAGGAATTGGTTTCATGTGATCCATCTTCAGAAGTTACATGAAGGTAAGCTCAAACAAGAGATATCATCCCACATTAGCAATGTTTGCATCTTTATTTTGGTCCACTGAGGATTAAATTGAATTGTTTATTTTTTATCATTACCGGGAAAACCAGGCTTTAGCCCCGTCCTGCGTTCAGACGAGTCAGGCAGCTGTGGAGATGAAGGTGACAACATGGAGATGCTGGGATTTAAGTTCATGCCAGCTTCAAAGGTTGTGTGCTTTGTGAGAAATGTTCCTTCTAATTAGTGATAAAATGCTCATGTTTCCAATGTTGGCACACCCAGGTCTGACACTTTAGGACTCCAGAAGACAAAGTGACTTCTTGACTATCACATAGATATAGATACAGTTACATTTTGATGTAAATTACCCACAAGAATGAATTCAATGCATTTTTAGACCTTTCTCCTTGAATCCTGAGAGGTTTGACACATTTAAGCAATCATGTTGGACCTGTAAATCTTTAAAGGAACACAATGAAACCAAGGGGTGTTGACTGCTTGTAGTGATGTAAAAAAGAGAAAAATCATCCTTTAATCAATGACTCAAAAGTGAAAACCAGCCTGAAAAGTTTGTTTTGTCACAACTTCTTACCAACTTTTTGGATTTGAGCATCTTGAGTTCAATAACAAGCCAAAAATGTTTTTACTGTCCCTCTATTTCCAGCAGTCCCATGATCACCCAGTGAAATATTTGGACTCTGATAGTTTCATATCAAATGTGAATCATCATCATCCTTCTCTTCCTCCCTTTTATAGCATCCCGGTGGCACCCAGCAAAGTCCTAAAATGAAATCAGGCTCCTCCTCAATAAACCCTGATTTATGGGGTGAAGTTGGAAGGGGTTGATGATATTTCAGGATCTTGCTGGCCGATTGGTCTGAGGATTCTGCATTTCCATAAACAGGAGCACCATATCCATATCTGATACCTCATATATATACACCCCTGGGATGATTTCTTCCCACTGCCACTGGCCACTGCTGCCCTCCTCCTGGACTTTCCGTCTCGTCGTAGGTGAGACCAGTTTCCCTATCTTCCTCCTCCTCCTCTCTCTGCATGTCTGTACAGAGCTGGTAAACGGATATGAAACCACTGCTATGTGGAATCTTTTGGGGGAAAGCGCTAAGGTGATGAAAGTCTTGACCTCTGGGGTTTGTTAATAACTGAAGGGAAACATGAACCAGGGCGATCTGAGCGTTGTGTGTTTGAGCAGCGCTGCAGAGACTGAACGATGCTCTCAGTTGATTTTGACTTTCTATGAAGATTTCTACATTTTGGGAACATTTGGCAGTTTTGGAAAGTTTTGATAAAATTTAGATGTATGAACGCAATCCGCAGAAGTCATTCTTTATTTAGTTATTTCATTAGGTTTATTTTTTTAGATGTTTAATTTCTTTTAGAAAGCAAAAACAAAGCTGGGATATTTCTACTGATTTCAAGATTAGTTTAAGAGTTTTCTGTTGCTGAAATTACTGGAAAGCATTTTATGGAACGAGTTTACTTTTCTTTCCTAAAATAATCAGAACAGTTGTTACTGCGATGCGTCTTACAGATTTATGTTTGGGAATATCTGTTCTTTTTCTGTATGTTTCTCTGTAAAAACTATTTATGAAGCATTAAAAGTAAAATCAAAGTACATTTTATTGTATTTTGTTGTTTGACTGAGTTTTAAAGATCAGGATCTTTACATGTCCTGAAGGAAGGAAGGAAAAAACATGGAAAAAATGAGGTGTTATGATGGATATTAGTTTCCTTTTTGACTGTTTAGGGAATTTGTGCTCCACTGTTAAACATTTCTCAAGCTGTGAAGTCACTCTGCTATAAGCATCACAAAATGTAATTGTTTGTTACTTTTTTTTTAAAGTATATTGATTGGTAAAGCATGGAGCTGATTCTGAGTGTTTTACGGTTTGATTTGTGGACTGCACAAATATAAAAGTTCTTCTTTTTGTTTTACAGTTTTAGAAGTTTTATAGCCCAAAACTATAAACCTTCTTGCCTTAAATTAGCTTCTTTGTGTCATATTTCAGCTGGAAAACTAAACCTGTGCGTTATTCTCATTAAATATATCTTCTGAAACTTGACTCTGGGACCGGCTGCCTTGTTTTTGGGGTGTGTTTACCCGCTGGTGTTGGCCGCGAAGCTGCTGCCGCAGCACATTCTGTTGGAAAGATTCTTCTCTGGGAAAGGAATTGAAGTGTTAACTCCCCAAGGATATTTAGTTATGAACCCCTGTAAAGGAGCTTATCGCAGGCGTCAGTGGCCACATTTGACCCCAACCCCAAAGTTAGCTCTGTCATCACTCAGCTGCTCATCAACTGGCTGAATAGATCACATTTCATACAAATAAGGTGTCTCATATGTTTCCATCCTGATGAGTTTTTCTTCTGTTTCTTTCTCCAAACAGATTGTGAAGAACAGAAACCATAAACATGTCTGAGTAAGTGCTGTCTCTTCATCATATATCAGTGATTTTAGTGGAGCAAGTATTTTACTGGACTTCACTGGATCAAATGAAAATGCTGAGTTAAGACTTAAAGTTAAGAACATAAGATTACTATGGATCTTACGTAGGAAGTAAACGTTAATAGAGGAAAAGAAGGAAGGAGAGGGCAAAAGAAGAAAAAGGAGGATGGAAAAAATGGAAAGGAAGGCAAAAATTGACAAAAAAGAAGGAAAAACAGAAAAAAGAAGAGGATTTAGAAAAAAGGGAGGAATTTAAAAAGAAGAAATAACAAAAGCAGAAAAGAGAACAAAATGAGGAGAGAATGAAAAGGAAAATACAGGAAAGAGCAGAAAGAAGGAAATAAATAAAGGAGAAAATTAGAGGAATTACTAAAACAGGGAAAAAGAATGAGGAAAGGTCAAACAGGCTAAAGAAAGAAAATGATCAGAAATGAAAGTGCAAAGAAGAAAATTAGGAGGGAAAACTTTAAAAACTTCATGTCATTTTCTTTCTAGCTGTGTTTGTACAGCTGTTTGAATTACTGCTGTTGCAGTTGTGACAGAGACTGTTGTGTTCACTCCTCACAGAAAAAAGATGACTTCAAGCCGCAGGCATCATCTGAAGGTATGTCGTCGGCAGTCTTTCTGAGCTTTGAACGGTTTTATTACTTTAAAAAGAAAGTTGGCATGTTCTCTGTATCGACTGTAAATAAAAGATGGATGTTGATACTGTAACGTCAACCACATTAAGCAAATGGGGTTACCTAATGCTTATGTGTAGTTATTTATGAGTTAGAAAGATAATATGACAATGCAGCTGAAAAGTAATCTTTCTTTATTGTCACAGCAAGTTGTAGATCAGTCCTTTGTGCGCTCCCCAACTCAGCTCAGATCAGCTGGTGGGGTTTCTGGTCTTCCAAGCACCTGTTGTCAACATTTAATTACACAGCGCCCTCTGGTGGACAGACTATGCAACATTGTTTGCATAGTTTTTTGTGTCCTGTCTCTTTGTTATTTATTTTTTTTAATTTTCATTTATCCGTCATTATACTCACATACTGGCAAATATAGGCCAATATATCAGGAACCCAACCCTACTTTATTATCTTTCTACATGCTAATGACGATTGACAAAATGACAAAATTGACAAAATGAACTCCGTGCTATATTCCAAGTGTTAAAAGTAACAGATAAGCCATAAACTCAACAGCAAAGTGTTTTCTGAGGTCACAGGTCAACTGACTCAAAGACTAGTTTCCCATAGACCTCTATACAGCCAAAGGTGTTTCTGCTGAACATTTTAAAGTATTCAGGTTTCACTTTCGCACTCAACGGTTCATTACTACTGACTTGTTGACTTTTTTTTTGTCCTGCAGAGTTTGATGCTGCAGATCGCAGTGAACTGGATTGAAAAGGAGAAACAGGAAATTGCAGCCACTAAGCAGACCTACATGGCAGAGAATTGCCCCCCTCCTGCGCTGAGTGGAGACCAGGCAACTCTCATGGTGAGAGTCAAAGCTCAACTGAAAGCTGCTGAATGGAAATCATTCTGAATATTCCCTTTATCATTATTTCATGCAGACGATGGTTCTTTTATTTGAGGATTTCCGAATTCTTGTCAGCTCTTATTTATAATATTCATTTAGTGAGGATATTTGTAACTATAATATCCTCACTAAAGATGAGTCCTAAGTAACCAAACATTGGATGTGTCTGTTCGCTCAGGAAACCTGCAAAAAGTTGCACGCCCTCATCGACAAACTTGATGAAGAGAGGTACGACCTGGAGATCAAAGTGGGCAAGGCTGATAAAGAGGTACACTTCCACCTGCTCTGCAGAACAGACTGGCAGCTTTTCACATCCACAGAATGTGTTAACCTTGAAATCACTCAGTGTGATATAGTTGTAAACAAAACAGGAAGGTAGGTTGTTCTTTCACCTTCTTTCTTGCACAAGATTTGCACAAGAGTTAAAGCATCAAGTACAAAGGTTCACCGTAATAATCAGGTTGGTAAGATTGGAGTAGGGCTACTGTATTAAAAGCCTATTTGAAGCTGAGTCAAGACAATTTTAGTTTTTATCTGTTCAGCTGCAGCTGTTTAATATTCTGGGAGTCAATAGAGACGACATATAAAGAACAAATTGAACTCTGTGTTTGATCTACATACAAATTTGATATAATTTCAACAAATATAAATAGATGTCCCATAATCCATCCATCCATCCATCTTCATCCGCTTTGTCCGGGGCCGAGTCGCGGGGGCAGCAGCCTAAACATAGAGGCCCAGACCTCCCTCTCCCCAGCCACCTCCTCCAGCTTATCCGGGGGAATACCAAGGCGTTCCCAGGCCAGCCGAGAGATATAATCTCTCCAGCGTGTCCTGGGTCTGCCCCGGGGCCTCCTCCTCCCATAATTAGTATCATAAATTGTTGCACATGAGAATCCACATTTCTTTCCATATTTCAAGGGTCTTTCAGAAATCATGTTATTTTCCTTAGAATTGACTGATCTGTGGTTATTTCATACCTATTAGTCTCAAATCTAGAACATTACCTCCTACAGAGCAGGTTAGATCTGCAGTGTAAGTTACCATGGTGATGTTCCCCAGGAAGAAGTGAAAGTAATACTGAGCACCAAGGTTAAACCCTGAAGTTATCTGGATGAGCACAAATCCTTTCTCTTTGTGGATGATGTCTGCTTTATTCTTTATTATTGATATTTCCTACAATTTAGATGCATGAGAGATAATTTTTTTCTCATTAATAATGATTATTGATTAGACTGTTTTATTTTTAACATTTAAATATGGATAATAAAGTAACAACAAAATATATTGTATATTTAATTTCCAGCAAATTTTGTCATTTATTGTCACACCAAGGAATTTAATTTCACTCTATCTTAACATTTTATTTAAGTATCTAAATTTGATTTATTTTATACATAATACTTTGAATTGTCTGTTTTTCAAATTTAGTGATAATTAATTTATGTTAAGCTTTTTTTAATTTCTGAGTCCTGATCAAGTTGATCAGGTTCAAAAGTTGTTGCAAATTCTTCACAGAGCCGGAGATATTTGTGTAATCTGCAAATTAAAATAAATCAATAAATAAATCAGACATTCTGGAAATATCATTGTCTGAGTAGCAGTAGCAGTTTAGTTTTCATAAGCAGAGCCCCTCCTGCACTGCTAATGTGATAAACTCACATTACAGATAAAACACCGATGTAGGGTGCATGCAAAATGTAAAGCGTTTTCAGCGTTTCACTGCTGGTTCTAAATGCGTCCGCACTGCTCTGCTTTCGACTTGGTTTCACCTTTAAACTGCTTGGTCGCTCGTAGATCGATGACCTGAAAATCAAAGTGGTCGACCTGGCTGGAGTGAAGAAGCCCGCTCTGAAGAAAGTGCGCATGTCTGCCGATGCCATGCTGAAAGCTCTGCTGGGCTCCAAACACACAGTTAACCTGGACCTCAGGGCCAACCTGAAGCAGGTCAAGAAGGAGGTGAAAGAGGAGGTGAGTGTTTGCATTTAATATTTTAATTTAAGATTCATTTAGGAGACTAGAAAGTCTTGACTGTCTCTGACTGTCACTGTTTTTCCTGCAGCCTGCAGAGGCGGTGGGTGACTGGCGTAAGAACATTGAGGACAAGGCTGACAGGAAGAAGATGTTCGAGGCCTCCTAAAGAACTGCTCGCTGCTCTTGTAGCTGTTCTGGGATGTTAGCACTTTTTATGGAATTTCTGGCATTGCTCATTGAATTGAAAAACCCCTTTTCTCATTAAATTTGTAAGTTTCAGCCTGCTTTGTTATTGTACATTTGTATAACTTTATACATTTCAAAGGGTAAAAGCTGCTTAAACTTTTTTCATTAGTGTAACTTCCTGTTTCCATCTGTACTGATGTTCACTTTTAGCACCTTCCTGCTCCTAGACTTTTTGTAATAAATGTATTTAATTTCCTACCCCTGCTCTCGTTGGATGTTTTGTCTTTGACTCAGTGATGCACAACACTGCAAACTGAGTGCACAGCGCACTGTTTTCAAACTTTACAGTGCTGAGCTCGTCTTTCTATGTTTTTGTCCATGATTAAAGCAAATGTTGATTTGGAACAGAAACCACAGTACATTTTTTTTCTGCAATGACGACATGTTGAAGTGAAGTTTTACATAAAAAAAGCTTAAAAATTGAAAACAAAAACTTGCAGCTGATTGTTAACGAGTTCTGTTTGAAGGTGCTCTTTGTAGTGCTGTGCATGTCAGTGAGGGACAAGACACAATATCCATGTTTTTCCTACGGCATCATTAGTGTAGCAGTGATGTCGACTTGCAATTGGAAAAGCCATTTATCACTATATAGAAGGGGTTATAGTGTGTTCAGGGAGCTGTGAAAAGTGAATGTAATCTTTTCCTTTTGTAATTCACACTTCACAGTATTTAGAAAATACAGGCCCCTCCCCCTTATAGACTGTATATAAAGCTGGACAGTGAATCTACGCTGGGTGGATTAGGGCCCTTCTATGTTCAAAGGAGTAACCTAGAATCCCACACTTTGCAATATTGAATTGATTTTATCAGACCACAGTTGCATTGTTAAAAACAGAATGCTACAGTTTCTGATGTACAAAAGCAAAAATGTCTGAGTTAGCAGGAAAGCTAACATTTACCAGAAGCAAGACAACTCCAGGATTGAGAAGCAGTTTCTCAATGAATCAGATAAACTGACCTGACAGTTGTCTCCTGATGTTGGGTAGATTCCCATTAAGCCAGACAGCCTTCAGTAGGTAAATGTGATATACTTCCAGTTAACCAAACTTTAAACTGAAGAAGGCTTGTGACAATATAATGATTTTATATTTTTATGGCAAGAAAGTACATCTTTATTGCCATAAGAAATGACAGGCAGTGCTGTCTGTGGTCTAGTAAGACTGATGCATCTTTGCAAAGTTTGGTTATTTGATAAGAAAACTTTTATTTTTGTAAAGTTTTTTTCTTTTAACAGAGACATTTTTCCTTAAATCAGATCCTTTCTTCTCAAAATTACAATGTTGGGCCTAATACACTATCACCACTATCTCACACTGTGTAGAACTGTGGTCTAACCATGACAGTCTGGCTATGTTGGAAACTTGCTCTACACTTATCATTTATTAGATAAAACCTCTGCGTGACCATTTTTAGTTACAGTCTACAAAAACTGACAAAATGACAACATAACACGAATGAACAAGAAATGAGTTCTGGAATTGAAAAATTAAAATTCATAATTTTTGTTATACATCTGAACATTACACTATAGAACTGCATACATACTGCATATACATACTGCATTTACAATACAGCTTCCCTTTTGTATATATATATAGCAGAATGTAGTTGTATGTGGTCATGT
Source organism: Simochromis diagramma (assembly GCF_900408965.1). Lineage (NCBI taxonomy): Eukaryota > Metazoa > Chordata > Actinopteri > Cichliformes > Cichlidae > Simochromis > Simochromis diagramma. Next base: position 1,242,135 of record NW_024387121.1, on the reverse strand, counting down.
GACAGATCTCTACACTTTTTAAAAATACTTGTTCATGTAGAGTGTTTATTCTTAATTATTACTATATCTATCTATCTATCTATCTATATATATATATAGATATATATATAGATATTGAGATTTTTCTCAGATCTCTAGTAACATGATGAAGAACAGATAATACACACCTCTGACCACACGGGGTCAGCAGAGGATTTCCTGCACTGGACTTCTTTAAAGTTTTCTATCTGCAGTCCTCTGCAAACGCCATCAACTCATAAAAATGTATCCAGTCAAAATGTTTCAAAAGTAAAATTAGGATTTTCAGTCTATCAAAGCAGATCTGGGAGGACTGATCCATGACTTCTGAAACTCTTGAGTTTGGCTTTGATTTTTGACGATGATGCTAACTGACTGAACAGGATGGGTAACGTCCTGCTGTTTTTTAAGACGTTTTTTGTTTTTGCTTTTTGTTTGTTTTTTTTTTACTAAAAATTTTGGATTTTTGTGTTGATTACAAAACCACATTCAAATGGACATTTTCAGGTGAGTCACAGTTTTTATCATATTTGTCTTTCTTTGCCTTATATGTGAAAATGTTCACTGTTTCTATTTATTGCCGTTTTTAAAATTTCTATCTCTTTTTTCTTTTCAGTTGCTGCCAATGTAACGTGAGTATTTTAACAATGTCTGCATCCAGAACTTCATACCACAGCAGCAGATACTGTGGATCACGGAAGTTTTGATTGTATTTTAAAGCATGTTTCTGCACAAATCTCTGAATTATTAAGGCAACGCACTCCTAATGACAAAGGGTGTATGTGCAGTTTAAGTGCATTCTTTCGTTTTGTAGATAATTGCAAAAAACCTCCAGAATCTCTGATCTATCCAACATTTACATCACAAGAAACTGCTTAAACACAGTGAAGCTTGAAGACAAACTCTATTTCAAATATTTAATGCTTTAATCTGATGCCCAAAATAAATGTTTTTTTTTTTTTTTTTAATTTATCTCTTTGCATCCCCTCGGTTTTGATTTCTTGACGTTGTCACAGCTGGTTTTGCTGATTTATGAATGCCCTAAACTAGAAATTATCCCAAACTTTAAGTCATATTAAGTATGATTTAAGTCTCATCATTTCCTTATCTCCCTGTGCATAGTGCCTCATGTCCAGCTGTCAGCCTGACCTGTCCCAAGGAGGACTGCTGACCGCCTTGGATTGACTATTTATGAGGTGACTGGTCAAAGGATGAAGGCATTTCAGGAGCTGATTGGCCTGGTCGGTCTCGGGGCTTCTCATGGCCATAAAAGTTGAACAGCCAAACCCCCGTCCAAGCCCATATATACCCCACAGAGTTAGCTTTTTAATCAGTGACTCCCTCACTGCGTCCCAGCCCTTCAGCCAGTCTCTGCCGGCCTCCTCATCATCACTTTGTAGGTGAGAAACTCTTTTACTTAATGCTTAAAGTGAAGCTGATCCTCACAGGAAATACAATTTAGTGAGTCTGGTGCAGATTAATCTCAACAGGTTAAAAAAACCTTCAATATATAAATCTTGAATGAATGTATTCAATAAGAAAATTATTATGTACAGAATTACTGAATTTTTCAATCATAACTGAGGTAATGAGTAAAGTTTTCATATTTTTTGGACGTTTCCTGTTTATATATTATGGTTTTACCATCTTGCTCCCTTACATTATGTGCATAAAACTATAAAATCTACATAAAACTACTGTAAGATTAAAAAAACAAACTAGATTTCCATATTTATAAATAAACAAGAAACTGATTTATTGTTTCAAAAATGAGTTTTCCAAACTGGTTAAAAGACATTTCTATCTCGTTTTCACACTGAACATCACAATTAAGCTCCTTCTTATTTTTTAAAATTATTAACATGGTATTAAAACTCGTGATTAATGCACATATAGTTTTATTCAACTGCATTAGAATCTGTAAATAAATCGACTCAAACAGTTATCAGCCTGCAGGGTCAAAGAACAGAAAAATCAGATGGTTCCAGCACATCCACCTGAGCTCACCTGAAAGGCAAAAGGAAAGAGAAAATGTTGCTGCACCGAGATAATGAGCAATTGTCTCTGCCAGTAAAATAATTAGTAAAATGTGAAAGTGAATGAACTACACGTGTAAAAGCCTGCAGCAGTCTGATTCAGGTGTTGTCCTAAAGTTAATCAGCTGGGATCAAATGACAGAAAATATAAATTAAATCATTTTTTTAACAGTTTGATAATTTTCACATCTCAATGTCGTCCCCTTGGATTGCCTTACTCTCCGACATGTGATGGTTGACCTTTGACACTGAGCCAGGATTAGCAGTGGCCCAGCTGGCACAAGATTCACCCTGAAGTTTCTATTCTTAAATGACCAAAAATGCACAAACCTCCTGTGAAGGCTGTCGGGGGAAGTTTCCAGAGGGAGACATCAAAAAAAGAGCAGAACAAAACTGAACTTTAAGAGTATTTGTGATGTACTTATTGATTTTAACACATATTTCTACACCAAGTTGCATTTTAATAGCAAAATAATAGAAAAAACATCCCATGATTCAGCCTGTAAAACCATCTTTGGTAACTGACAGGCACCCAAACCTCAGCTCACTCTCTGGGCAGTTTACTTTTTTGGGAATAGTGTTGTTTTTCGTTCACATTCATTTTGTTCTCTTTATTCTTTTTAAATCTACTTTATGGAGTTTGTAGTGCAGTAAAAATAAAGACGAGATGTGTGTGTAAAGATGAGGTAATAGGTGACGTGATATTTGGATTCAAACTATAATTGGAATAGATTTCGAATTCCCATATTTCCTCATATTCCTAACGCTGTCAGTACAAACTAAGGCAGCAGGAAACGTAGTTTTAAACAGCTCTATATTGGATTATTATCACGTTGATCTTCAGATCAGTATATTGACCTTGAAGAAGAGTTTAGAGGTCATATGTGGTGTGACATTTAAGATTTTTATATATTATGGTACACACCACACGTTTCAGTTGCCCATGGTTAACACGTGACCTCTTTGGTGGAGGTAATAAATTAATTGAATTTACTGAATGTAATCTTTTGTTACCTACATTGTCTCAAATCTTTGCTTTCATTTTCTTCTTCATTTTTTCGGATTATTACCAGAGTCAGAAACCTGAAGGAAGCCACAATGTCTGAGTGAGTATGTTTATTCTGTGTAAAACACTTTGAAAGAGCCAATCAGGATATCACATTCTTCATTTTGTGAGGAGTTTACATCAGAATACTCGAATGTTGTTTTAAATATGTCGCGTCTTTATGAATTAAAGGGGAAAGAAGATGACGTCAAGCCGCAGGCATCATCTCAAGGTGAGACTCTGTTAAGATTATCAGCGCTGCATCTAAGTGGCCCCAAAAGTAAATGAAGCAGCATCAAGAACAACAGTACAACACACAGCAGTAATAATGTGGAATCTCTTTGTCGTCCTCTTTCAGAGTTTAATGCTGCAAATCGCTGCCAACTTGCTCGAGCAGGAAGCTGCTGAAATCATCGTCACCAAAGAAGCTTACCTCGCAGAGAACTGTGCCGCCCTCGACCTGAGCAGAGACCAGGCAGCTCTGATGGTAAGAACGTCAACCTCACTCTTACATGATGGGCTGTTTATATGACAACAACTGCATCTGTTTTTTTTCTTTTAATTCTCGACAGGACTTCTGCAAAAAGCTGCATCAGGCCATTGATAAGATTGATGAGGAGAGATACGACACCCAGGTCAAAGTGGAAAAGGCCGACAAAGAGGTGGAGGATTGTGTGCATCTGTCCTCCTTTTAGCAGATTGTGTGCTGCAGTATACGTGGGTCTGTGTTTATCTGCTCTGTTCAGCCTTTGAGCTTCTCCTTTTGACTTCAGATCAATGAACTGAAGATGAAGGTCATCGAGCTGGCCGGAGTGAAGAAACCAGCCTTGAAGAAAGTGCGTATGAGTGCCGACGCCATGCTTAAAGCTCTTCTGGGCTCCAAACACACGGTAAACATGGACCTCAGGGCCAACCTGAAGCAGGTCAAGAAGGAAGTGAAGGAGGAGGTGAGTGTTTGCAGGCTGATTGTTTAAGAGAGCTAAAAACAGTTAACTGTTGCTGATGGTGGGCTGTGTTTGTGTCCTGCAGTCTGCTGAGGTGGTGGGCGATTGGCGCAAGAACATTGAGGACAAGGCTGACAGGAAGAAGATGTTTGAGACCTCTTAAAGACTTTCTCATCCAACTTTTGTTTTGCTCATTCTGGGATGTTACAGCTCTTCATCACTGTTGCCTCTGATGTGCAATTAAATGTTCTTTTTGGAATAAGGCAATGCTGTGAAGCTGCACTTTTTTCAAGGCGCTCTTTTTTTATTTTAACGGCTAATTTAAGTTGGGCTAATTTATACGGGCTGTTGTATATTCACTTACTCCTGAGTTCAATCAGGTTCAATCAGAAATCTAAAGCAGGAGAAGCTTCTTTCCAGGTGTAAGATGACTTTAACATAACTTACATTTCCAAATAGGCAGTTAGAAACTGAGATGTGTTGTGCTGATGTTGAACCACCAGATGTCAGTAGAGAGCCCTTTCATCCTTTATTTGCTGGCTCCGTTTTCTTCTTTTACATCTTCTCTTTTTAGTTTGAGTCCTAGAAGACTCAGTTATCTGACTCAAGACTCAACTTTTTTTCATCATACCTGGAATTTACTGCTCAATCGTTTGTAATCAAATCATATTTGATCACCAATAAAGCTGCAGCCACACAGAGTTCTACAAATGGTGAGTGCTGTTACTCTTTTGACCTTCATCACTCTTTGTTTAACCACTGCATTCAATTTGTCTTCATTCCTTACAATATTTACAGTTTTTATGTTAAATAACTCGTATAAATTAAGTAGGGATTTCTCAACATAGTTTATCGGGTATGTTTAGATGTTTAGATATCTTTCCATTTGTGAATGTCATGGCTGGGAGGGGAACAGCTAACAACGGTTGTGTTAAACATCAGAAATTGATTTTTTCTAAACTTTCAAGTGTTTCTCTTTTGATTTAAAGTTCTAAGGAAGAATGCAGTCAATCAGACTGTTTTCAGCTTCTATTAACAATAAATCAACAATAATAACAATAAGTCATCGTTAATGCATTCAGTGATAGAAGCAGAACATAAAGACCAGAAACAAAACGATGATTGGTCAAGTTACATTCCCTGTCTTACTTTCACTTTCCTGATTCCCCTCATAGGCAGCGACCTGGTGTGATGAATTTCAAACTTAATGTGCATTTTAAAAAAACCCTCAAATACTAATATTTGGATAGTCAAAACAAAATCGAACATTTAGTACATTCGTATTGAAATATTAGTGCTTATTAATGTGCTTATTATAGGTAGTAGCACAGTGTAGTACATCAGTATTATACTGGTGTTGCATCTATATGTGGTAAGCATAAATATCAAACCATCAAATATTATTTCACTGCTAGGATAATAATATGGCTTATATAATTCTTTTTTTTATTTGTAATGTAATCCACCAAAAACTGAAGGAAGGAAATTTTCTTTCGATTTCCGTCTGTAAGCAAAGAGGAAAAAGCCAAAATGATGCCAAATTAGTTGTTTTGCTTCATTTATACATTTTAACTTACATTTACATGTTAATTTGTTTCATTTAAATATTAGATTTTTATTTATGACTTTTTAAAAATTTTACAAAATATATGTCCAAATTTCAAAATGACCATCAGCATTATGGCTTTAAGCTCATAAAACTCATCAGTATTAAACCGTCTTCTTAAGTCAGACTTTGTTTGATGCCATTTTGTCAGATTTAGTTTTGTTGTAGTTTTTTTTGAGTGTTTTTGTTTGCTCTGTATTTGGCACACTGACTCTACCAAGGGTGTGAAACAAAATCCACAGCCCTCTTTGCTCAAAGAGCTGATTTTAAGTTGTACTGGCTGTCAGTTTTTATGGTTTGATTTTGTGTTTAGCCTCTTAACGTTCACCACGTCACCGGTGGCCCATCGAGGGTGATGGTTCTTTTTGTTGCAACATTCACACAGTTTATAGGGACATTTTCTGAAATTACAGGATGTTACCTTTGACATACAGTTGTACTTTCATTTCGGCATTAACATTTTAAAAAGGGGCAAATTTAATTCACCCTCCCTCTCCCCCTCACCCCTACACTTAACCCTTAACCTTAACCCTGGACAGGATATCAGTGATGTCATGTGTGTGAAGAGTAACTTGGTGCTGAAGCCTCATTTTAACGACAGCTGAACTTGATTGTGTCTAACAGCTTCACATGCTGTTCTCAGAGCACAGTGGGAATCAGTGAGATTGAATTACGTCAGCCACTCCGTTTGACTGTTGTGTGACAATTGCTTCGTTCCTCCGCTGGCCTCTGCGGGTGGGAACCTGATAACGTCTGTCCAGCCTCCCGTCCAGCCTCCCGTCCAGGGAGGCGACTTCCTCCAGTAGAAATTTATGAGGTTCCTCGTGGTATTTCTGGAGCCTGATGACCCATTGGTCTGAAGTAGCTCTGTTACCATAAAGAGGGCTGGCTTTCCTGCTGAGCCAGCACTTTATAGCCTATATACTCTGTTTAATCTTTACTGTTTGAGACTTAGCTGTGTCTCCCTCCCTGTTCTTCTTCCTCGTCTTGCTTAGTAGGTGAGAATTTCTCCTATAGCTTCACTCACTGTCAGGGAACAATACAGGGAGGGCTGCTCAAGAGGTGGGGGGTCCGGGCATTCTGGAGAGGCTTTTTAAGCACGAAGGACTAATTTTTTTGTTTTTAAAGATGTTGCTGCAGCTGTGACCTCTGACCTCTGATGTTGTGTTTAGAGAGATAGAGAAGGAGCAGTTAGCTGGAGCTGACACTTACGATGGCTATTCAGACAGCGGACGATACTGGACATGCAGACGGGTTAAAATGTGGATTTTGGTGTTGCAGAGCTTTTATTGATGTTTGTTTTGCAGCTTGCACGCTGTTGACGAAACTGTCAAGATTTGAGGCTTGAAACAATGTTCGAAGATGTGTTTGTTTTACCACTTTAGCTTAAATCTGCACACAGAGTTGGTTGGAGTTTTTGGATATTATAGACCTGCCATTCCTCAAATCATTTAGAGATCACATCAAATCCAGATAGATCATATAGATCATACCATCATGAAAAAAATTGAGAAAATGGTTTTATTTAGAGGTGAAGAAGAGTCGTTTCCTGCACGTTCTGCTGACCAAGTTTAAGGAATGTGTTGTGTTTTTCTATAATCAGTCCTAAATGATTTGAGTCTTTCTATGCATCTTTGAGCTAAATTAGTGACTCTTAGCTCACAGGACTCAGCTTGTGTCTTTTAGGTTGGGCTGTGAAAGTGAGGATTTGTATTTTGATGATGGATGCAGACTTTATTTTTAAAAAAGCCTCATTCTCCAGATGGTGACCTGGGCACACACTTTGGTGCCTGGCATGGCTGCAGGATGTTGATATCTGTTAGCTGCTCTCACTGTGCACTCGCTGCCACACTCGGTTCATCTGCTGGTGACATTTAGTGCTCAGATCATTGGCTCGCTCCAACAACTTAAATTCCAGGCAGAAATGTCTTCAGAGGGGACAACTGTCGAGCACTCCTGGGCGCCTGACCCCTCCTGTCCAAAATTAGCTGGTTTGTGGCAGTGTGATTTTCCATGATAGTAAAGCGCATCGTGTTTCTTGCTGGAGGTCAAAGGGCACCCAATCAATAACAGGTGTGTCCAGCTGAGCTGTGAGTCAGGCAGAGTCAGGGTTCTGTTACTTTTCACTCCTCGCATTTGACTAACGAGTGTTTTCTGTCTCTGCAGGGTGTGAAGATCACAAACAGCCAAAATGACTGAGTGAGTACAATTTTACTTTTTTCATTTTCTCCTTATTTGCTTGCCTTCCATCTTTTTTTCCAAGCCTTCTTCTGTGTTTCTCCTCCTTCTCCTTCCTCTTCTTCTTTACCTCCTTTTGTCTCTCCCCCATCTTCTTCTTCTTTTCTTACTCCTGCTTCTGGTTCACCTTCTTTAAGATGATTGCACATGAAGCACTTATCAGTGAGAGTGAGAGGTGCTGACTGGTGGATTTGTATTGTCAGGTTTGCTGTGTAAATGTAAACTCCAAAAGCAGCTTTATTGCAGAACCTCAGAAATTAGCCACGAAACACACGAGGCACACAGCTTAAGGGAGAACATGACAAAAGGGAAGGGACGACTGAGACAATAAATACACACAGAGGATAACGAGGGAACAAGCCAACTGATCATGACACACACAGGACAAAGGACTATCAAAATAAAACAGGAACTACCGAACAGTGAGACCTGGACGAAGACATATGAGCTTGACACAGAAACACAAGCAAAGCGGAAAAAACGAGGGACAAATAAACCAGTCTGAAACCAAGAAATGCTGCAGTACCACCAGAACATGTGAAACCAGAACACAAACAGCTCTAAGACAAACTCTAGGTCAGCTGCTCGCACTTGGAACTGAAACCAGCACCGAATAATGTGACAAAGATGATCACAATTAAAAGCTAAAGAAAACTCAAAACAAACCCCCAACCCTGGGTTAGCGATCCATGACATCTATAGCTTCGCGCAGAAGCAGATTTTGTAGACATAGAAAGGTGTTGCGTAAAATAAGGAACTGAATTACCAAAATGCAGAAAAATTACAGTCGGTCATTTCAGCTCTGAAGGTAATTTTCTAATCTCTGTCTCACAGGGGAAAGAAAATGACGTCCAGCCGCAGGCATCATCTGAAGGTGAGGCTTAAACCTTTTGTTTTCTAAAACCTTTGAATTTTTGGAGGCTCTCTCTTCACTTTGCATGTTTTCGTCTTCCTGCAGAGTTTGATGCTGCACATCGCCGCCAACTGGCTCGAGCAGGAGAAGACAGACATCGCAGCAGCGAAGGAGGCCTACTTGGCTGAGAACTGCCCACCTTCTGACCTCAGCGGAGACCTGGCTGCCCTTACGGTTAGAACGAAACTGTGTCATATGCTTACACTTTCTTATGACCACAAGAAAACATCGGGGAGTTTTCCTCATTGTAGTGGAGCAGGTTGCAAAAAGTTGAGTTTAGGACATCAGAGGAAGGTGAAACATTTGTGTTATGAGCCGGTTAAATCTTACATTCCATTACATGTCCATGATTAAAAAGCTATGAATATTTTCTAAGCAGTTATGTGACCTTATTTTACATTTAGCTGAAATTCATAATTTTCAAAACAAAAGTATTTTAATGCAATGTACTGATGCCAACCATTTATTTCTTACAAGTTCATGTTTTAGCTAGAAACCACATCTATGAGGTAAAAGAGAAATAAACATGAAATATATATAAAATAGAGGAATTCAGATAAATACCTCCAAAGTGAACATCCATGCTGACTGCTAATGAAAAGCGTTCGTTCTGCACTTTAAAAGGATGCCTGCAAGAAGCTTCACGCCGCCATTGACAAGATCGACGAGTCGAGATACGACACCGAGATCAAAGTGCAGAAAGCCGACAAAGAGGTGAGAGTTTGAGCGAGATTATGGAAAACTCATTTTACTTTTAGATGTTTTTAATCTTAATGTCATCGTGTGTGCATGCTTTATTTCCAGATCTAGTTCCTTTGATCATTCTTGACTGGGTAGGTGTAGATTTCAGTGCTAAATATCAGAATCAGAGGCTCTAACACTACTGAGTGATGACTGTCGCTGACAGTGAGCAGGTCTTTTTTACTCAAAAAGTATGAATTGTAACTATTATAATGCATGTTGAGAGGCAGCTGGATAAGTATGAAAGAGCTGGAAGGAAAAAGGAGGCGTAGGTTTGATATGAGGGCATTTTTGATTTTCATAAAAGTCTGAAACTCAGTTAACTGTGTGCTGCTGGAACATGTTTCATGTGTTTAAAATGGTTTTTATATTCCTAGCTGCTAAATCAGTTCAGGACTGTAGGGGGCAGACGTCTGTCCCAGTTTTCATAGGTGATAGTTACAACCAGGACAGGTTGGCAGTCCATCACAGAGAGACACACAACCATTCACACTCACGTGAACGGTTCACAGCAGCTTAGAAACCTGGATGTCTTTGGAGTGTGGGAGGAAGCCGGAGTACCTGCCGCTCCGACTGGCTGCTTTTGCCAGCTTTTAACGAACGATTCTCGACCTCCAGATTGAGGATCTGAAGCTGAAGGTGATCGAGCTGGCCGGTGTGAAGAAGCCCGCCCTGAAGAAAGTGCGCATGTCTGCAGACGCCATGCTGCAGGCTCTGCTGGGCTCCAAACACAAGGTGACCATGGACCTGAGGGCCAACCTGAAGCAGGTCAAGAAGGAGGTGAAAGAGGAGGTGAGACACGAGGTTTTCACAGCAAGGAAATCGGCTTGTTTCATCATCACTGTGTCCCACTGCTGCAGCTTAAACAACTTCAGGATTCAGTTTAACTCACTGGACCGAATTCATCGAAAGAAACAGAGCGTAGCCACGTGTTAGGAACTGATCTGAGGTGAACGCTGATTCAGCAGGTTTGCAGAGCTTCTCTCCGTCATTATCACGCGTCACGTTTGGCCCAGCAGCTCGATACAGTGGATCTCGAGTGATCTCATTATTTGAATGAAATAATTTAATTATTATCTAAATTTAAATGATTCCTCTCTCTTCTCTAAAACTGTAAATCAGATTTCTGCAACACAAAATAAAATAAATAAATAAAACCACAGTTTTACAATGCACATAAAAAATGATCATCAGCAGTGAAGTTAGGCATGACATGTGAACCGTTATAGAGATGAAAATTAAAACATAGAGGCCTAAACATTCAAATATTGTACAAGTTAGTGTTTCTCTTAAACTACATTTATTTATTTTCATTTTTATTTGTTGCACATGTTTTCATCTATGCACAGCTATCATTTGGGAGTCAGGCAAGCCTCAGGCACAAGTGTAAATGGTTATGGCTCTGTTATTATAGTTTTGGATTTTCTAATTCGTTTTATTTATTTATTTTGTTTTTGTCAGTTTAGTTTCATTTAGTTTCCAGATCAGTTTAGTTTTTATTGTTTGAACATATTTTGCTTTATTTCAGTTACTTCAACCACAGATTTTAAACGTTATAGGTTCAAGCATAAAATAGAAAAAATATAAAATGTTTGGTCTCAGTTTGAGGTGTTGACGAGTTCTCCTCATTATTTCCAGCCTGCAGACGTTGGCGACTGGCGTAAAAACATCGAGGACAAGGCCGACAGGAAGAAGATGTTCGAGAGCTCCTAAAAGCCGCCTGGATCGGTGGAGATGGTGGAGGGCGGCGGGGACGTTTAAGACTGAGGTCTGAGTGACTGAAGGTGTCTCTGGGTCTTGTCTGGACCCTCAGGGACAAATGTTCAGACAGTTTCTTGATGATTTTTTGGCTGTTTTTGTCACGCTGTCACCCCTGCGCGTCAGAGAGACTGAACCAAAACAAAGTGAATTTAACTTCGTCTGCAGTTAAAACATCTGGCAGAGAAACGTCAGTTCAAAATGTACAGCTTTCATGGAATCGTTAGCAATAAAAGTTTTGAAATAAGGATTAATTTGTTGCTACTTGTATCCACTTAGTAACACTTTAATGCCCTTCAAATTGATTCCTTAACATTTTCACACTGACACTTCAAAGAAATTTGATTTTTGACAAATTTATTAGAAAAAAAACATTTAGAGGACCTGCGCTCGTTCTGAAAGAGGAAAAGTCATTTTCAGCTGAGAGAAGAGATTCTCTGACATGACTTTTCCAGTCTGCAGCATAAAGACTATAAAACTGATAGTTAAGTCTGATAGTTAAGAGAGCAAACAATGAAACCTATATAAATGATACTTCTTTTAAAAAAGTAATTACATTTCTAAATGCACAATAACATTTACAAAAGTTCAAGCAGTTTTTGCTGTTGAACCCAAAACATCATGTTTTCAGAGAGCAAGCAAAAAAAAATCCTTTTTAGATATTTTCCACACAAAGAAGCAACGATTCAACCATCTCGTCTTTCTAGTTTTCAAACAGTTTCTGCATGTAAAGAAAAAACATCTGATTCCAAACAGTTTAAACTTTAGACTACTGAGATTATTAAAGTAAGCTCATCTTACCCTGTTGCAACTAAAAAAAATCATGTTGCAGAAATGTTCACATGTTGGAAGCATTTCCATGTTTTTATTTTTAAACTATGTTAGCGTAGCTTTGTGTAATTTGTGGCTCAAAATAATCCTTCTTTAAATTAAGCTGGGCTTGGTGTAGCCCCTCATTTTAGGAACTTTCTTCTGATTGGCTGTGAATCTCAAACAAAAGCTTTGATCAGCAGGTGGGCGGTGCTTATTTGGTCAAAGGGAGAGCTTTATGATGACCCTGTTAGGGCTAGCCAAGCTTAATGACATCATTCGGAGCCAATAATAGACACTTGTTTTGTAAACCCGGGTGTTTAGAGGAATCTGCAGCCTAAACTTTAAAACACATACACTGTCCTCGTTATTTGAAATTTTGGCCACTTTTCATAGAAAAATTCAAATTAAATAATTAAACAAAATACATAAAACAGTAAAGAAGGAAACACATAATAATTTAACGTTGGGTTTTACAGGAAAGCTGAAGATTTCCATTTGTTGTGATGCTGCAGGGCTTAAAATGCTCCTTTTGAGTTAAAGATCAAAACATATATTAAATCTGTCCGAAGCCTTCTGAAGACATAAAAAGTGTTCTGTTCATTCTCCTTTAAGTTTATTCCATATACACAAACACAGCATGGAGGCATGAAGGGTTCTCACAGGGAGGGCGTTTTGCAGAGCAGGGCTGGGCCGGGTGTATTTCAGGAGCTCGCAGGCTTATTGGTCTGCCTGGGAATCCATTTCCATAAAGAGGATCTGGGCAATTTGCTGAGGCATCGCAAACCACCATATATACCTATTTCATTTTTCACTGTCTGTGGCTTTGGCAGTGTCTCCTTTTCTTCCACCAAGTGTGTCCTGTCCTCTTCTTCCTCCTCTCAATAGGTGAGAAATCTTCCTTACTTGATCTTTTTTCTTTTTCTAATATCTCCAGCATCTTTGAGCTTCTCTGAGAGCAGCATCTTCTATTTTATCAGATAGAATAAAAAGATGCTGCATGCAGCCACGTCTCAAAACGACTGTGTTTAGAAAAGACATGATTTAAAGCAGGATTACAGCTCTGACTGTTCCTCACTCAATCCAAGTGGCTTCTTTACATTTGTTGGTGACATTTGACCTTTTTGTGTCAAACCTAAATTTATATGACGTGTTCAGCTGCTCTGCCTCAGTCTTGTCAAAGACCTGATTTCAGCTGTTTTGCCTCAAATTGTTCATTGACTTTTTGGATGTGCGTACAACAGAAATATGAGCTGATCAGAAGGCCTGGAATTACAAAAATCTGATTCTGGTTTGGTAAATATTTTCTGGTTCCCTGAAAATGTTTATGTATAAAGTTAAAAACTGAACAACACTTGAATCATTAATTAATCTTATATATGTATATATACCCTGCCTAAACAAACAAACAAAAAAAGATGTCTAACCTAATCCTCTAATCAAAAAGTGACATTAATTGGTCATGAAGACATGCTGTCAGAGTGCCTCAGAGACACTATGGATAGTTACTAAAGGTTAGCTACTGTCAGCTAGTTCATGATGTCATGTTAGTTAATGATATTCCACTGGAGATCTTTTCAAATTAATCCTTCACTCGATCACGTGTAAACCGCAGAGACGTGACACACGATCCCGGCCAGCCCAGTTTAGTTCAGTTGACGTCGCTGCTCTTCAGCTGTGGCCTCAGATCGCGTTACGGCACAAATATTCCCGTCTATCCATCTCCATCACAGCAGCAGAACATGCTGATCTCAGAGAACCTCACACTGATTATCTGAACATCTCTGGTGTTCAGCAGGGCTCAGAAAGACCTCAACGTTTCCTCCAGTCACTCAGTTTTATGTTTGTCTTACTGCAGGTTGTGAACCCAAAAAACCGCCAAGATGTCTGAGTAAGTGCGAAGAACATCCTGTCTGATTGATGCACACTATACCTCATTTATATATGCACAGAAATCTGCCTCCTTTTAAAGATGCTCCCTTTAAATGTTTAATATCTGGATCCAAAAAAGATGTGAATTAGAAAAATGTAACCTTTACAACTATTAATGATCACAACTTCCTCTCAAACAGGAAAAAGATGACTTCCAGCCGCAGGCATCATCTCAAGGTAAATAAGGATTATGAAAAAAATTGAGTTCTTCTGCTGCTGAGTATGTTTGAGTGCAGACCATTAAACACGAGACTTGTTTGATGATGATTTCTGTCCTGCAGAGCTTGATCCTGCAGATTGCTATGAACTGGATCGAGCAGGAGAAAAAGGAAACCGAGACGGCCAAACAGGCCTACATGGCCGAGCACTGTTCTCCTCCAGACTTGAGCGGAGACCAGGCCGCCCTGATGGTGAGAGAGACATCAGGGTTTATCCGAGAAAAAAGAAAGAATAAAATGTTTCTTTTAGTAGTTCAGGAAACAATCAGCTACTATAATAGCCTATTCATTTAATTAATTTATTTATGCTGTTTATTACTGTATTTATTTCATTATGTTGTTGTTTTGAGTAGAAACATGACTGTTATTATTATTTTGGCATTTAAGTGCCACCATAATGCAGCATGGAAACTGGACACTTAAAGGATGCTAATGAAATGAGAAGCTAGCCTGAACTTTGCTGCTGTTATTCATCATAAACATAAATTACCTGAAAGTGTTAAGTGAAGCACCGAGTGACCTGCTAACATTAGCACTCCTCTGCCAGAGGAATGTACATCCTTTAGCACCTAGCTGCTTTGATCGGCATGGCTAGCAACGCGGTAACTTGCATGTCTCTTCCTGTCTGGTGTACTTTTAGAAGCAAAAGTAGTTTAAAACTTTATATGAGCTTGAAACAAATGATTTACTCACTGGTTTTGTTACTTTAACAGCACTTTTGATATAAAAAGGGAAGGCCGTATAACTCTAAAGCTGTGGGAAGATCATCTTCTGGGGTTTCTTTATGCATCAACAGGAACTCTGCAAGAAGCTTCACGCCGCCATCGACAAGATCGATGACGAGCGGTACGATGCCGAAGCCAAGGTGCAAAAGACTGACAAAGAGGTAATCTTCCTCTGGGAGCATAACAGGATTAGAGTGGCCTCTAAAAAGTAAAGAAGGGTAAATATAACACTTTCTTTCTGTGCATAGATTGAAGACCTGAAGATCAAAGTTGTGGACCTGATAGGAGTGAAGAAGCCTGCCCTGAAGAAAGTGCGTATGTCTGCTGACACCATGCTGCAGGCTCTGCTGGGCTCCAAACACAAGGTGACCATGGACCTGAGGGCCAACCTGAAGCAGGTCAAGAAAGAGGTCAAGGAGGAGGTGAGTTCACAGACAGAGGGTGGTTTTGTCAGGATAAATCGACATGTTTGCACTTTTAGTTCCAGCAGTGATGGATTTTTATTCTTTTTTTACATTACTGACTTTACTGATGTGGTGCCAGTAAACCTGTTTTAATATCTATGAAGCAGCTTATCATCAATGTGATGACCCTACACTATCAGAATATTATATATAATGTTCTCCAAAGTTTTGGCATTCATGACAAAATAATTCTGACGTGCACCAAAAACTGTTGGTGACTTGGACGTCAAAGCGTCACGCGGTTAGACGATACACCGTGGCCTTTGAATTCCAGGCTGAGATTATATTGCAGATTTCAAACATAAATCAATTTTTACACAGCCAAAAATAATATGCACACCCAGGGAAACTTGGCGGCAATCTGGAAGAGAACGTATTTGGACTTCTGATCAGAAACTAGCACTGGAGCCTTGTATCCCACACATTTGCTCACAGATGAAATTAAAAAGCATTTTTTTTCTTAATTTCTCTTAAATCTGTAATTAACAACTGAATCATATTTGGTCCACAAGTTTTTGGAGGACGTTTTGGAGACTTCTGCATCTTTTGTGTGTTTTTTTTCCTGAAAAACTTGAATAAATCTCACAGTTTGTGATGCAAATTAAAACTCATTCAGGAAATTAATATTTAATTTTTTAAATTATTAGGAGTAGCATAATAAAGACTGCTTTTTCAAAAAAAAAAAATTAATTCCTGTCAATTATTTCATCATTCAGTCTTTACAGTATTACAGAATTTTTCTACTTCTAGAAACATAAAGTCACACTTCATAATTTTGGACAATGACTTCAAGGTAACTGGGGTTAAAAGCTGTCAGTATTAGGCATGTAAGGGCTGGTTTTCCATGTGTCAGCTGTCAAAGTGCAGAAATCAGCTGATTAAGTTCAATCACCTCTCTTTTTAATAAAACTAAGATGTCTAAATTCCCGGTTTGTTTGGACTAACTCTCTGCTTCCTGTCCTCTGCAGCCTACAGAAGCGGTGGGTGACTGGCGTAAGAACATTGAGGACAAAGCTGACAGGAAGAAGATGTTCGAGGCCTCCTAAATGTTTCACTGCTCTGCTTTGTTTTTCTGTTTACATGAACTCCATGTGTCCTATTTGTGCTGGTGGAAGAGCGCGTTTGCTTTATGTCACACAGGTCTGAAGAGCAGGTTAGCAAATCTGAGAGGCGGGGAGTTGAATTTACCTGAGGGTTGTTATTTTGCACTTTGTCGTAGTCTGGAGGGAGGGGAAGGTTCACACACCGACACCAAGTCTTCAACTCCACACAGTCGGGGAAACAATCGCACACAATGTTCATTATACAAAATAAAATCACGTGTCAGAGACAATCATGCTGTTTTTGTCTTTTTTTTGCCCAACTTTCATCATCATCATATTTACAGGATCACTGTAGAGGCTGAAGTTTAAATCTTTGTCTGAATCTGTTTTAAAGCTTTTACCATGATGCCAGGAAGAAACTCTGATTCCCACCTTTATGTCTTATCTTTGTTATCCAACCTAAATGTCCTCAAATTAAAATGAATTCTTAAAACAAGCCTACTCTATACATGATCAAAGAAATCTTGGTTCAAATGGTAACTAATCTGCACAATCTGATTTTTACCAAAGATTTGAGCTTTTTCTTCATAAATCTATGAAGTTTTAATTGCTATGAGGTTGTATTTTATTGTTTTTATGAAATAAGTTGTGGAATAATTCAGATTCCATACAGTCAGAATAGGACACCTAAGTTTGGTTTTTAGATTTCTCACCAGTGCTGCTAAATGCAACCGTTGCTCTCTGTTGTGTAATTTATGAACCATTAATGCATCTATCATATTTTCATGGTGCACTGTAATTGTATGAGCACAGTTTTTTATTTAAAAAAATAATAATGGGAAGAGGTTTTGGTTTATATTAGCTGCAGTTTATTTGTTGAGTGTTTAGATTTCCAGCATCAGGTCCATCAGTACCAGCAATTTGTTTTTCTGTCTTTGTCCTTGAACGTTTTGAACTTCTTCAGACATTTGTTGAATCGTTTTGAATCACCTCATTTTCTGATGTGATTCAAATCTTTTGTGAAGCTAAATTGAGGAGAAATGTTACATTTACATAACCATAAGGGTCAAACAGTGAGAGAAAAACAGCATCAAAGATCTAGATTTCTGCATTCAGCACCAAGGCTTATAAGACAAAAGTGTTAAATGTGGATTTCTAGACAGGATTTCTAGAGCAGACCTTCTTGACAGCATTAAACACTAGCAGCACTATCTCAACCAACTGCATGAGCCTGGAATTATTTCCATTTAACAGCTGAGCCTTGTCAGTATGTAAGTGGTGGAGTTCCTTTCTTCCTCAGTGTTATTAGAGAGCAGCTGTTGTCCCAAGGAAGACCCCCATCCACCAACCTGCAAATTATGGCAACAACTGTTCCTCTAGCAACAGTCCATCTTTGTTTCATCACACAAAGGCCCAGCAGTCCATCTCTGAAGCAACCAATAAATTAAACTAGTGAGTTAATTTATTGACATTGTATCTGTTTTTTTTCAGTATTTCTAATGTTTTTATGACCTGGAAACATAAACTGCTTTATGGGTTGCAGGGATGTAGAAGGGATGTAGCCGCCACAATGATCAGACAATATTGAGACAAGAAGGCATGTTGTGTAGATAGCTTTTTATAATATGACATTATTTGATATTAAATGTGTAACTACTGAGAAGTGAAATGTACATCCTGGAGAAACTGAGCCATTCTCTGTAGAGTCTTTTAATGCAGCTGAACAGACAACAGCACCCACTAGCTACTCGGAACAATCCTTAATAATGCTGAAATTTAACTGTAACACATTTAAAAAAGTGTTTTGCATAAACATTTACACTGTCAATCAAAGCAGCCAAAACTCTAATTTAAAGTCTTGCTGACATTACTCAGGGAGAGGTTCTTTATTTCATTTTACTTATTTATTTATTATAAAACGGTCAATGTTTTTATTTCTGCTGTAAAGTTATAACCTGGGAGTTTAAATTCACTGGCTTGCTTTTGGAGTCTGCCTCAAGTGGACATTAGAAGAATTGCAGTTTTTGGCCACTCAAATTTTCATCCAGCATTTGCTGCAATTAAGTAAGAGCAATTTGATGGGTGTTTTTAGGTGTACCAGCACAAAATACCTTGTTTGTCATGTTTTTATTTGACGGTAAAGTTTGATAATGATCAGTACTGTTTTGAGTGTATTTAAAAAATATTAAGAGAACTCTTCTTATTAAACACAAAGTCCTTCCTCATCTCAAATTGTCTGATCATTCAGGTTTCCTCTCTAACTTTATAGGATTTTTTAAAGTGCCTTGACATGACTGTTGTTGCATAAAAAAAAATTCATAAAAAATGAGTGAAGTAAATTTAAATAAGGGTAAATTTGATTAAAAATAAGAGTCATGCACAGCCATCAATCAGTTAAACACTCCATTGAGACTTTAATGATTTATCTCACTGGTTGCAAACACGCCCCACCCTCCCTCAGATGCCCTCACACTCCTTGTATGGTGCTCTGAGCTCTGCCTCCAGCCTGCCGGGGCCCTCGAGGCTTTGGTTTCTTGAGGGGCTAACTTTATCCCCTGAGACTCATGGGGAATGTGAAGGAGATGCCTACGAGTTATATTTGAATCATCTGACTTCAATAAGACTCCTTAAAGAAAAAAAAAAGAAAAGAAAATTGCAGCGTCTTCCCTCCATCACCGGCCTGCAGGGCTGCGACTGACACCTGCTTTTAAATTTAGTTTGAGTGCTTTCAAGCAGCTGCTTTTCCCGATGACATCTGTCTGCCGCTATGTATCTGTGACTGTTTTAGCATTTTATTGTGGAACGCACATGGATAGGGAATTTAAAAAAAAAAGTATAAACATAAATGCAGCTCCTCATGACACCGTTTGAAGCTGTAAAACAAAGTACAACAGTGCCGCTCGGTGAGGTGTTGCTCCTGCCTCGTCCTGTTTTCACCCACATTTCAGCTTTCCAGCACCCTCGTTTCTCTGAAGCCCTGCAGTTACTTGGATTTACTTCCATTCTCCATCTGTCCACCAGGTGTCCTCTAACTACACCATCCTGTGTCTTGTGGGCTACAGGGACAGTGAGGCGACATGTTATCTCATGGCTTCAAGATTAGCGACGATGAAAACGGAAGTTTCAGTTCATCTTTCTTTTCTTTAACCCTTAGATGCCCATGTGGGGTCAAATGACCCCACAGGTTGTTTTTCTTCAACATCTTTAAAATGAAAAGTTGTAATATATTCATATTCCAGGTATTCCTCATAAAATATGTTTGTAACATGAGGCCATTTGCATTTTTATTTATTTTTTCATTAATTAAAAAAAAATGCAGTTTTTGTATCACTACTCCACTCTTCCACAAGTGGGTCAGAAATGACCCCAAGCAGATCCTATGGGATCTTCTATGAAACTTTAATTCTTAACAACTCTGACTGTCCCACTTACACTTCTGATGGATCAGGAATTCATTTTTACACAGTAACATACATGATTTATAGTTTTCTGTGCATTTCAAACACTGTCCTTTCTGATGTTTATTTTTAATATCTAAAGTAACATGGCTGCTATGAGCCCAGCGGACCTTGCCCTACAAATGATCCAGGACGGATGGGATGAAGAGTCCATCGGAGGCATTGACTGACATATCAGATATAGAGGACCCAGACTTTTGCAATGCAATAAATGGTACACATCCAGAGGATGGAACAGCCCCCCCATTGCAACAATCAGAAACCCCCCAAAAGTCTGAAGTCTCTGAGGAGCAGCAAATCCATGATTTTTGTGCTGTTCCTGCCCACAGCTGAAAAAAAGCTCAAATCTGAGGTGCTGCTGTAGATGGAGGTTCGTGGTCAAAAGAGGGCGTGTTTGCACCGCTTTTTGCTTTGAGTGGAAGCTCAACAGTGCGAGGGCTCTGCAGCCGTTTAGATCAGACAGAGTTTAAATGTTGACTCAATGCAAACGGCCTTTTTTCATGTGAGAGAAAAACTGTACCTGCATTATGTGCGTATGTCTTTCTTTGTTCTGTTCTACTTTTCTGCTATTTGCTTTTGTTCTTGGCTGGAAAATAACTTAGTTGAGTGTTCCCCGTTTGTTTTATTTTTACAGCACTTCAGAAAGAATAGATGTTCATTTAACCCCATTATATTCATCAGATACTTTGTAGTTACTTTACAGACTCAAAGGGACCCAAAGGTTAGAGAAATTAGATTGCTGGTTCATAAGTGCCAAAAACTGCAGTTTTTCTAATGTCCACTTGAGGCAGACTCCAAAAGCGAGCCAGTCCACATAAACTCCCAGGTCAAAAAAAAGTATGTGCCATAAAAAATCTGGGTGGGAAATCAGAAAAGTGACGACTGATTGAAAAGGTTAAGAAGTCTCAGACTGAGCTGCTGGAAATCGCTGTTTCATGAGTGTGTGGATCTATGAAGAGAGCTGAGTAAGGTGCAGCCACCCAGCGTGACCAACCTGCTCCCAGTCTGTCACATCAAATACGGGTGTTTTGTCAGATGCTGTTGATGTCTGAGATATATACAAAGGATGCGCCTCACTGTTGGTGCTGTGACACACTAGGTGTAGAAATACTGAGTGCACAATGAGGCAGGACAGCAGATTACAGACCTGTTTTTCAGGAGACTCTGATTTGTCTTTTTTTTTGTTTTACTTAAGTATGAAGTGATTCAGATAGGTTTCAGAAAAAAACTTTGATAAGGTTCATTATCAGTACTTTGTGAGTACCAATTTGGAGATGTGGAGGTTCAGAAGGAAAAAGAGGTTCACCACCAGAAAATCCACCGCTTAAAGAAAAGAGGAGGAAAAACTGCACATGCGCTCGCTGCCTGTCCTGTGGCATTACCTGGACAGCATCCATCTGTCATCATCAGCTAATGTCACCAATCTGCAAAGCAAGCTAAAGAGGCACCAAAAATCCCCTCTAGAAACAATTATTTCAAAAAGGGAGACAATTGTCAGCGTACAGTAGTGTTCACAGTGCAGACATCATGCCACAAACTAGCTGTCAGAAGTACAGCCTTCAGACTGAAGCCATGTTAGATAATGTGGTGTCTATTTTAGATGGATATGAATACAAGTGTACTCATATTTTGATATTGATATTTTGTGTCCTTTGGGCCAAAACCTTTGAAAACCGCTGGGTTAAAATATGCAACAGTTAACTTGTATGTTTAAAAATGATGCTGAAGGGTGAACTTAAATGATTTGGGAATGTGATCGATGTCACTGGAAATTGCAACACGCCAATATAAGGTCACCTTGGTGTGTTTTTCTTAAGTCTGCAGAAAGAACAGTTTTATTCTTTCGGGCCTGATTTTTTAATCCACAGGGATTCATACTTGTAAAACCTCCCTGTCACATGGAAAAAGGACATTTATTGTCATGAATTTTTATTTAAAAGATGATGGCAGCATGATGAGAGAACGTGGCTAGGAGTGGAAAACCTGGTCATGCAGTGTGCTGACATATACAATTTTAATGCAAGTGGGTGTCAGCATTAATCCAGTATCAAGACATAAGGCTGAAATGTTTCTCTTTGTAACCTTCCCACATTATAAAAATCGATTAACATAAATGAGTTTATTATGCTGGGACCCAAACATCCAGGAACACGTGATAAAAACATCATAATAATCGTCTTTCTCTGTAACAGTCTTTTTTTCAAGGTTTTTTTAAATGATTTCTTTGAACATTTTTGAAATGAAACTGCACTTGCATGAAAACATTGCTGAAGGTGTGAATTCCTGCTTCCTTTCCTGTTGCACCGTGTCTGTTACTGCCACCTTTCTTTTCTTTTCTTTTCTTTTTTAAGTAAATTTAGTTCACGTTATTTCCTGCAGCCATCACTCACTCTTGCATATTAAAAAAAAGCTACTGAGGTGATTTTCCATCTCCTCACTCTGCTGAATCAGAAATATCGCTCAGCAGCAGGTCGTCTCGCCACAGGCCTCGTGACTGTAACCCAAGCAGGTCCTAATAACTGACCCAGGCTGTAAAGTCATTTGGGTTTATTATGTCCAGCCTGCCGGAGGTCGTCGTAAAAGTTCAAGGAGCACTGTTACATTTAGTGCCTGCTCAAAACCCCATTAACTTTCTCCCTTTTGTTCTGGATCCCATATGGCTTCACTTCAGATGGAGAGCAGCAGTTCTCCTTTTCCTCCCACAGCTGCCCACAGCCTCTCTGCACGCTAGTTGTCATAACTGGATGGAAGGTGATGGATTTCTTTTCTGAACTGAGCAGTTTTGCAGTCCACTTTCTTCTGCAAGGAGAAGGATGTTTTTGTATTTTTAATATTGTGAATGTGACAGACTGTTGAACTGGTGTAAATCAGTCAGTCAGAGCAGACAGAACAAGGTTTATCTGATTTCAGACTGTACTGCTGCCTTTGAGAGATGCCGGCTGTAGATACTATGGATATTTAAACTGAGGAAATAAAGCTAAATTAGGTTGTAAGGAAGCACGTGGACAAAACTGTAATGCTTGAGCTGATTAATACCCCTCCACTAAGTACACTTCTTCTTCTTATTGGTGCTATCTGAGCCCAAAGTTTGCTGGTTGCTGATTTTATTAAACACATCTATTTACCAAGAGCAGTGTGAAGCCTAGCATTCCTTCAACATACATGAAACCAGACTTGGTTCCAGATTAGTCCTCCCAGTTTTATCTATTTGAGTTTTATATGCCTTCGTTAAGTTATTGTCCTTTCAAAAATTTCCAGATGCACATAAACTTTTGGGGTGACTGGGTGCTCTGCAGTCCATCTGAGCCTCCAGTTTGTTATACTCGTGTGATTTTTGCATGCTGTGCCTGCTCGAGGATAATCAAACAATGCCCGGAACTATTTGAAAAGATGGGCACGGGTGCAGTTCAGCTGGACTCGGCACGGTCCACATGTGTTCCCCAGCACGGATCTACGATGCTTCCTCAATGAGAGCTGCTGCAGTAAAAATTGTTTTGTTCTTGATAAATATGTGAGAGGAGAGTGTGTCACCACTTTCATAGCTAAGCCACAAAATGCATAAAAACTAGATTTTTCTAAATCTAGATGTAGATTTCTTAGAGAATGTGTAAACATGCACTTGGACTTGGATGGTTAAGTGCCGTGTTAGGACAGGCCACCAGCCTGAGAACCTCTGGTAATTTTGTTTGTGCAAATCTGTTCATAACTTTCTGAGTAATCCCACCTGCAACCATGAAAAAAAGAAAAAAGAAAAAATTGGCTTCACAAGTTTGGCTCAAAAGTATACATACAAGCTCAAATATGTGCATAGGCTACACATAAATCTTTTAATAAGTGGTGCTGAAAGTTGTAATAAGCTAAAGACTATAAACTTCCTGTTAAGAAACACAGTGAAAATGTTCAGCTCAGTTCCTGAATCACACACATCTGGAGACCTGTTGGCGGCTTCCTGGTATCCACAGGTTGCAAGCCCGCTGCTAGTGGTTGTTGAAGATGATGGCAGTCGCTGTGAAACTCGCCAGCTGGTTGGGGAATACGCATTTTCCACGGTGATCAGTGATTCCCAGATGATTGTTGGCTTGTCTCTAGGCACATGTGATGCCGACTAGCTACAGGGACTTTTGCACAAATCTACCCGTCACCTAAACCAGCCACATTCTTAACTCTAAGCCTTAACACACCTTAGGTGGATGGTACTGCTATCTAGTGATTATTTAATTATGAACGGGGTAGTACAGATTTGGCATCAAAGTAGAACTTTGTTGAGTGATTGTGCTTTTAGCATGGTGAGACATAACATTTAAAGCATCAGCGTAATGACACATCTTGGCATCATCCAAAATCTAAATCAGTCTGTTTGAAAATACTGGATGGATGGACAAGGAGATTTCTAACATTAAACAATCTCTTGACGGTGAGGAGTCCTGGGTGTTGTCAATGGTTTGTGACATTAACAAGGCTTTTTTTGCTTTTTGCAAAAATATGGATTCTTCCGTTACTACTCCATCAGAGGTCGATTATCTTGTTAATAATTTTACCTCCTCACTACGTTTGGTATGATCGTAAGCAGAGTCATGTGTGGCCCTACTTTAGCTCCACAAACAGCCAAGATGCAGTTTGTGACACAAACCTTGTCAAACACAAACAAAAGTAAATTATAACACAGATGATGATGATGATGAGTTCATGATGAGGCGAACTGAAGAGGAGGAGAGCGACAGGTGCTGCAAGGGGGAATCAAACGTTGCTTGTGGAGTCCTTCGGTGCTGCAGGTGGGCACTATCCAGGTACGGAGGGAGAAAATGTGGAGCTGTTGGCGAAGTGTAACACTGCTGAGTTTTGGAAAGTGACTTAGTCCAGGCTTAGAGTTTTGTGTCTATGTTTACATGATGGGAATTCACCGCAGCTTTAAAAAAAATATAGAATCGTATTTGTTTAAATTGTAGAGTATTTGAAGCCATTATATTGACTAGGTATCTTTAAAATATACAGCGTACACTCTAAAAATAAAAATACAACTCAAAATATTTAATAAGATGAAATCTAATGTTTTGTATTCATTATAAAGACAGAGTTTGAAATACACTAATTTTAAAAATAGATTTTCCAAGCACATCAAGTTTTTGTACAAAGTATCTGTATCGGATCAGTATCGCTGATACAAGACGGAATTTTACTTGGTATCAGATCAGACAGGAAATCAGTGGCATCGCACGTCACTAGTGACTCCTTTCAGACAAATGTAATTTTCCATGAGAACACAGTCTGACAGTTAATATACAATCTTCTAAATGTATTATAATAACAGATAATGTTCTGCCTCTGGATTTACATCTGGAACAAAATGTGCACCATCAGCAAGATGCCACAAATCCTTCGGTTGTTAAAGGCTGATCCAGTTACCTGCAAAATAAGTTTGGTATTCACCACTAATTACACCCCTAATCCAACTAAATACCTGCTGAGAGTCCAGACCACAGCAAGCAGTGTGATATTTGTGGTCTGGCTTATTGAAGCTAATAAAGACGAGTTTAGATGTTCTTTTTTTAATAAGGAATTTGTGATGCAGCTGGGTGATGTGCTGCCATGCATGGAACACACAACTGTAAGGAAGCACGCTGTAACACCTTGGGTCTGTCATTACATTGATCACATGTGTCTGTGCTGCCACAACTAACAGCTTAAGCAATAAATGAATCTGGAGAACATTTTTTCAGTTTGTTGTGTGCCCATTATTTCCATTAAATTTGACTGAAAATATCTCATAATTTCCCATAATGCACATCTTTTTTGACTAATCACGTTAGTCCATGAGATATCTCTTGAGTATTCTTGCTAGTTCTCACTTGCTTCGTATATAGCTAATGCTTGGGCAGCTGCCATGACTTAACTGTGGCCTTTTTACCAAAAAATGCAATATTTAACCAAGTGGTTTTCATTTGTAAACCTAACCAGCGACTAAAAGCCAGTGGGTGGCAAGAAAAATAATATGCAGTAAAAAAGCAAAGAATTCTGCAAAACACCTTGGTCCTAACGTGCCACAAACAATGGCCTTTTGGGAGGTAAACCAGCAACTTACCATCCTTCCGACCTCCAAACACGGACTTCTTAGATCTCTAAGACAAGACCATATTCTCCAGGGAGCAAATATCACCACAGCTGGTGGTGAATCAAATAACTGACGCAACAAAGCATCATTATTGCACCCGGGGGTAAGAATGGCTTGTATATGCATTCTTAGGATATTTCCAGTCCTCTTTTTGGTTTGGTTCTGTCATAGAAATATCATGAATGTTGTTTTTAGTGGCTGGTGGAGACCAAACCTGAGCTACAAAATGTTCTAGTTTCATGAGATGTTCACTGAACTGATATTTCTGATTTCATATTTTGTAGAACTTTTATATATTTTCTTGATTCTTTGAGGGTATTTAATTTTTTTTCTCAAGCTTGATATTACTTGCTTGGTTTATCTTTACCTCACTCTGCAGGAATGCATTGTTTCTACTTACTGCTGCTTTAATGAGGCTGCATTCCTCTACCTGAATGCGCTATCACTACTCTCATACATGTTGTTAAGCTCTCAGGATGGCTTTTACTGCACTCAGGCCCCACGTCTGAGTGCAGTAAAAGCCATCCTGACTAAAGCTCATAAAGGCCTGCAGCTTGCACAACTGAACAAAAACAGAAAACAATGCAAACGGTTTAAATTTACCACCTCCACATGTCACTGAGTCAGTCCGGTTCTTTAATACAGCAAAGCAGTCAGTTCTTGTGCTGTTTGAAACACAAGAGACAAATAACCCAGGTTAATTTCTCGAAATAAGTTACTTCAGATTTCATTCTTTAAACAGAATAAAAACTATTATGATGCCATTAGCCTTTTTTTCCAGTTGATCAGAGCCTATATGAGTATTTTGTACACAACTTTACCTCTTCAGACAGAACTGATTTATGAACATGATCATGGGTCCAGAGTTTGAGTTAAGTGGAATCTGAGCTGCATGGAAAGCAGTAACATCCCCCTCTGTTGGACTTACTAATATTTACCAGTAACTATTCCTAAGATGAGGACTTCAAAAAAGACTATATCTCAACTTGGAAAACTAAGAAAAGAAAAACCCATACAGACACACCCACTGGCTTGTTTTCAGTACTTGTTGTTTGTGATGTTTGTGGTGGAGAATGCATTACCACGAACACGCTTTCATGAACGCACCCTGAGTCCTAACTCCTTCCCAAACAAATCTCAAACTAGGGCCTGATGCGAGGCACCTGTGGCTTCTCTCTCTGGTGTTTATGGTATGTAGCTGAAATACATAATTTAACATACCCAAAACAACCTTATACACATTCATGTTTATTTCACTGCCTTTTGTTTTAGCTTTGATCTTGATCTTTATGTTAGTCAAACAAATTATACTATATGTGGAATCCCAGAGTGGTTGAGATCTGTGAACCTGTGTGTTGACACCCATTTTTGTTTGGATTGTGCTGGATCCTGGCTAATGCCTTCAAAGATTCACCTGTTTTATTTTTATTTTATTATAAAACCAACTCTTTGTTTTTGTTTGGAGTTAGTTTGATCTCTATCTGTCAGGAAGTTAGCCCTCGTCGCTGAGGCCTCCCACACTTACAGTATGCGGGTAAAGCTACTGGGCCCAGAGTGTAGACTGCACCATCTTGTATAGGAGCTCAGGTGAGTAGTTGGTAGCACTCCTCAGTGCCCTCTGTTTGTTTTAATATATAATTTCTAAGTGTGTGAGTGTGTATCAGTTTGTTGGAAGACATAATTACACACTAAGCAATGTATAGTACAATGTTATTTTTTTCTGCTTAATCTTAAAAAAAAAACTAAAAAAACTTACTGTACCTTTTAAAAACAAACAAACAGTGCATTACTTTCTATGAGTAATGACCTGGGCACTGTATATTGGATAATCCATGGTGATGAGTATAGATGTACCATGCTTGCTTTGATTATTAGAGAGTGATGTTATGTCGCAGTGGTCCTGCGCCACATGCTCCTGCGACATCTCTGAAAAAAATATTAAGAAACATTGTTATATTCATTCTCCCAGTCTGCAAAACACAGAGACTGAATAAAATTCCCATCACAATTCCAACAAGGGTAAAAAGCTGGTCTGCTTCTTCATGACTACGATGGACTAACTTAACTGTTTAACTGTTTGTAAAACACTCTGTTCCTCTCTTTAAAGTTTGGGTTCACTACCCTAATGTTCTAATCTCATGCCAATGTCCCTGACCACCATGCAAAACTGAAAAGGAATGTCAGCCAAGGGAACCCCACAGTGTCCGAAGCTGAGAGTTCAGGATCCATCTCTTCTATGCCCCTTGGCACTTTGCCACCCAGCTGAAAGAAAAACTACAGTCTCTGCAGTTTATCCTGACTAAAAAGGTTTCATTATGAGCTGGGTGTCAGCAGATCTCTGCTGGCATGGAAACTTATCTTTATTTACCACCACAGGCAGAAAACAAAGTGATCATGTTCTTGAGTAAAAACACCTCAAGGGCTTAAAAATGGGCCTAATATCAGGTTTATGTGTGATACCTTCACACAAACCCTTCAGAGAACTGAGGCGGTATCATCCAGAAGCAGATGTTCACTCCGTCATCTTCAGCCTTAGATCTTTTTTTCTTTTTTTCGGATCATCTTTCCCCTTGTCAGTTTGTTTCCACAGTTTAATCATCTGAAGAATCTGAAACCCAATGCCTCCACAGATATTCACAGCTGTACAATGAGTTGCTGTGGCTGTGGGGATTTACAAGTTATTTCTGCAGCTTGTGCAAGGATTCATGTGGGTCAGTGCGATGTAAATTTTGTGCATAGGAAATGTAGCTATTCACGAGTGTCCAGTAGTCGAGTCACATCAGTAGACTAATTCTGGAACAATCAACTCCGGGTTCTCTCAGGGAACTCATTGCTGCTCCCAGTCCAACAAGACATGCTTGTTAGATTCATCGTTGATCTAAATTTGCTGTAGGTGTGAATGATTCCGTCTCTCTGTTAGTCTTGTGATAGACTGGCGACTTGTCCACGTTTGTGGGTGGATGGCTACAACATCCAGAAATCTATGCACCCAAACCTCCCAGCACATTTTTTTTTTTTTTTTTTAGTGGATGTTGATTGTTTTGTTTGTAAAATTTTCGACTCCAACTGGAAACTAAAAGAAAAATTGAACCCACTGAAGTCAAAAAGGCCTCACATGTTGAATTTACAACCTGAAAAATATGACATCTCACTTATATGAAATCCAGTGCTTCCCGATTGCTGTTCTCAAATTACTTATGATTGAATTCCCGTGTTAAACTCATCTGTCAAGGAGAGCCTGGGGTTGATAGGTTTTTTGGTGTCAGGTGAGGAGATCTCAGATTCGCTGCCTAGCCCTGAGTGGGAGGTGATGAGAGCAGCTCTGGCACCGGATAGCAGAGAGGTAGGAACACATTCTGGGTCGCAGGTTAACACTCGCTGAGCTGGCACGACCCCTGCAACTATTGGATCAACACATCTCTCCAGTTCTCTCAGAAAGCGTAGAGTTGGCAGATCTGGTTGATCGAGCTGTTCTTTTATTCCGAGGACCTGGAGATTTAATCCTGCTTCTGCGAAAATAAGCAGATTTTTTTTTTTTTTTTTTTTTTTTAAATCTCACAGCCCAAAAAATCTGCAGGATTTGTAGTACGTTTTGAAAAAATAACTAATTGTTTTGGCAGAGCGAGCTGTATGATATTATTTATGTTAGAAATGACTATTTTGCTCATCTGCTTTTGAAATGTTAAACATTTACCCTGCTTCCAGTCAATCATGTTCAATTAAGAGAGGTCGATAAGGGTATACAGCTCTGCTTGTATCTTGGTTGCCTGCTGCTAGTTCGCTTTGACAAATATGCTGTCTAGAAAAGCCGAGTAACATTAGACAAACACAAAAACGTACATTTGTTACAATTAAATATTAAGACGTGAGAGGGACACACATTACAGGAGATTTTCAGGAGAAATTGCAGGTTTTATTGTGGAAATTCAGAATGGGTAGACACACTGTTGCCATTAAATGTGGACGTTCAAATGTTCAAACTTGTTCCTTTTGGGAACAACACAACAAAAATGGCATCTGTCCTTTTCCCTTAAATATTTCTGTAAAAGTACTTTCATAATGAAAATCTTAAGAGTAAGCCAGCAAGCCATGAGTTTACCTTTGCAAATCCAGCTGTTAGAACTGCTTCTGATACTGAATCCAGGTGTGACATCTGAAAGATATTTTACCTCTAGAGTGTAAATCTAAATGGACCAATGGCAGGTCAATACCTGGCAGAACCAGATAACCTTCAGAAATACAAAACAAAACAGCACAGCTCAGATTTGTTTGCTTTGA
The DNA here is from genome assembly GCF_900408965.1 of Simochromis diagramma. Taxonomy (NCBI): domain Eukaryota; kingdom Metazoa; phylum Chordata; class Actinopteri; order Cichliformes; family Cichlidae; genus Simochromis; species Simochromis diagramma. The sequence continues at coordinate 1,211,799 of NW_024387121.1, read as the reverse complement.
GCTGAAAGTGAACCAACACAGAGAGAGGGCTGTGTCTCTGCTGATGGATGGAAGTGTTTGTTCTCCAGCGAGGAAGGTGGAGGCGATAAAACACAGCTGCCTGTGTCTGTGAGCGGCTTTGTACAATATTATCTATAAGATCTTCAGCTGTACACTTCCAGCGTGGTATGCTGATGGTAAATTTTAATTTAATAATGTAAATATCAGTCTGATTTTAAAAAATGCACAAGAAGTAATATCACCAATTTGCATGTGCAATCTAGTCCATATTAATCATAAAATAGATTTAGATTTTTATTGAAATTTATATTTTTGCATGACTTCAAGGTTCAAGGTTCAAGGTTCTTTATTATTTGTCACATGCATAGTTATACAAGTATAACACACAGTGAAATGTAGCCTGACTTATTGTGTCTGGAAAAACAATCAAATAGGAGATATACAGTAGGAATGGACAACCTCTCCTGAGGTGATCCACCTTTAAAAAGCTGCAATACAAACTTCCAAAATATGTTTAAAAGAAAAAATGTGAGCTGCTTTGCTTCTTTTGTGGTCTCCCTGTGTAGACGACAAAGATGATGATGTTCTCAGACTTGAATTACACTCCATGGCCTGTTCATTAGACACACCTTTTGATAGTACTAGGCAGGAACCCCTTGTTCCTTCAGAACTGCCTTAATTCTTTGTGGCACAGATTCAGCAAGGTGCTGGAAATGTTCCTCAGAGATTTTGGTCTATTTTGATATGATAGCATAGCACTTTGATGCACATCCATGATGTTAATCTCCCATTCCATCACATACCAAAGGCGCTCTATTAGGTTGAAACCACACCCCCGGTGGTCTGAACTGTTGATACAAGGCAGGGTGCATCCATGCTTTCATGTTGTTTACACCAAATTCTGACTCTACCATCTGAATGTTGCAGCAGAAATCGAAATGTCATCAACCCACTGAGTTTTTCTCCAGTCTTCTATTAGCCAGTTTTGGTGAGCTTCTAACTCTAGCCTTAGATTCCTGTTCTTACCTGACATGTGTGGAACCTTGTCTGGTCTTCTGCCGCTGTAGCATGCACCTGGTCTGGTCTTGTGCCGCTGTAGCATGCACCTGGTCTGGTCTTGTGCCGCTGTAGCATGCACCTGGTCTGGTCTTGTGCCGCTGTAGCATGCACCTGGTCTGGTCTTGTGCCGCTGTAGCATGCACCTGGTCTGGTCTTGTGCCGCTGTAGCCTGGACCTGGTGTGGTCTTGTGCCGCTGTAGCATGCACCTGGTCTGGTCTTGTGCCGCTGTAGCATGCACCTGGTGTGGTCTTGTGCCGCTGTAGCCTGGACCTGGTGTGGTCTTGTGCCGTTGTAGCATGCACCTGGTCTGGTCTTCTGCTGCTGTAGCATGCAACATGTGTGTTCAGAGATGTTCTTCTGCATCTTCTTCATTGTTATGGGTGTTCGCGCTACTGTTCCCTTACTATTGGCTTGATGCAGTCTGGCCATTCTCCTCTGCCATCGAGACCCACCCAGAAGTGGTTGTGTGATCAGATCAGCAGTTTCTGAAATACTCAGACCAGCCTTTCTAGCACCAACAACCATTCCTAAGTCTCTTAAATCATGTTTCAACCACAATTTTTGCTCTGCTTGAACTTCAGTTGTTGGTTTTTTGTCTGTCCGCTTGTATAAAGCCATTGAGTTGCTGGCATGTGATTGGCAGATTTACATATCTGCATTAACAACAATTTCTACAGTGTTTAACAGTTTCGGCTGGTGATTGTACTTATTACAGCTCAAGCTAAGCTGTTTTCCTAATGCTCCTCCTTCTGATAGTGGAATTTTCACGGCATATCAGTCTTAAAGCACTTCTTAAAATGTTGGATAATTGAAATAGCAAAGAGAGATGTGATAAATGTGACAATCAACTGTCACATGAATGCTATTCTCATAATGTTTGTTGGAGAAAGTCTATTTTACTGTGGAGAACAAATGTCTGACTCACAGCTGGATGTCCCCACTTGTGTAAATCATCCACATGAGCTTCATTTACTTCTACAGAAACCACAAAAGTTCAGCCCTGGCATCCTGCTGTGAAACGAAACACTTCGGGCCTCATGCAAGTCTTTTTTTCTCTTTCTCCAGCAATGAAATGGGAAAGATTAGAAATCTACCAACATGCTGCTCCACCGCAGGGAGAATTAATCTACAGCTCTTACCACAGAACATCACTCCAGAGTCCAACACTAACATGCTTGTAGAGAGAATTCTGACTGAAACTGATGGGGAAATTCACTGCGTCATGTTGAGAAACACTCGAACACTTCACCACAGTTTATTAATGGCTCCACTTCTTCCAGTAAGCTCTTGTGTTGAATCCGTTCCACAGCAACAGTTGGACTAAAACATTCTGTGGATGTAAATTATACACTCAGAGTTCTAATAAACATAATATATAAAAGATGAATGTAACCACTCTAATGCCACAGATTGTTTGAAGTCTGTTATGAACTTTTGAGATTTTACCTTCATCTGTTTAGCGTCTAGAGACTGAATGTAATGAATGAAGCCTGTTTCCCTCCTACAGTAACAACTTTATTGGCTACAGTGGACCAATGAGGTTGGTTTCAGTAAACCTTGAAACTACCCAATGAGACCTTAAACTATACTGGATGTAAAAGACGCACCCCACAACTCCCTGTGTTGGCATGAGTGTCAGTTTAAAAAATTGAGTCATCACCTTAACTTGAAGCACAAACAAAATCCAAATAGATGAATCGTTAAAATAAGAAAATAAAAAAATTGAGATGTAATCTTTTTTTTCTCATAGCCTAAAAAACTAGGGCTTCCTGTACTGAATTAGACTCTTTGAAAAAAAGAATTAAAACTAATTAAAGCACATTAATCATAGAGCTGTTATAAAGTGGAAAACTATAGGCTCAAATTTGTACTGGGCATTTTAAAATGGCACAGTGTACAGAGAAAGACTCTTTGAGGCAGCTTCAGGTGGCAGTTATAAGTGCAGTTTTTAGCACTTGGAGGATTTAGTATTTGGAGCCAGTTTACTGAGAGCATTAATCAAGGTTAATGAAGCACTGTCTTCTCATGCATTTCTTATGGAGACCAGAGGATGTACACACCGTTTCTCAAAGAAAAAAAAAAAAAAAACTGGCCTTTTTTCTTCTTTAAATTTTTTTCAAGGCTTTGGGTTTCAAGTCTCAGTAGATGTAAGTTGGCAAAAAACTGATCTGTTTTTTGGGGGAGTTGTTTTGTTTTACAGTGTGCGAGTGTCAAGGTTGTTCAGGTTAGTCACTTCTCTGCTCAGTTTTATGAGCTTGAGCACGAAAGGGGCCGCCACACCATGAATTCCCTTCCCAGAATGCCCTTTTGTTTGACGTGCCACTGAGTAAGATCTGCTTGAGCTGGTAACCGTAGCAACAGCGGTGTGTTGTAAATGTGTGAGGGTTTTGAAGAAGTAGGCGAAGACCAAAACGTAGAGTTTGTTTGTCTGAGTCTGAAGGGCACACGGCTACGAGTTCAGCCAGAGTGGACATCACAGTCCAGACGAAGGTTACAATGCCATCATTATTTCCACAATTGGAACAGTTTTTTCCATTCAAGGGAAAAATGATTCTTTCTGTATTTTCTCTAATCATGTCTTTCGCACTGTTAATTACACAATCTTGTGGCACTGTTTCTTCTGTAGCATTAAACCAATATTTAAATGAGCGCAGTAGATTTAAATCTGCAACGATTTAAAATTCCTTAAAGTATTGACAGTATATGTTAAGGTTCATGAAACCTCTGTATCCTGTCAGCAATGAACAGTAGTTTGAGAAAACCTTTTTCTGAATAAAGGGCTTTTTTATTAAAAAGGCTTTTTTTATTTTATTTTATTGCGGAGTTGAAAGTACACTTGGAACAATCAGCAATTCCCCATATAGCTGTATAGCTGTCTGCAACTGAGGGTCTCATGCACCCACATTCTTTCTTGCCATCAACATTCATCTCATCGCTCGTAGTGATTCTCCTTTAAGGATCATGGATACATGTTGGAATGAAAGAGAGTAGGCACATGCAGTTTACACACAAACTTTGTGGCACAAAAGTTTTTTTTCTTTTTAATCCTGTGTGGCTGCTTTTACAATCAGAATTATGATCTGAATTCACTGCTGTGCCAAAAACATTTTGCTTTTCCAAGATCATAAATTCTCTATAGGCTCCTCATGTATTCAATTCTATTTGTTATTTTAGGTATTACATTATTTGTGGTATAAAGTATGAAAATGTCTAAGAAAGGTCAGGCAGGGAGGGGTGGGGGGGATAGGAGATGATGATATTAAAAGCATAGAGTACGAACAGAAATGCACAATATTTTGGCAACTGCCGCACCTACAAGAAAAACAAACATACAGCACCTAGAATACAAAAATTAGAAAATGAACAGACGCATAAGTTCTTGTCGTGTGTGTGTGTGTGTGTGTGTGTGTCTTCAGTACTCTTAGGGGCCCTGGATGGCCTGGTTCTCCTGGAGACATCTCTTCTGCCTCTGGCTCCTGGGGGGGGGGGCGTGTGTGTGCGCGCGCGCGCGCACACACACACACACACACACACACACCAGGTATTTTGTAGAGGGCACAGCAGTCGTGGCAGTTACACATTTCAACTTTTTTCTCAAAATAAATTTTTGACTTTAATCTCAAAATTTCAACTTTATTCTTGAAATGACAAACAAAATATTTTCTTTTTCTTAAAGTGGCCCTAATACTCTGTACCTGTGAGACCAGGGAGCTGCAACTTAGAGGATCATAACAGTCATGGTTAACAGATTGACAGCTTTCAGTGTAGACTTAAATTAACAGACAATAAACCACCCGTGGTATTTAAAAGGTGGATGTTCCCCATTCCTCAGCAGACTTTACCATGACCCCTCCACAGGCCCTGTGACTGTGAAGAACAGATCCACTCCAGGGCGGGAATCCACATCAGTTCCAAGATGAATCGTCTGAAGCCAAAACACTTTTTCTTTTTTCCCTACATTGTAAAGAAGTTTATTTCTGCAGTGAAGTTGGACATTTTAAAACTAGAGTTTATTGAGATTGACTCTTTTTTTGGAGTTGGCCTCAAGTGGCAGCTCATGAAACTGCAACACTGCAAGTTACCTTTTTGTAATACCAGAGAATATCACCTTTTGTGCACGCCATCCAGCCTTATCACCTTTCTGCAGAATAGTTTCCTGCTTTAGTGCTGGTGGACAAAAGTCACTAGAACATTCAAGTATAGTATGTAAACCAAACAAAACTCCTTGCATCCATAGAAGCTGTATTTGTCTCCAATATCAGTACTTTTGTGCACACTTTTTATTATATTCCATGTTTTCTTCTGTGCTAAAGTGCTGTTAGGGCATTTGGAGGGGGATTGAAATGTTGGGGAGGAGTTGAGGATGTTTCAGTAGTGAATATTTTGGGGGGGCTGATGGTGGGGTGTTGAGGGTATCATCTTTCATACCCCCTCGGGGGAGACCACATGACCCAGAATAACAGGGAAAGGCAGCGAAGAAAGAGACGAAAGAGAGAGATGTTGGGCCCTGCTGCTCTGAGCTCTTCAATGAAAACCACATGTAGGACAGAGGGAGGGGGGTGAGGTGTGTGTGTGTGTGTGGGAGGGGGGGAGTGTAATGACTAAAAACCCAGCCTCTGAGAAAGAGAGAGAGAGAGATAGAGGAGGGAGTCCCTCTGAGCCTTGCTGACATTCCCAACCAGCACAGCAGGGGAGAGCACTGTGGTGAGATTTACAACAATAAGACAGTGTGTGTGTGAAGAGTCTTTAACAGTGTATCACACACGCTCGCTCTCTCACTCATTCTGAGCTCTGGGCTTTGATACGGCTGCAGGACAGACAGCTGCCTTCACTGTCGATTTGGAACAAGAGGAGAAAGCTAATCTCAGCGGCCGGTGTGGTCTGTTTTATTTCTACCACAGGGAGAAAAGAAGATTTCCAAGCAGCAGAAGAAGAAAAGAAGCGAAAGCATGTCCAACGCTCTGGTGAGGAGAAACTCCAGCAAACAGGGTTTACAAAACCTGATGAGGTATGTGGTCGATCCGTTTTTCCGTTCGTGTTGCTGGTTCCTGTTTGTTTCGCAGAGAAAGAATCGGGTTAATATTTAAACACCACACAAACACACACTCACATTTCACTCACTCAGTTCTTCATTCTTTTTCTGCTTCAGTCAATAAACAGGACATGTGAGGTTTTCCCCTAAAGCTCTGGAGCATGACTGAAGGGTTTCATATCAGCACATCAAGATAAAGAGTGTGTGTTTGTACTGTAAACATAATGGGAACAGTGGGATTACTGGGAGTGTTTTGGGTCATGCAGGGTTTTGGGGGGATTTAGGGATTTTGAATCGCCTTACCTCCTTTCAGTGTACGTAAAAAGAACAAAGGAATCATATTAAAATCTACTTTGTACTCTATTATTTTCTATTAAAAACACACTTAAAAGGAAATGTAAGACTGTAAAGTGTGGAGGTTTGAGGCGAGCCCCACGCCCAGGGCTTCTCTGTTTCACCAAGAAGGGAAGTGGTGTCAGTGACCAGTGTCAGAGTTGAAAGGTCACCTGAGTCAGTCTTTTGTTTTCTGGGCTCGTACGGGTGGCAGCACGTCCTGTCTATTGGGAAAGATTTTGTTTTTCATCCTGTGTGAGGTTCCAGTGCGACTGTGGTTTTTAACAGAGATGATAACGCACGCTCACATGCTGAGGTACTCACGCGGTAGAGGGAGGATGTTTTATCTGTTTTATCCCTCATAGACATAGATTATTGGCTGACTTGGCTTTCAAGTTTTGCCACATCTGTACAGATGAGTTTTAAAACAGACAGTTTGAATTAAATAGGAGGTAACATCCTTCAGAGCAGTTGGTGCACCACGGAAGCTGCGAGGGAAACCAAAGTAAAGACAAAACTTTACATCATCCAAAACGGTCTCTGCAGCGACTCAGGATAAAGTCAGTCATGACCCATATTAACGAGTGTTAGCTCAGTCCATAGAGGTATCCTCTCAAGCAAATTTGAGATCCAGCTCTTTCATGCCATGTTTTATATTCACATTTAGGTGGATTTGGATCTTGGTCATTTCAGTGTAACCTGTAAGCGTGTGTGACTCTTAACTTTGAGACTGTGTCACTCTGGGATAACAGTATTGCCCAACTAATGAATTCCCAGTGGAGATTATGCATGTTGCATCTGTTTGGGTCCACTGTGATCTGGATTGGGTTTACAATCCTTGCATGTATTGATGACTGTCCTCAGGTCTCTAGTGTTTGAGCTCCATCTGTGAACGCTGGAGTTTGAGTAGGTGTTTCTGTGTTGTAAAAGTCCCAGTTGTGTTTGTTGAAGTCGTGTAAGGAAATGCATCATATGCTTGACAAATGTCTGAACTCATCTCTCTATTTGGAGACTTTCCATTGACTCAAAGTTTCTCCACAGAGAACTGATGCATGAATTTGTCATAGACTGTCCTGACATTACTGAGTATTCACTTACGAACATTCGTGGTGTCTCAGCGACTCTAGAGGTGTCGTAATCAGGGGGCTCAGAGTAAACCTCTGAGTCACAGTGAGAACGGTATTCAGGCTTTGTTTATGCACAGATAACAGCTGGAGGAGGCAGTGTGTCACTCTGATTCAGTCCACTTAGCAGATGTCCTCAGTCTGGGGAGCTGACAGAAGCAATGACGTAATACCAGAAAGACTGCACAGCTCAAAATTGAAGGTGCAGTGATTCACTTGGCATTTTTGTGTCTTTTGTTATCAAACAGGTCAGTTTCATCCAGACTGTTTAGACATTTCTTGAGTTTTTACACCAGTGTCTTCCTCCAGATACAAATGTGTTCTCCTGTTATTTGATCTATAATCATTTCAGAGATTCCCACATATGTTTTAGGAATTCATTAACATTCGAGTGACTTAAAGTGAGTCAATTTATTCATGGAAAACATTAACTGATTCGCTTAGATCAACTTAACATTCGTTGGCAACAATCTGAATCAATCTTTTGTTTTGTAGATGGGTAACACTCACAGACTGTATATAAAAGAGTCATTTTTAACTTGAGCATCTTGGTCACATTAAAAATGGGATGGATGTGATGAGCAAAGTGTGCGAATGAGAAAATGAACGCACTCCACACTGATTGGCTGACTCACTGATCATTGGCCAGTGAGCTTACTCGTGATGATATATTTTTGAAAGATCATAAATTTCATAACAAATTTATTATCAAATAACTTAAATTGGAAGTATTTATTGACGACAGTACAACCAGAAGAGTCGCCCCCTCTGGTCATTAAAGATAAATCAAAGTTCTTCCCTTTTAAAATCTGATAGCAACATCTTTTGTACAGTCTGTGTGTGCACCTTCAGTCAGCACAGGGGTGGAGCGCTTGTTTATGCAAACATTTTACTTTTGTGCCCTCTTAAAATTCTCTTAAACAGAAGAATCTAAAAACATGAAACTTCTGGGACAGTTTATTCAAAAATCTGGCATGCACAATTTGGAAACTGATGTTACATTGCCAAGAATGAAGCAACCAGGCCTCCCTCCATCCATTTTCTTAACCTTCTGTCCAACTCAGGATTACTTGGGCATGAGCTATCTCATAACAATGAATAGTCTTTATAGTGTTTAAAGTGCGAGCAAACCTCTGAAATATTTTAGCTTTTCTCCTCCACCTGAGCAGGATTGGTGTATCTGACAAGCTGACACTGTTTACTAGATACAAATATTATTTCACGATAGATCTCAACAGGGACACAAACACAGAATATGTCATCAGTGTGAGCTCAAATCATTGCATCGGGTCGAGGCAGGCAGTTGATCTGTTTTTAATCAGCTCTGCGTGGGAGACAAACACTGCCCTCCTCCTGCCAGCTTGGTGGGGCCTGGCTCAGCCCGCAGCAGTGATGTCACCCAGGAGGCATACCTGCCTCAAAACGGCCCGAGTGCTGCGACCTCTGACCTTCGAATCCCCCACACATGGGTGGGTTTCCTGAGTGTTTATGGTGCAGGGAGATAGAGCGAAGAATGTTTGGGGGGAGTTGGAGTGGCGTAAGTTGCTGAGTGATGGGGGCCCTGAACTCTCCCTCCCTCTGCAGGTTGTCCTCATTAAAGGGATGGAGGGAAAGTAAACACAGCGGGGCTTCCTGTTTCCAGGGGTCGTATCTCTGAGAACAGATGACAGGTTTTCATCTCTCTCACTTCAGTGAACATCGAATGATAGCCTAAAAACCCAGGAACCAAAAACGTTCCTGCTATCTGCCCTCGTGTGAGGGCAACATCTGTTTTTTCAGCTTATAAACTGCACCCATTATTATGAATTTAAATTTGTTAGGAGCCATTTGTAGCATCACGTAGGTTTTAGTTCCCTTGGATGTTCAATATATCAATGCCGTCTTTTGACGAGAACTATACCTGAAAGTAGCAGAGAGTTGTCCGGGTTAATCCAGTCACAGCCTTAAAACACCCCAAACTTCCTTTTACATCTAAATTTAGTTGGAAAAGTAAAAAAGGTGGAAAGTACTGTTTTTAGATTATTACAGACTTGAAGTTTACATACTGAGCAATTTTCTGTTGGTCTAAAAGTTGAGTTATCAGAGTATGTGTGTCAAGGGTGTAAGTTAGAAGGGAACAGAAAGACATGTAAGATCTGGTTAAAATAATAAAATATATATTTTATTTACAGCATAAAAAAATGTATCCTGATCAGGGGAAAGAATAATTAAAAGAAAACTAAGCACAATAAAGGTCGATTCCGCAGTTCGCAAGCTCCACTTCCGCTAAACACAGTGAAGCAGCGACAGTCAGCCATCCTAATGTACCAGGGGTGTCTTTATACATTTTTACAACGGGACTTACCCCGCGAGGGTAATTAGGGAAAGCAGGGGGCGGAGTCTCTCCAGGAGAAGATCCAATAAATACAATAAGAACATGCAACACTAAAATACACTCAACATTAAAACATAACAAAGCATTCAACACTAGATAAGAAATCCTTCTTCCCTGGATGATGTGTATTATTTATATTATTGTCATGTATTATTGTGGGGTCTTAACCTTACAGTATAAAGCACCTTGAAGTAACTGTTGTTATGATTTGGTGCTACATGGCATTGGATGGTGAACTTTTACACGTGGAGCCATGGGCTTCATAAAACCATCACATGTGTTAAATTTCGAGTTAAATTCCATGGAAAATGTTAGAAAAGTTCCATTTAAGGTAGACACAGAGAATAACCTTTTAATTTCTCAGGATAAATCTTGTAATTTTGAGACATGAATCACTCAAGTAATTTCAACTTTGTTAAAAGTCCACCCTGACATTTTCACATGGAAAAAGCTTTCCCAGCTTCTCTGTTCTCAGACCACTCACCTCTCCGCCTTTGCTTTTTTGTTTTCTGCCTCTTTAATGTAAAATAAAGGTTTGGATGCAATCAGATACACAGTTTGTGTTTGTTTGTTTGGGGATAGATGGTCTTGCTGGGTTCCGGATTTGTTTGGATTCTCATGGAGCGATCGCACAAGATTCTGTTTTCCTCTTTTGCTGCGTCCCTGTGTTCTTTTAATTTTCCATTGATCCACATTTATAGAATAGTTTGAGGTCTGTAATGACAAACTTTTGCTTGAAGTTACTTTTTTGGGTTACATTTTACTGGCAGGAGCTTTCTCACTCGCCCTCTCCTTTAAAGCCTGTGTGCAAACAAACCTGCAGGATTCCCAGACTTCGGGGATAAGTGGTCTGTTTGTGCTCTGCATGGGGGGGTTGGACACCCAGAGATCCAGCCATAACATGGTGATTACTGTCTCTGGCGATGTTGCTGGAGTTCTAATCGAGACTATTTGTGTCTGACTGCGGGATGATTTGTTCCACTTTTTTAGTGCAATGCAGAAATATATCTTCTCTTATCTCTTTGCTTTATTTTCAGTTGGCATTTATTCTGTCATCACTAACTAAGAAACTAATTAAAATGCCTGAAACAAAGAAGAGAGAAAGCACTTACCTTACAAAACACTGTGCAGAATCTCAGTTATTCAGAAGTGCTTTTGAAGCTGCCGGTCTGTCTGTAGATTTCTTCAAATTTAAAATAATAATTTGTTTTGAACTAAAGAAACACCTGCAGGTCCAGGTGTCTTTGACTGAACCTTTTCTGAATGAAAAGATACCAGAATAGAGCTGAGGACATTTGAATCACTTGAATCAGGACATGGCGGCTCTGTTTCTAGTTCGAAAGAGATCTGGCAGCTCTAGCCTGTTTAATATTCTCCTCCAGGGACAGTGAGTGTCATAGGTTTATTGATTCAAGAGCCCCAGGCTGGAACAGAAATATTTAGGCACATTTTCCTTGTCAAAAATGTTTGAGCCGTTGTCATGGTGAGGAACAAGAGGCACATGTGCTTCAGATGCTGCAATCCTCCATTTAAATGCACAAAGAAGCATAAAGTTTATTTCCTTGGTTTCCTCTCTTTCCCTGGACACAGTTCTAGAAATAAATTCAGTACAACCCGTTTTATGGGTACCAGGTAATGATGCAAGGTTTTGGAAGGGAATTAATACAAATAACACACTACAGAGTGTACTGGCATGCTATTGCCCCTGTAGTTACCCATAGCAGTGATCTAAGCAAAACATCAAGGTAACATTCTGATGTTGAACAGGGGCAATGATTACTGTGTTTGCATGCTATAAATTTAGTGCAGCTGTGGCTTATGGTTTGCGGGATTTAGGTCCTGATTTAAGCACCGATTTAATGGTAAAATTAAGAATTTAATGATGTTGCTGGATGGAAAAAATAAGAGGATCACCAGAGATCACCAGTTTATCCAAAGTTGAATGTGAATGCATAAAAGTTTTAGGGCAAACTGGTAACTGTTGTTCATCTCTGAGAGCCCTTTAATGTATATAATTCAGTTCCTAGTCGCTGAAGACTTATTAACACATTTGCCAATATGTTGGAGTTCTCACCTGCTGATGCCACTGCAGGAAAAAGTTTGGATCATCACATCAATTTTATTGTTTGAAGAAAATAAAAAATAAATTCTTGTTGGAGTTCTTGCACTCCAACAAGGCAGATGGCCGGCTGTAACGTTGTTGAGGCTTTAATTAAACACTTGTTTTGTTAAAGTCACAATATTGTTTAAAATTGTCCATCAAGCAGGAACTCACTGTGTGAAAGTTGATGGGTGCAGCTGAAACTGGATTACTGTTGTGCCCCAAGGCTCTGTGCTGGGACCACTATCGGTTTCAGTGTTGGGGTCGTTAATCAAAAAGTGTTACGCATTAATCAGTACTTAAAGTAATGCAGTACACCAAAGAAAGTACTTTGTCACCTTATTTTCTTGTTTCTCTTTAAAATGACCTGAAATGTCACATAATTACCAGTTAACAATAAACACCCGTGGGTACGGTTCCACTCACAACTCTTCCCTAATGAGTATACAGAATATCTTTCTTTGAAGGCACAAAGCAAAGTTAAAAATCAACACAAAGCAATTCCTGCAGTAATCACATTACAGGTACAATCCGTAGCATAAACAGAGTGTTCCAGTGTTGATGTTAAATGTGTTGAAAATATTAATTTTAAGCAATCAGTTTTAATAAAACAGAAATGTTTAACATGATGTCAGTGAATTTGGAGTCGACTTAGAGGAAACGTCACGTAGATGCAAACGTTAGTTAAGACAGATGTCACTGTTATGTTTGGTTTTAGTCCACAGTTGCGCAAACTTGGGCTTGTTTTTCACTAGTAGTCCATTTCTCAGACCTCTGAATGAATAGATCATCTCTAAAATCATCTGTTTTCTTTCCTATGAAACCGTTGATTGCCCAACCAAAGAATTTGTTCTGACAGGAGCACATTGACTAAGTGACTGTGACACTGTAGCATTAGCGCCCTGTCTCTTGCATAGAAACAAAGGGAAAAGAACACTGATACGTATTTATTGTAAAGATAAATTCTAAACTCTTTTATCACCACTTTTCTAATATATTTGATACTTATGTTTGAAATAACGATTTGCTTGATTGATACAATTTCATGCATGTCATAATTTTTGTGTGACATGTGTGTCTATTAGTGTCATCTTGTCTGTATGCATGCACAGAGTATGTAATGCTGATGTCCTGGAGTTTGCTAACCTTGTTAGAACTTCCCTGATGAAACAAATATTTGAAGGTCAGGTTAAGCTGCAGAATCTGTGCTGAGAGGTTTTCTGTGTGACATGCAATCATTATTTCGGACAACACTGTTTTTTGTTTTTTTTTGTTTTTTTATATAAATGTACCGAAACATTTTTAAGAACAGGTATGAGGTTGAGCTATAAATGCAGACTTGGCAATAATTTCAGGGGTTAAATCATAATACAGTGGAACCCCGACTTACGGAAAGTTTCGACTTACGAAAGACCCTAAGGAACAAATTAATTTCGTAAGTCGAAGCACCCGTCGCACCTTTTGAGTGAACGATAGGCTATAGGCTAATTGCTAACTGCAACAACAATATGTCGTTCAAGGGGAACAGTGAAGCGCAAATACGAAAGCCAAGGGGGTTGTCACATGATTCAGAAGGCATTGTAGACATTCTGGGCTCAGCCAATCAGAGCCAGCGGATTTCTTTACGCGGGCATTTTGCCGTAACACGGGCAGAAATATTGCCGTTAAGTACCTTCGTAACTTGAATTTTTCGTTAAATGGGGCATTCGTAAGTCGGGGTTCCACTGTATTTAAATATCTGGGGCCTCAAATATAAATAACCCGTGTTTGGACAGATGGGGGATATTTCTTCATAAATTCTGTGAAGATGAATAACACTTTGACCCTGTGGTTCTGTGATGCTCGGCTGCTTCTTCACAGCTCATCTGGTGACTCCCATAACTTTTTTTTTTCAAATAGGAAAATGGAAATCTTTTCTGTTGTAATTGATCCGCTGTCCTGACTTGTTTCAACACAGCCATGACCTCATCTTGCAAACGTCTTCCCATCATCCGCGCCTGTCCCACGAAGCCTGGCACTCTTTCAGCCTGAGAGCAAACCATGTTATTATGCCACTGAAGCCAGTCAGCCCTGCGATGACAAAGTGTGTGCTTGCAAAAGAGCAGCGGAGGATTTAATACATTAACCTCACTTCTCCTGAGATGAATCCCTCCTTTGTTCTTGTTCCGGTGAAACATGGTTGGACAATAAAGTTAAAGCCTGGACAAGTGCAGACAGGGAGAGCATGGCAGTGTGCAGTTTAGTGACTCTGTTGGCAGGTGGCAAAGCTTTTATCTGGTTTGTGGCTTTGTGTGTCGTGTTTCTGGTTCTTTCTGCTGGTTGCTACAAATGCTGGTGATTACAAAGCTTAGGGTTTCTTTTTCTTTTATTAGATCCGCTAGCAACCGGCTGTGTCTCCAAAACACAAGAAAGCAGTTTATTCTTAAAGAAGCAGTACAGCATTTTGGGATGCGACGATTTTAAGTTTCTTCCCGTTAGAGTTGCATTGGATTAGTTTCATCCAAATGAACGTGAAGTGTACACAGCTGCAGTTCCTCTAATGGCCACTTGAGGTTTTCTCCAAAAGTGAGTCAGTTTTCACAGACTACCTGTTAAAATGCCAAACTCTACAGCAGAAATACAAAAAATAAATCTGGCTGTAACTAATGCATTTAGATTTCTTGCAGCTGTAGCCAACAGCTGCCTGCTTGGTCTTGCCTCTGGCTGACCTTGTGACCTTTTTTCTGATGGCTGATTTGCCATCGTCGCTTTTCTTTTTCATTTTTCTTCCAAAAATATCGATTGACCACATAAGGTGAAAGCTGGGACGGCTCCAGCCTCCCCGCTACCCTAGATTGGATAAGCGGTTAAGAAAACTGAAGAATGGATGCACAGATATTTATTATGGAAGGAAAAAGTGGAAATGCCAATATCATTGCACGCCACACACCACAAGAGCGAAGAAATAAATGTTTTAATAAAAACCTTCATGAAGCACATCTGCTGCTCTGTTTACTGTAACCACTTTCCTCACTTGAACCTGCTTTCATATGTTCCCTCTTGTTTATTTGTGTAATCTGTCAATCACACTGACCTCAAGGGCTGGAGGGCGCTCTGTCGGCCGTTATCTGAGGACAGGTTCAGGGAAGCGGCGTGCTCGGTCATGCCTGTGGTGTCAGTTTACAGAAGAGCAACACAAGACTGGAGAAAAACCTGTTTGATTCCTGCTGAGGTAGAACAAGTGCGCTGTGCTTGTTTTAATTGTCTGGAGAAGCAAAACTACCCTGACAGAGTACAGAGCAACTCCAAGCTGTGAGCCAGGTTTAGGACCAGCGCAGACATCTCTGCTCTGCAGCAATGATTAAACATTGCAAATGATTTGATTTTGATGACACAAATCATGAGAAGGAGGAAGTAAAGCTAACTGTAATCCCGGTATTTTAGAAACACTCTGATGGAGATTAATCATTTAGCCTGAATTAGTCTGAGCAGCTGCCAGGCATGACAGAATCCCACAGTGCTGACTGCAGAAAGGAAACGTAATGAGAGGACAGCGTGGTGAGTTTCACTCAAACAGTCTGCTGGGTCAAAGCTCGGCAGTTTTCAACACCCAAACTGCTGACAGCAGCAAATCAAGCAGAGCCAGGTTTTATGTGCCAACTGTGCTCCACTTTAGGGCTCACATAGGATTATTGAATAGTTCTTTGGCATTTGTAGGTCATTTTGGTTTATACTTGCCACAAGATATTACGCGCAGGTATTGTGCTGACAGTTTTACTCAGAAACATTCCACCTGTTGGAGTTGGAAAGTCATATTATTAAGTTTAATTCTGCCGTCTTGATTATTTTCATGACCCATCCATCCACCCCAACCTCCTTTCCTCCCATGATAATGACTACAGCCACTTTAAAAAAATAAATAAATTCAAAAGTCATTTTGTATGATTCACAGTTCAAAATAATCCTTGCCCATATTGTACTGGGCCTTGGTCCAGCCAGTCAGTTTGTCCTCTATCTAAAATTAGCTGTTTTAGCTCCTCCTCTTTTTAAGGCCACTATCCAATCTGTGATACTTGGCCCTTTATTGCACAGGAAACATAGAATCTTTGAAAAGTACCTAAGATGTGTGTGCTGAATCATATCTCCTGAACCAGCGTGCTGATGAACTCTGCTCTTATCAGCTCTGATATGTCTTCCTCCCTCAGTCAGTTTTTCATTCTTCCTGTAGGCAGGGAGCAGCAAAAGGAAATGAAAGAATGGAAAGGGGTGGAGAGGCCCGAGCATAGATGGATGTGGGTCAGCAGGGTGTTTTGCTGAGGTGGCCCAGAAACTAATAGTCTGTGTTGAAATGGAGAAAGCGAGGGGAAGCAGTGTTTGCTTTCAATGTGCAGGTAGCAGTGGTCATTGTGTCAGGACAGTTTATTCGATGTCAGGATGACAGACGTATTAATATACTAAGATGTATACTAATATACATCAATGTGGAGTATAAAACACTTCAAAGCTATGAGCTGAGCCATCAGTGTGACCACATGCCACGTCAGAGACACGATCATTCATCTGAAGGACTTGTACTAAATGCTTTTGGTGTCCACCCACCCTTGAGGAAATGATCTGTGAAAAGGTCAACCAGCCAGTTTCCAACCATGCTTTTTAGAGAGTGGGAAACACATTATTCAAGTGACCTCATTGAGGGTGAGGAGATCTGCAGATTTTGTTGTTTCTTTGCAGTTTGCACCCATCCCAATGAGCTCTGCTCCGCATTTAATTTAAGTCCCGAGGCTTGCACCAAACATCCTCCTACTTCAATACCTACAGAAATTAAATGACTAACTTTGCACATTTCAGTTGCAAAGACTTTAGTAAAGCCAGAGTAGAGGAAATCTGAAGTGTTGAAGCTTCTCAGTTGGCAGGAGCAGGATATTAACATAAAGAAAACACCGAACCCAAAGCTGATCTTCATTCTGAACAGACTTTTATTCCCAGTAAACTGGAACTGAAAACAAAGAGCAGCTTCACTTTGTTGATATAGACTAAATCTCTGAGATCTCAGGAAGAAGGACGAGTCAAAGGAGGTGACAACGCAGCTTAGACCAAACTGTGCCTAAAATAAGTCTTATCTGTAAATATCAGAGATCATGCAGCCGGTTCTCCTGCATCAATCCATTGTTTTGAAGAAAAGATGAGGGCGGAGGAGCAGATGGAGCCTTGGAGCCGTTAGCAATCTATTAGTGACACAGAAGCCAAATGTGAGCTTAGTAACTCGACACCTGAGCTCACGCAACTGTTAGTCCTCCACATGCCTCT
The DNA here is from genome assembly GCF_900408965.1 of Simochromis diagramma. Taxonomy (NCBI): domain Eukaryota; kingdom Metazoa; phylum Chordata; class Actinopteri; order Cichliformes; family Cichlidae; genus Simochromis; species Simochromis diagramma. The sequence goes on along the minus strand of NW_024387121.1, from coordinate 1,194,489 downwards.
TCTGGGAAAGAAGCTGGATAAACACAAGACTCTCAGCAATATACTTTATAATTCAAAAAAATTAAAAAATGCTTTCAGCTATTTAGCTAGAAACTTGGACAAGAGTAAAAAGACACTTTATTTAAGCCCTTTAGTCTAAATTAGAAAAATCTACAGTTCTATCAAATCTGATGTCAAAACAATGGAATATAATATAAGTGCCACTGAGGAAATGGCCATACTTGTTGCCAAAAACAATGACTAATCAGGCAGATAGTTAAACGATGCTTAATCAGACACTACAGGTAGGTAGCGAGGACAGAAGTCACAGGTGACCACCGTTCTGCTCGTGTTTCAACCTCTATGGTCTATCACTTGGTTCCTTTTGTTTTTTTCAAATCATTGATTCATGTCACTCACTTTATATTAACTTTTCTTTAGGTGTTAATTTGTTTACTTTGCTTCATTTTGTTATTCGTTATCCTGTATAACCAGTGAGCTCATTTTTCTCTGAAAGCTGATTTGCAAATTGCTTCTTTTAATTGAAACCAACATATCTAGTGTTTTTTTTTTTTTTTTTTTTTTTTTTTTTTTTTTCTTTCTTTCTCCATTGTTGGCCACCAAATAAACAAAGAAAACGTTGCACTTTTTTTTCTTATGTTGCCGTTTCCGTGTGAGGGGAGGTGCTGTCTTTAAATCCCCCGACATTGGTGTAAATCAAAGCGTTGTTGCAAAGAGTGCTCGCGTTTGGCTCGCTGTCTTCTGATAAATAAAGATCAACTGTGTTTGTAATAAATACTGTGATCTCATGTTGACATGAAGCGTAGCACGATTGTGTTTATCTGACGCGCAAACAGACGGCGGTGTTTCTCATCCGAGGCCCGGCAGATGTTCTTCTGGCCTCAGAGACTCACTGTTCAGAAACCCAGGAGGCTCAAGAGACGACCGCGAGTCAGGAATCTGGGTCATGTGTGATACATGATGAAGGTTGTGACGTTTCCCAACCTCCTCTGTTGAAAGAAGTACGCCATGTGGAGCAATACCACATGGAAAAGTACTAATTATTCCCCCAAAAAGTCTCAAAGTTACTGCAGTAATTACGTCAGTTACTGCAGGAAAAATTCACGTCTTTTGATCTGACACATTAATAAGACTGAAAAATACAGGCAGTATTTTTGATTACTGAAGTACAAAACTGGTGTAAACATTTCAGACTGTATGTTAGGGGAAAAAGGTAGACTCGTTTTTTTTTTTGTTTCGGTCTTTGCTCCCCGCTCATGTGCACCAAATTGTGCTGTTTAGGGATGAATAACATAATAGGAAATATTACAAAAGTCCCAAAGATCATGACATGGTTGGCAATGGAACGTGTTCAAACCTGCCTGCACTCTTAGTGAAATGGAGTGCTCCTTTCTTTCCAGGCTGACGGCCCAGAGGAGCATCGAGGATGCCGAGGAGGTGGAGAGGGAGCGTCGTCGGAGAGCTCGAGAGTCTTTACGCCGGAGGAACAGCGGCTCAGTGCCCGGAGAGTCATCACTGGACGGCGAGATGCCGCCAGAGGAGAACACGTGAGTACAGAAAATATTGCAGAGGCCCTTTACATCCCAAACGCTTCCTTTTAAAATATAAAGAATGTGATCTCTGGTTATGGTGTTTGTACGAAAAGCAGCCTTTTTCCGAGAAGGACATCTGGAACATGCCGGTGGGTTTTAGTTGCTGTTTTGGAATATGTGCCTCAATTGCTTATTTTTTCTTTCTTTAAACAGTTTGCAACACTTGACTTCTTGCTTATAAGCAGCTCTGGCTCATAAGGGATGTAGTGTCTGTGTTCACCCCCCCTTTTTTTTTTTTTTTTTTTTTTTTCTATTTAGTGAAGTCTCGTTCTGAAGCTTCGAGCTGAATGTTGTCATCACTGAAACCAGACGCAATGACGCAATGAGATAGATCTGACTGTGATACTGAGACACAGCACACTCTTTCAATACTTGCAAAGGCCCGCACGAAATCACACCCTGCTTTATTTTTTCCTTTTTGACTCTAGTGGGTGACGTAAAGTTCAAAATTTACATCATGTTGTCGTTGGTAAGACTTAAAATTCATGATTTAAGACTGCACAGGAAAGGCTTAATAAGCTAAGGGGACATTGTTCCCCATAGAACTTTTGTGCAGTTTGTTTTGCCACTCAGCAGTCACCTCCTGCTGGCCCTCAGAGAAAATGGAGGTTTAAAGCACTTTCTCACTGTGTTATGTGAAGGACACACATGGGCCTTCATCACGGAGCTGCAAACTGAGCTTTTAACCTTTCAACAACATGACTGACTGAATATTATGCAGATGAGTTAGTGATCTTCTCCCCATATAGTGCTGGGCTTCAACAATTATTCAAGACCTGCTCAAGAAACAGTATAATTACATCTCCGACCTGCCCTGCACTAAGCTCTGTTAGGTTTTATTCAAAGTTACGGAACCACTGGTGTTCTAGCCATATCATCTCGCAGATGAACCCTGGTATCAGGATTTAATTTTAACAAATACAAAATAAAAGTCTGAAGCTTGAGAGTCCGTAGATTTCAGTGGATATCTAGATATCTAATTCCATTTCAAGGCCTGAATTTGCTTAGTCTGGCTATGTTCTCACTCTAAATCATAGAAGTAGGAGGAATCTAAATATGGTGGAATTCCTTCTCCATGCAGTCATGAGAACCCAGGAAGCTACTAAGTGCAAACATTATTCATTCACTCATCTCATGTCCAATGACTTCCTGAACAAGCTGCTGTGTCTGCATGTTTTGTTTTTCTTTAATTTCCTGATGATGCAGTTAAAAGATTTTGTCATCACGTTTCCCAGTCACGAACCTCAAAGTTCAGCCTGTTTCTGCAGCGGTTACGCTCCCCCCGGCCTGCCTGGCTGCTTTACAGGGGTTCACAGACGTCTGGTTACATAAAACAAATGTTTCCACTGGGAAATGCCACAAACAACCTCCTCCATCCTGTCGTATTGACATGAAGACCAACACGCAGCTGCCTTCTCATTACACAACCACCAAAGAATGTTTACTACCAAGCCTCCATGTCGGAGCTCGTGGTCTCTCAGTTGACTTTTAATTTCAGGCTCTTAATTATAGCTTGCATCTTCAACACCTTTTCCTTCATCACGTCACAGGCTCAGCTGGATTCAGGCTGCGGTGAGTCAGTATGAGGTAGCTCCACTGCTGTGGTTTGTAATTGAAAGGTGTTCTGTGAGATGCAGGTGACGTAATGCTGGTTTCACCCCGAGATCAGTGAGCTCAGAAGCGCTGACAGATTTTGAGCTTGTGAATGTTGGTTGAAGCAAATGCTGCCTTTTATCATTTACTGGATCTACAGTGACTCCATTTCTGATTCCACTAACCTCTCTCTGTGGCTCTAAGCATCAAGCCCATTGGTTTCCACTGAAGAAAAATGATCAGAAACAACTCAAATATATTCTTTTTATTCAAAAAGATGTGAAAATTCTAAGTCTGCAGATATGTTTTCAGACTGATGTACATTAGCTATATGTTTTAGTGCACTGATACAAGGCACCAACCTTGAGGGCAGAAAAATGAAGCCACTGTGGAAGCTGCAGTTCCTCTAACGTCCACTTTAGACTCCAAGAGTAAGTCAGTCCCCATAGACTCCCATGTTAAAGTGTCCAAAGTTACAGAAGGATTAGCCCTGTTTACTGCCTGCTCTGCACATGATTTCCCTCCTTAACCTCTTAAGCCCCAACGGCCCCTGATACGGGGGCAAAGGCAGGAGATCAGTTAGGCTTGGGGCTTAAGAGCTTAATACGAGTATGAGGAATTGCTTTCTTTTCTGATTCTTTTGGATAAGTAGGGGTGTAGCCACATAGCTAATAGCTAATGGCCAGAGCCATTAGCTATGGGGGGTTTTGGCTATAAATGGCATCAATCAATTGCTTTGGTCACACTGGGGAGGTCCAATCTTTTATATACAATCTGTAATTCATTAAATACAATTTAATTCATATTTATTAGTTAAACATCAACTCTGTCGATCATCTAATAATATTTTGTCCACTCTGTTAACATCGATGAGAAGAAATATTCTGAGCACTTACAAATTCATTGCTGTCCAAAACTGATTAGGCGGGAGGAGGTGACGACTCGCTTTTAGAGCCGGCCTCGAGTAGCCGTTAACTGCACTTACCTTCAATCAGAGGGAACAGTACCATTTTTCATAAAATGCAGTAAATCAGGAGAGGTCATCGAGCGTGACCGAGTGCTGCCTATCAGGACTCGATGACTTCATGTTGGACGTCTTTATTCTGAAGTAGAAACTTTGCTGTTTGTTTGGACAGATTAGTTTCTGAGAGCTCAAGCGGAGGCTCCCACTCTACAGTTAGGGCCCCACGGACCAGAATGTCTTAATCATCTGGGGAATGCTGAGTGAATTCCTTTCTGCCAGCTCCCAAAGACACGAAGCACACTTATTAGTTTAATCAGCAGGATTGAGTGGGAGATCTTCTGACTGTTGAATAAGTGTTCAGGGCTAAGTCCATTTAGACAAAACATAACTGGCGCTCCATAATAATTAACGCCTAAATTGAAGTTCAAATATTTCATGTTACATGCTGATTTCCTCCTGTGGCTGTTCGATGTGTGCAGAGGGAAGCAGGCAGCGAGGACCTCGCACCTTTGTGTGAGCAGCTGCAGATGTGACAAATATTCTAGACTGGAAATGTGGAATAGCTTCAGCATTAAAGTGCACACACTTGTGTTTTAAAATCTGACTTTTATGGAATGTGATGATCTCAACCCCGTGTTTCATAATGTGTTCAAATGTCCTGTTTATGTTGGTGTCCCTGAGAAGATAAGGATTCGTGCATTATTCAGGAATTTTTTTCAATGACGCATTAAGGTCTGAATTATATTGTAGGATGGTATTGCAGTAACCTGTCCTTTTAATTCAAAACGAGCTAAAAATAACGCATGTGTCAATGTGTTTGCAGTAAGCTGGTGTTCTCTTTGGTCTAAGGTTAATGTTACTGTCATACCAGGGAAAACAGTGATTGAAGACGGCTGCACGGCTGATGTTATTGCAACAACTTGCAGTGAACTTGCACGTTGTTTTTGAAGTGGTTGCCTAAAAAACTGGGACCACGTCTGTGACCACTCGTAATCAGCTTCTGTCTGCATAGCGACAGAAAATGGCGAAAAGGCAAAATCGGCCTGCTATCACTTTGCGATTGAACAGGGTCAAGTTGGCATCTGCATGCAATTTGTTTGTGGCTCTACGGCCATTAACTGTAATAAACTGGCACAAATCCCAAATCTGTTTCCTTTGTCATCCAGACAGAATTCCCTAGATATGAAACAGAAATTCATAAATTGATGTAGTGATGTAGAAGACAGTTTGACTGCAGACTCGCATAGGTACTCACCTTGTTTTTATATAGGAATATGAGTAGAATACAAACAGTTGAGTTGTATCGCTGTGTTTGTCGTGCATTACAGACTCACTCAGATTGTTTGCAACATGACTGCAATCTGTGTTTATAAATTAGACTGCAATTATTCACAAAGATTCACTAATCTGAGAGTGACTGCAGTCGGTCCGAGTCAGATTTAGATTTGAGTAGCAATGAAATGGACCAAATGGACAATTGCTTTTGATTAAACAGTCATTCACTGCTGTTGATTGTCAAACAATTTCATTGCTTATAACCTGAGAACTGAATATCAAACCTGATGTGTAGCCTTAACGACAGCAGCTCGACATCCCTGTGGTAAATTCACTAAAACCACCCAAGACAAATTGGGAATATTATTAAAGTGTGTGTGTTTATGGTCAGCTTCCACTCCCTGTTTTCAGTGGTCATGGTTTCAGCTCTGGTAGGCCCTTAATGGCACTGTGATTACAGAAGCTGGCAAGTGGAAGAATGTATTACTCCAATCAGTTTAATCATAGACACATAGACACGACAGACCGTGGTGAAAAATGCCAATCAGCTTATTATATTTTTAGGTCTTGTAGGAAATGTTGTCTTTTTTGCTTGTGGTGATCTGTCCTCTCATGATATGGTGGTCTGCCAACTGCTTCCCAAAATATTTTACTGAAGGACACTTAATGTGATGGGTTACCTCTGACGAGTGACTGTTATCTTTGTATCCTGCAATTTTTTTTGGCTAGGATGATTTCCATGCATTCGGTGCAGTGGGTTTTTTCCCAGTCAAGATGATTCCCAGACTAATGCCATCCTGTAGCAAGTCGAAACTTGTGTTCAACAAAGCACTACAGACCTTGTTGCTAAAATCACTTAATGCCTTTTGATTGACTGAAACCGAGCTCTGCTCCTTGCGTCAGGAACAGGACTTTCAAGATTAATGCTGCATTTGTACACTTGTTGTTTTTCAAAATGAACATATTGGAACGTAAAAGCAGACGTTTTCCACCATGCATTCACTGTTCAAACTGGGTGAAGTCATGGCTCCTTCCAGGGTTTACTTTTGTATCCATTTAAGATGGAGGTGAAATTGCATGCATTGTCTTGAGTGGACTGCGTCACATTTTGGCTGAAACGTGGCTGCACGTTTTTTATTTCCAGACTAGAAATCTACAGGGACTATTTTCCCCACCATGGTGACATCCTGCACCTGATTTTTCTTCTTCTTTTTTAGGGGGAGTTGTCTGCAGATTTAATTTAAAGATATTCTTGTTGTGTCGTTATTTTCTTTCAATTTTAATAGAGAGGTGTACAAAGCAGGGGTTGAGCTATTGAAGTATCAAACTTGTATTCCCTGTTTTGAGGTTTGACATAAATTGTGGAATCGAGCAACCTGAGGAACTTCAGCCAAGTTCCCGGCTGGGAACTAATCAGCTAGTTTGTTGACTTAGCTGCTGAGTAATGGAAAAACAGAGACTTTAACAGAGACCACAGAGTAGCAAATCTGGTAGATTTAACTGACTTAATGGGCACTTTATCCATAATAACAACACGGTTTAAGCAAAGCATTGCTCAATTTGTCTCACGCTGTGTTGTATTTTATTATAATACACATCACACTGAAAGCCTGAGTACTGCCTGAGGATGCAAATGGGATCTGTCAAAGGGTTGGAATTTTGCTAAACACGTTTGGGATCTCATGATCTTACCTGTCCTGACTCTTTTTCCATCTCTTCTCTCCATAGGTATGGCAGCAGCCTGAAGCCAAATGGTTCTCATTCTCTGGAGGAGGACGAAGGCTTCAGTGACTGGACCCAACGCAGAGAGAGGCGAAGGCAGCAGCGCCTGCAGGAGTTCAGCCAGGGAGGATATGAAGACGAGTACGAAGAGGAAGACACGATAAAAAAAGCTGTGCCCATAAAGAGCACGAAGGCCTCCATCACTTCTCTCCAACTCCAGAGGCAGGAGCAGGAAGACAGAGACAGGGTGGAGATGGAGAGGAGGAAGGAGCATGAAGAAGAAATGATTCGAGCTGAGAGAGCAAGGAGGGAGAAAGAGAGGGAGGAGGAACTAAGAAAGAAGGATGAACTGATCTCGAGGAGGAGCGAGGAGAGTCAAAGGCCACATCCAGAGGTAGGACTTCCGTACTGGAAAACTGAGTTTTATGTGGAAGTGTCATAAATAAAAATATTCAACATTAGTCTAGGATTTTACTTATTCAAATATCAAGTTATTGATAGATGGTAAAGACGGTTCATATAAGGTCTAAAATCATATTAGAACAGTCTGAGTCTCAAATGATTCAAGAAAAGAGTTGATGTGTTCAAAAAGATTTGAAGACCTACTTTGAAAGAAGAGCAAACTTCAGCGTATATATTATTACATGCATTTAAAAATCTATTTTGTTCGATCTTTCATTAACAGGTGGAGAAAAGAAAAGAAGTCAAAATCTCCTACACATCCAAGGTTTTTCTTCACCAAGAGCCAAAACACAGCAACTCAAACGGCAACGCAGCCAATGAGGAAGTGAAATCATTTATCACCAAAACAAAGAGATCCACCATGTGTGTAACAAGTTTTGTTTGCTATCTTATTATGTGCCTTTCCACCCACCTGAATATGTACCTTATGTAGCTTTTGTTACACTGACTTTAAAAGCCAAAGCAGAAGTAAATCATTTCTTGAGACAACACAAAAAAACCTACAAATATCAAGTTTACATTTTCCAGAATCCCAAAAGTACTTTAAAGACTTTGGACAAAAATATTTGGATCTTATTTCAGATCCACAGCCAGGGCGTAAATCAAAGCATTTTATATCCTATACAGTAGTGCTGTGTGTAGCAGAGCTGCTGAACCAGAGGAGTCGGAGGCCATCCTGGAGACAGAGCAACGTCTGGAGAAGATCCGGCGGAGCCTCCAGGAGAAGGAGAGCCAGGAGATGGAGCAACTGAGACAACGACAGGCTGAGGCTGAGCAAGAGCTGGAGGAGCTGAAGAGAAGGAGGGAGGACAGACGACAGGTCCGACAGGAAGAGGAACGTCGGAGGGAGGAGGAGGAGCTGCAGCGGCTGGCCAAAGAAGAGGTGACCATGTCTCAATAAAAGCTCAGTATCTGAAATGCTATATGCACAGAGATATATACACAACTGCAGGAGGGGGGTTGGGAATTTGGGAAATGACGCTCAGCTTCAAGTAAAACATTTTTATTTGGGGTTTAAATGTAATGAAAACTTCATATTTTTTCTTCATATTTTAAGAGCTAGTAATAAAAGATCTACTAGCCTGTGAACCTCAGATTTCTTTTTTTTTTTAAAGAAAGTTACAAAGATCATCTTTGTGGTCTTATCCATATGTTTATCATATCAGTGAGGATGTATAATGTGAAAGAAGAAGAAGAATGCAGCATGCCAAATGTCTAAAATTCATAACCAAATTCTTAATATATCAGGGATATACAGTAGGGACATTTTTAGCTTATTATGGAGGTATCACGGCCTTGCCTAAAAGTAACTAATTCAGCTTCAAGAGTAAAACAATGGCTGCTTTGTCTCTAGTATTAGCAGCTGTTAGATCTATATGGCTTTGGGGCTGAAGAGTGTTTTTAATCCGACTCCCAGGAGGAGAGAAGACGCATGAAGGAAGAAATCGAGAGGAGGAGGATGGAGGCAGCAGAGAGGATGAAGAACCTGAGTACGTCCAGTGTCGATGAAGACGAGATGTTCAGTCCCTTCAGCCCAAAAGTTTCCACACAGAAGGTAAAGAGCGTGTACCGGCTTCTAACGCCGGTTATAAAATCTATCTGTCGGTAACTGCTTCTTCTTTTGTTTGACTGTTTCACTTTTCTAACTTAGAGACTGGTCAGCAACCATCTGGCTACAGCCGGTCGCTATGGAACGATGTGTATTCCCCAGCTGGTTGGTGATTGCTAGTTTGAAAATGGTCACAAAGAGACACACGGTTCTGCACTGAAGGCCTCCTTAGATTTGCTTTGGTTTTTAACATATTGCCTGCAGTTTGCATAGAAGATAAAGACTTACATGCCTGCTCAGAGAGTATTTTTAAGTCTGAAGAGTGCGACAAAAAAAGGTGTTACTCTTTTACTTTCAATGCAAACATTCTCTATCTCTTGTTGGCATCACGCTAAATGCCGAGTGTTTGCAGACAAGTCAGCATCTTTCATGCAAACTACAGGTAACAGTAGAAATCTGCTAGCAAACCACAAGGAGGGCCTTGGTGCAGCACTCTCAGTGACAGCAAGAACATGCAGCAACCACCGGTGGGTTGGGTAATGCGTATTTTTCCCCTAGTCATCAGGTGTGCCAGAGGGTTACCACCTGGTCTCTAGGCTGATGTGACGGAGGCCTAAACAACATTTCTGATTGAGTAACTTGGTCATAAAACCCTAATGTATCGAAAGCTGGTTGTATTTACTTGTTAATAAATCATATTTGCAAACAAGTCAAGTTCAAACAAAAGTTTTGAGCCACAGGTGGGTGGACTTCTGTCCTCACAGGCAGAGCTATGTGCCTGAGATGATCATGAATAGCATTCAGATCCAATATTCAAACAGACGCTGCAGCACTGAGCATTTAGATCAGTCTGAACCTGAACTTGTGGTTCACAGTGAATTCACATTCACATTATATATGTGGATATAAAATGGATATATGAGAGAAAAAGCATCAAAGGTTCACTTAAGAACCCACTGGCACAGCCATGAATGCTGTCAGAATCTAATCTTACCTGTTCAGGTCAGCAAGAGCTATCATGTGAGCAGATAAAGAGGAATTTGAAAAAGAAAAGTTTAATTGTTTCGGGTGATCCGTCCTTCTGTCTAGCCCATTACTGTAATGTTGATTTAACAAAATGCAGCCTACTGTTTGACCTGTTGGGTTAAAAAAACAAGTAACTCAGTGACTAATCGCTGTGTGTTATCTTCCCAGCAGATGGGTTCAGTCTCAGCTTGTAAGTTGCATGTGTGTGTACCTCTGTGTGTGTGATTGAAAAGCCACTTCAGCCTGACTGCACCAGGAAAAGCACGCGGTGTTGTCCTTGATCTCACTGCCACTCGAAATGTTTCACTGTCTGAGCTTGATGAACTGTGTGAACTGTAAATGCCTATGTGTGTGTTTTCAGCACGTTGCGGTCGTTTATGGAGCCCTCGCAGTCCAGGAAGACATTTCTTTTCTTATTTAAAAAAAATCTGGTTCATAAAGATTAAGAAACCAAACCATGTTTGGGACTTTGGGGTTCTGTATTTGGATTTTTGATGAGTGGCTCGTCCACGTGCATGACTGTGTGCATGTTGGCATGTCTTCTTTTTTTGCTTCTTCTATTCCTGAATTTATGTGAACATGAACAGATTCAAACGAACCAAAATGTCCAAGGACACACAGAAAAAAATGAATCCAAATAGTAAATGAGACATTTACAACAATGGGTAAAAACATATGAGATTAAGTGAAATCCTCAGGTTTATTTTCTCAGTTAAAGTTGTGTTGATGGCACCACTTAAGTACAACACTAAGATTAACATCCTATGTGTTATTTTAAGTTGTTAAATCTGACATTGTGACTTTTTCCACACAGAACTCAAATCTAGCCATGCTTCACATTAGACAGGCTTCACCTCTACCTTAAATATTGTCATTTATGTCCAGTGTTTGATGCATTTTGCTGCATGTTGGAAGCACATTTTATGGCTTTTTACCAGAGGAAATTATGCAGTGTCATTTTTTTATTTAATTTCAAACAACAGGCTTTCACACACACAACACTATAACTATATATAAAACAGTAACAAAAGGTGTGTGTGTGTACTTTGATGTTTGACCTCTGAGGTCAGAGATACACTGCTCCTGTCCTAAAAATCGGACCCCTGAGTGCAGATTAAAAAAACAGCAAAATTGCCCAGGTCAGCTGGATGAGCTCTGTCGACAGATGGTACCAGTGCTGGTGTCCATCTAGGGCCAGTTTCATTTACTTAGACTGGGGAAACAAGCATTACCAGTAAGAATGCTGAATAATGCAGGCCCTTTGAGCCTGTACACTAAAGGAAAATCGTCACCTCCCACAGCAGATCTTTTACTCTGTGTGGGCATTTTGATGGAAAAGTTTGGGGATAAATAAAAAGAACATGGACTGAAAATCAATACAGAGTAATGCAGAGGGATGATTTTGCCCTTGAATTCAAGTTTTCTTCAGAGTATAACACATTTTCTCAGCTGTTGCTCTTCATCTTTAACCCAGTGACTCTGTCAATTTTATTGTAGGTGTATGTCCTTAGGGTAATGTAACACACTCTATAAATTTATGTTCTAAAAAGCCACATTTTTCCATCATCCTCTGACTCTCTGACGACTCGTGCGGTTTGATGAAGGCCAGCCACCTCAGCGCTGTTTGTCTGGGACTGGGAGGTCCAAGGCCAAACCCAGAGCTGAGCTTTAATTAACACATTCATGAACTGCAGCAGTGACACAGAGAGAAACGTGTTCATCCGAAAGGAAAAACAAAAGGCGTCATACTTCTTCTTCTGTTTCAGATCACAGAGAGAACAGAGTCCCTGAACCGCTCACTGAAGAAAAGGTGAGGATCTTTATCAGTATCCTGATCAGATTTACATATGCATTATTTCACCAAATAGAAATATTAAAACTATTAAAATCTCTTAAATAATTCAACCTAATAAATGGTGTTTGGGCTCATTATCCTGACAGCATGCAGGCAGCCTTTTTTTTTTTTTTTTTTTTTTTTTTTTTTTTTTTTCCGCCTCCTTCTATAAAACTGTATATAAAGGATGGAAGTAGTGAGTGTGATATAACACTCTGGACTCTGCAATGTCAGTTCTTTGGCTCCTTTTTGTTTGTTTTTTGTGGGTAGAAACAGAAAATGCCACAGTTACACCAATCTACACATTTTAGCCTGTTCACCCAAGGGATTGCACTTTAGGGAAGTTTGCATCTGTGATGGTTGCATCTTTATATAATCCTTTGTACCTTAGTTGTTTTTGGCATTCCCAACACACTCTGGTTTTCATGCTATCACAGTGCTGCATAGTCAGCAATGTCCTGCTAGAAGCCTGAGACACAGTCTGACAGGTAGACAAAGAGCGCAGCTTGATTTCAAAGTTTCTACTGAGTCAATCAGGTCAACTGAGTGTTATCTGAATGCTACCTTAATGGAAGGATACAAGTCAAAGAACTGTGGCCTTTATGTACAAATGAGCTAATCTTGAGTGTAGCTTCAGTTTGAATGTTGTTCAGAATCTTCCTGATCAAAGAAAAATGCAGAATTTTTTATCCAATCATCTGAATAGTGGAAGGAGCATGTGATATTCAACTGTATCCACAGAGAGTCAAATTCAGATGTTATCAGATAAAATATGTGTCTACATATTTTAACGGAGTTATTTTTTCTGACTAGCTATGCTAAAGCTAAGCAAGTTACAGTGATAGGAACTGGAAGCAGGCATGTGAGGTATTTCCACTGATAAACTTGAAGAAGTAGCTAATCCTTTTGACGTAAGTGACCCGCTTCTTTTTTCAGTTTTCTGGCTGCTGGTTAACTCTCCACCGTCTGAACGTAAACCCTGATGAAAAGGGTTGGAGGTGACCTCTCCACCTCTCTCAGTGCATCGCCTTTCCTAAGCTGTGATTTATGGCTCCTCTTAACTCTGTCCAGATGCAGGCGGCTGTGTTTTCTCTCGTGGTTAGTGAGGTATGGTGGCTCCAGGCAGTCTGCAGCAGGATATTATCAACTCTGAGGAGCTCTGAGCAGGAGGAACGTTTCTATGAGGATGCTTTAATTTACAGACAACTGTGTGTTCAGAAGAGGTGTGATGGCATCAGGCAGCTCAACCTTTGACTCCCACAGTGTTAATGCCTGCAGAGTACTCGTGAACTGTAAATTGCTGAAGTTAAAATACATAGTTAATTACATGAAGCAAGAAATTTACAGGCTGGGCAGAGGTGGTACAGAAAATGAGAGGTGTAACTGTGAGTGTGGTAAATGGTAAATGGCCTGTATTTATATAGCGCTTTTTTTCTAGTCCCTAAGGACCCCAAAGCGCTTTACATATCCAGTCATCCACCCATTCACGCACACATTCACACACTGGTGATGGTAAGCTACATTGTAGCCACAGCCACCCTGGGGCGCACTGACAGAGGCGAGGCTGCCGGACACTGGCGCCACCAGGCCCTCTGACCAGCACCAGTAGGCAACGGGTGAAGTGTCTCGCCCAAGGACACAACGACCGAGACTGTCCAAGCTGGGGCTCGAACCGGCAACCTTCCGATTACAAGACGAACTCCCAACTCTTGAGCCACGATCGCTGTGTGGGTGCTCATTTGAATTTAGTCTGCGATTAAAGCAATTGGAGGAGGTGAAACGTCTTCCACACCCTCTCATTCATACAAAGAAGTAAAATGATGGATTTTGACCAGTTTACAGAGCAGCTGGACTTAAACGGTTGTGGCAGCAAAGAATGGGAGTCCCGATGAAATAAGAGCACATCATCTGCATAAAGGAGAATATTATGTTTGGTATTAGAAGTTTACTATCTTTATTATTGCACATAGCAGTTTTATGAATAGTGCATAGAGAAATGGAGAGAGAGGACATCCTTGCCTGGCACCAATTATGAAGAGTGAAGTTTTGTGAATTTAACCCATTTTACGTGAGAATACGAGCTTCTTTTGTGGTTCGGACTCCTTCTGACATTTCTTTGGAGGTGGAGGAACACCAAAGTAAGTGCTTAAAGGAGCTTGCTTCTTCAACATCTTTAAGAGTTCTAAACAAATGTCTGTCCTCCTCCAGAAAATCTTATGGACACAAACGCGCATTGCAACTTCTTATCTGGTGCGCGTCTTTTATTTTGACAGCGAATGCGCATATACGGACCACTTATGTGCAGCCCTGCTCATATCCAACCGTGCTGATAAGTGTCTGCCTTTAATGAAACATGTCTGGTCTGGATGGATGAATGCCAGAGGGACTTTTTCTAAGCAGGAGCTTTGCTCATATGTGATGACCGCAGTATTGTCAGGAGGGAGGATTCCTGGAGGTAGCCATACATTTTTTTGATCATCCTCATAAATTAAGTCTGGGACATCTTGTGTCATAGCCAGAGGTGTATAAGTTCATAAAAACCTCTGTAAAGGATTTGTACTTATTTATTACTACGTTTGTGTAGTGGTTTTAGTGCTACGGACATGTGGTTTACTACATAGCTGAAAGTTTGAATTTAACATCTAGACTTATTGACAGGTAGAAACTTTCCCTCCTTAAACTTTATTGCAGAAGTTAAAACTAAATGACGGCTTCCAGCTATGACAACCTCAGCAGCAGCCTCTGATGTTTGCTCAGCTGCATGACATCATCAGGTCAAACCTCCTTTTAAAAGCGGGTGTTGCCCCATGATGGCGCCTCAGACATGTCAAAGTCAAAGATTCAGATGATAAATGAGAGTTTTCCCTCCTGCCATAAAAGAATGATGTCAGAGCTCTTATCTGAAGCTGGGGAAAGCCAAAAAATAGGGAGGAGGATCTGCTGGATCTGCAAAGACCACAAGACAAAAACATTTCAGACAGACTTTAATTTATTCAACCGCAAATCCAGCTTTGACTCAGTTTCTGGAGCCAACGTGAGTTGGTCTGACCCAACGTTTTTGATCTTGATTATAGTGTGAACATGGAAAACTGGGAAGTTGTAAAAATGTAGACACAGACAGACACAAACTTTATTTTGCAAATGCCTGGGAGGTTCTAAAATCATCAGGTGAACCATGAGCCCAAACCTGAGAGCCACACGTTTTGAGCTGACAATATAAAGCAATCAAATTTTAAGGTTTAAATTTAAATGTCATATTTCTGATTAATGAAATTCTGCTGCCATGCATTCTCAGACTGGACTAGAGCTGTCACAATAATAGATTTTCACAGACCATAACTTTGGTTTAAGTGTGCGTTGTCTTTTTTGGCCAATTTATTCAAATCAACGTACAAGTGTGTGCGCTGAGAGAGTACAGGAAGAGTTGTCACGTTTTGTTTTGTTTTAAAAATCATATTAACTGCATTATTGACACCCCCAATATCCCATTTTTCAATATATTGATTATATTGATGCCCATCACGGGAGCGCTTTGATCTAAACATACATAAAAAATTAGCACCACCAAGTGTTAGGACGTGGTCCGAGTCCGGAAACAATGGCATGGCGACTCCGGAATGGGAAGGAGTTTCTGCCCTTCCTAATCAAATAAAAGAGTTCAAGTTTTTCAGGGACTTGTTCACAATTGAGGAAACTCCTCCTAGGTAAGATCTGTTCAAATGAGAGATCTGGAGACCTCCAGTTAAACCCGCAGATTATATCTCTCTTGGGAAAATCTTGGTGTGGCCCAGACAAGCTGGAAGAGTTGGCCATGGAGACTGTGCCCCCCTGTAACCCGGATAATCAGCAGCAGACGATACATGAATGACAGGATCATAAAAATAAAGTTTAGAGTTGAAACATTTTAATTAGTTTAAGGTAGTAATGCTCTCTAACATAGAAAATGTTTATTTTAAATTTAAGGGAGCAATCTATTAAAATTAATGTGACGCAGACTCCGTGTCTCTGGTTTTAATTTCCTGCTGCTTTGTGTGACTCAGTAACAGCTTCAAGAAGACGCAGCCTCTCCTCCTGACATCCAAGATCGACGACAAGCTGGAGCAGTACGCCCACGCTGTGGAGGTCAGCGCGCGCACACACACACACGCACGCGCGCGCGCGCGCACACACACACACACACACACACACACACACACACGACTCTACTTGTAACCTCAAATAATTTCTCAGCTCTCCAGGTCCATCCCTCACTGTCACCAGCCGCTCCTCAGACAGCTTAATGATACCAGTATTCACTGGTCGCTTAGCATTAATATTTTATTGATTTTCAAGGTTTATCGTCTTTTTTCACTTGCTTGTTAAGACCCCACAGACTCTCCTCGTGTTCACATGAAACCTCCACTCATGTTTCTGGGAGACATGATGTAACCATATTCAGTCATGACTTGTACAAAGACGCATGCAGACAGAGGGAGCATTGATGAAGCTAATGAATGTTTTCATCAGCCCCCGAACCACAACCCCCCCTCCTGCCCACAGATATCTATCACAGCCTGTTGGTCTCATTCATATCTGCCTCGCTGCAGTGTTCATTACAGGCACGGCCTCACAACAGACTGACAATTATCCTTTCTGTTGGTTAAGCGTGAGGATGGCACAAAAATAAAAAGTCATTGAGATAATTTCGGTACAATATGCGGAAAGCATTGACTCATCAGGATAATGTTTGTGCACTAGTTGCTTCCTTCCTCTGATTTGAATTTTCTGCAAACCCTCGGGTGTTTTCTGCAGCGAGAAGCGCGTGATGGTTGCTCTGCTGCAGGTTTGAAACTTTGCACTCACATTGTTTGGACTCAGCTGGGGGCAGCAGCAGCTGCTCTGACCCTTTTTGTGCAGCGGCCACAAACCTCGGCAGCACCTGGGCGATTACATCACCCGCACATATTTTCAATTGTGCGTGTAAAACGGATGCATGACAGGAAAACGTGGTGATCCCAGCTTTTTATTTTTATCTTTCCATTCCTCGTTTTCCTTTTCACCTCAGGTGGTTCCCATGCTGATTTATAGACTGCAGCACAAGAACAGGTTTAACAAAAGAACATAAATTAAAGGTTTGCAGGAGAGAGAATATTCTCACCATAAATCTTTTAGATTGAGATTACACCTGTGATTCACATAAATCTGCCTAAACTATGTCATTTATATAAACCACAATTTGAATGTGGTTAGATGTATATTGTGCTTTCAGCACAATAGCAAAGAAACATAGCATACCAGCTTATTCTAGCAAACTTTTTTAACAAATACACCCTCTTTGAAATAAATTCTAAGGTTTTAAATATCAGGACATGATAATAAGATAAGATGTCAATAAGATGATGTTCATCTTTCAGCCTTGGATGCTGCCACTTGTTGCTAACCGTGAGGTTTGTCTTTGTGCAGAACTCTCAGGAGGCTCGGGCAGTGAAGGCATCACTGAATGACCTGCCCCAATCACCTGAGGTTGTCGCTTCCAAGAAGAACCTGTTTGAGGCTGGAGAGGCCTGGAGCCAGAGTCCCAGCAAGGGAGCCACCTGCAAGGTGAGAGGAAACAATCTAACAGGGTACCTTTAGATTTCTGCTTAAATGCATGTAAAGCTACGATCTGTGGTATGTAGTTAAAGCAGAGCCAGTTTGACCTAAAAGGAACTTTTCTTGGTCATTTTAATAGGTAATCACAAGCTTTTTAGGGGGTTTAAGAATGACCATAAAGTTGCTAGCATCACATTAAAACACTGCACTTTAGAACCAAATCCCTTTTGCTTCACCCGATCATGCTGTTTTTCTGCATGTGCTTGTGGAGGATTATTGAAATTTTTACCCATTTAAAGCCTCTTTGATCGTCATGTTTGTCTGACCTAACGGCTAAAACCTCACGTGTTTATTTAAAGTCTGGCAAACAGATCCATCCTCACCTGTTTCATATGTTCTGTTTTACGGGAATTCTTTGATGTGAACGGTCAAACAGGCGCTTGTTAGTGAAACAGAGAGCGGTTATTATGGGCTAAAAATAATTTGTCCAAGCTTTGATTTTTCTCAGCAGGTCATGAAGAGAAAAGCAAAGAACCAAATTAAGGGAGATATATTTATTTATCAAACACATATTATGGATATTACAAAGGAGTTTTCATCGAATTTATTCTGCAGGTCCAGCACTGACTGCAATTTAATTACACCAATTAAACATTTTATATCTTAAAAAGAAGCAAGATTACTGCTAAAGTGAATTAAATTGTCATTTTTATTTTTTTATACTATATTTTTAATATGTATAATAATCACATTTAATTTTATCCACCCAAGGAAATTAAAAATATATTTTTTTACTTTAATTTTATATTTAAAAAGTCTAATACATTAACAATTTCATAAATGAAAGAAAATGAATGTATTTTTAAAAAGTTTAAGGTTCCTTTTAAAAAATGTAATCTATTAAAAATAATACTTTAAAAAATGTAAACAGGCCATAATTTAAAACTTTTGTATTTTACTTAATTTTTCATCTATCTTTTCTTCATATTTTCTTATCATCATTATTATTATTTAAATATATTGCTGTATTGAAGGTTTATTATGCCTCTCCCTTTGAGGCATGTTTTGCCTCCACAGAGCAGGACGCTGTTATCCAGCTAAATGAACCTAGTTTGCTTTAATGAAAGTGTGGAACAACTGAATAAACAAAGTTAAATACTCAACTAAACATCTGAGTTTAGCTGAAGATGAAAGTGAAACATTTCATCCTGTTTGTGCTTCATCAATCAGGACACTGAGGGTCTGAAGGTGGGCGTGGCCAATCTGATCAATCAGTGGGTGAAAGGCCCCTCAGACGGCAGCAGACAGCTGAGCAGCAGACCCGCTGTAAGTCACATTCACTCCAACAAGAGTGGTTTCAGATGTTAATGATGCTTCTGCAGTTTTGTTTGGCATTCACAGGCAGCGTGATTGTCCTTTAAGCTGTTTTTTATGTATTCAAAGGAAATCTGTGTGTGTGTGCGCAGTTTTAATGAAGAGAGCAGCTGCACTAAACTCGCCTCTCCTGTGTAATAGCTGAGCTCACAGTGATGCGTTCAGGTGCAGTTTGCGATGTGAGGTTTCCCTCTAGTGGCAACGTCAGAGATAACTCTATATAACAGGATTTCTCCATTTCCTTTATCCTAAAAATGTAAAATAAATCAGGAAATGACATAAACAATTCAATATTTAGAAACGACTAAGAAAAAAAGCAATAAAAGTATGTCTTTTCCTTTTTTATGTAAGTGGAATGCAAATCAAGAACAGCTAGATTTATTCAGTCTATGCACCAGATTTCATGGAAGACTCCTGAGCCATGTTTTTTAAAAAACAAAACAGGATCTGAGACCCGGAGATGTGATGCAGAAGAAGAACATGTGGGAGGTCATCGGAGACTCGTCGGGGAGGCCCGGACAAAACATGAAGGTATAAACATAGAATACAAGCACAGAAGAGTCTTAAATGTAAAGTAAAGCTCAATTAAGAATAATTTCTTTGCATTTACCTCGCTTCTTTTGTTATTGTGTACATCAGAAGTGTTCATTGTTTGGTCTATATAACACTGGAAAAGGATATTTACTTACAAGAAATCCCTTTCACAACTTCACGGTACAGTTATCTGATGCCTGAGTTAGTCAGTTTTCTCATTTTAGAGAAACTGGCACATCATTCCTCATCTAGTGTGTTTTTTATAAGGGAAGAACACTTCAGAGGCCTCCACCACTCTCACCTGGTGGAGGAATCATTTTTTAAAAATGTCATCAGTGATGGTGATATGAAAATCTTGACCTGGATTTTCATCTTCAGATTTCTAATCTGTAAAAAATATTCAAAATGAGCTCTTGCTTATCTCCTCAGAGCTCAGCGGCTAATAAAAAGTACAAATTTGTCGTCACTGGACACGGCAAATATGAGAAGATTCCTGTGGACGACGAGAACGAAGGGACGTTCACCAATGGAAAGTCGGGTAAGATCACAGACAAGGAAGTAAAAGACTAAGAGCCAACTGTCTCTTAAACTGTGTACCACCGTTCCTACAGATATGATGACACAAAATCCTCTGAGTAGCAAGATGGTAAGAGCACTCTGTTCTTACCCTCAGTGGTCACCATCTTGACTACAGAGCACAAAGGGAGCCTGTTTTCAGATTGGATTGCTTGGTTCAGTGACTTTCATTAGAGAATTTGCTAGTAGAACAAATTAGTGGCATTTTTGTATTTAATATATGTGCAGTGTGCAGCCCTGGCAGTTTAAAGTTTATTCTACATCAAAGCATCATTAAACTCTAAGCATTGATTCCACTATGATGCCTGAACCATCTGGCGAGCTGGCTGATGCATGTAAGCGTGTGAATCAGGGTAAAGGGTAAACTGCTGATCTGTTGTGATGTTCAGAAGTGTCTTTCAGCTTGTGATCAGCAGGAAGCTGTTTCAGCTTGTCTCTTTTCTTCATTCAATTCATTGCATGACTTAAAAATATACTGATGTAATAATAATGTATACTTTATTGATCCCCGTGGGGAAATTCCTCTCTGCATTTAACCCATTCACTCAGTGAAGCAGTGGGCAGCCACTGGGTGCCCGGGGAGCAGTGTGTAGGGACGGTACCTTGCTCAGGGGTACCTCAGGGGAATCGAACCCCCAACCTTCCGATCATGGGGCCACCACTCTACCTACTGAGCTATCTCTGCCCCTGATGTTCCACGCTGAATTGAACCTATGGGCAAGAAAAATGTACATGTTGAGAAACATTTAAGTCAGACTGTTTATTTTTCATTACCTTTTGTGCAGGGCAGCAGTACAGCAAGCTTCACGTAAGAAAAAGAAAACAGTTCAAAGTGCTTCACTTTAAATAAAACAGCAGTGATAACGAAAATACAGCAATAGAGACAGAAGTCACAATTTGGTTTTATTATGAAATGCTAAGCTATGTTCAAACAGAGTAACCTAGATAGAGATATGAAAATGAAAAGAACTGAATTTGGTAGAGAAAGATTTCTTTTACATTTTCCAACTGTAGGAAAGTAAAAAATCAGAGCAGTTTTTATTTCTTGTGTTACTGTAAATAAACTGAACATGAGGGTAACTCTGCTTAAGATTTATTTTGACAGTGTCAGCAACTAAAGATGACTTTTATAAGCTGTACCTAGAATAATCAGTAGCTCCAACACACACGTTAAAAAGATCACTAGTGAAAGACTTCTCCTGACTCGGGCTGGACAAAAAACAAACAAAGCTTTTAAAATAAAGTTTGGAGTGCCTACCATGCATTACAGTCAAATCCCTTCTGTGCATCTTTACCTTTGACCTCACAGATCACTATCCCACTGACCTCCATCACAGTGGAGGCTGCTCTTCATCGTTCTTCAAACAACTTTCACACGCTTTTAGCTCATCAACCGTCTTTAAGTCACAGTAAAATTTAACACGTTGAGCTGAAAATCACTAAAATAATTTTATAGTAATTTGAACTTTATATGGGAATTATATTTTTCATAGCAAAGCCCAGTGCTTTATTTATGCAGCATTTACCACTGTATACAGCTACCAGTAAGCATGTGTAAAAATGTACTGCGGCTCAATATGTAACCTGTAAACATGAAAATTATAATATTAGTCAGATTTAAATAAACTCCCTCCAATTTGCCCTTTTTTTTGTTAGATCATAGTGATTTTAAATTATCTCAAAAATGTTCATGCAGTGTGATTTTAAGAGGGTTTATTCGCAAAACACAACCATCTACAGCCTGAAAAACAAAATCATAACGAGAAGTCTTACCCTAAGGTAAGTAGCACCAGTTTGAATAAAACTGCATATTTGAATAATGATTGAACAAATTATGTATCATAAAATCACTTACATTTTATTTATTAGCCATAAAAACATATTTTTATTCACCAAAAGTTAATTTATTTTTCTAAGCATCCACATTTCTGTAATAAAAGTACCCTATGGAGTTTTCTGATCACTATTAGCAGTATGTTGTGGTTTTTACATACACTATAAGACCTGTTTCATGCAGTTAGAATATCTCAATTTTAATCTCTCTTAGGTTTTGTCCTTTTCATTACAGTTGGTAGAGTGAAGCCAAAGCCTAAATTTGTAGCAATGCACCAACAAAGCAGAAAAGATGAAAGCTAAGAACCAGAAATATAAGAACCATATTTTCAAAATGCTTTGCAAATGAAAATTACACTCAACACCCTGACCTTTTAAACACCTAACAGTATGTATGTTTCTTAATAGAAAACTCCACAGGGCACTTTTAAAATCTCGCTAATTCATAATCTAACAGTGTCTGTTTATTGTGAACACTTTGAAGAAAAGAACAAACGAGAAGCTCTTACAGCACTTGGTGTGATGTCTCAATGACTTTAAGACAAAGAGAGCTCTCTTTCAAGCTAATCCACAAATACAGACATGTATGCTAACACCCTGACAGCCAGTCACACAAAGCATTTGTCAAGTATAAAGTTCTGACCGAAGTTTTCTTCAGCACTGCAGCAACAAGGGACTAAGACTCCAGACTTTTACATTGTTTCTGTGGCTAAGATTTTCTGCATCTGTACATTAAACATAGAATCCTGTTTTGGTTTTTTGGTTTTTGTTTTTTACACTTTTGTCTTGGCACTTCATCTTGGGTGTAGCTTAAGAAGTGATGAACCCCCTTGCTGTTCTATTAAAGTCTTTTGGTTCCTCATCTTTACCTTTTCGCCCAATCAGGCCCATTTCAAATACAGTGGAAATTTTTGTGACCGGCCTCGATGCTGCCTCTTTGAGCTTTTTAGCATCAAATTTTGGACTAAAAAGCAGCACAGGCAACCTGTACGCGAATGACGGTATTTCTTTCAGCTCATCTTTTCCCTCTTCTTTCTTCTCCTCCTCACTTTTATTTAACTCAATCTGGTGCATGATGTTCTCCTTGGAAGAAAACATTTGGAAGAGGACAGCGTCCCACATTTGTGTCGCCTTGGGAGAGTCTTTGGTTTGGTTTTCATTTTGGGTGCTGGGCTCGTCTCCAGCCTTCTCCACTGTTTTTGTCTCCTTCTGGTCCTGCCCCGTGACCACCTTCTCAGAGCCTGTATCTGGGAATTTGGGCTCCGCCTGCTCCACCACCATGTGCGTCTTGAGCCTTGACCAACCGCTCGCTTTAGATTTCAATCCCTTCGGCTTTACTATGGCTTTAAGAAGAGACTCGCCTGCTGGGAGGCTCTCATCACTGTCCTTTTTCTCAGGTGCCAATTGATCTCCTGAAGGTGATTCTGTTTTCCTGTCCTGTTCTTTGTCTGCTACAGCAGCAGAAACCTTAAGCAGAGGAAATGCTGCAGTACTTGGCTTTGAGCCTTTAGGTGTGATATTAGTGACATTTACAGGTTTTCCTTGTTCCTTTATTTCTGCGACATCAGCATTTTTCTCAGGTATAGATTTCTGCTCAGCAGTCGGGACTTTTTCTTTACCTAGAAGCTTCTTTACTGCCTTCAGGGGATCTTGGTCTCCACCTTTAGGCAAAGGATGTTTGGTTTCAGGAGTCTTTGGTTTAGTTTCTTGAATAAGTGTTTCCACTTTCTCATTCTCTGCTGTTGAAAGTATAGTTTTTGGCATTTCTTGAATGATTGTTGTATCTCCTTTTGCTGCAACCAGACCAGATACAGTGCTCTTCTCTTGTGTTAACATCGCTCCAGGTGAGTCAGATGCTTGTGTAACAACAATAAAAGGGACTGGAGGTGTGGCAGCAACCTTCTCATCTCTCTGGTGGTAGTGAGCAACATTTTTTGGTGTTTCTTTGACTGTAGATGGCTCAGAGGGTTCTTGGCTGGGGGCTTTTGATTCTTCAGAGATCTCTCTTTTAGCTTTATCATCCTCTTTAGTCAGCGTAGTTGAAACTGAAATATCAAATGCTGGAGAGTAAGTTCTGATTCCTCCATAAGCAGCGTATTCAGCCGGTGTGAGTCCACGATAACCAGACTTTGACTTTTGAGACACTTGAGTTGGTGTTTTAGGTCTCTGAAAGCCTATAGGTGACCCACTTAAAGGTGATGTCCCATAGGTGGGTGTCTTTGGTCTTTTATAGCCAGGTGATGTGGTAATAAGTCGGGATGCCTCATATGTTGGAGTCTTAGCCCTCTGATACCCAGTCACTGCTGGTGTTATTGAAGTTTTGGGCTCTTCAGACCCAGTTGAACTCTTTCTGCTTGACAGCATGGGTTCCGACTTTGACTTTCTAATACTTGGTTGTATTGGTTTTGCTGAAGGCATCATGTCTGAGTGGATGTCCCTATTTAATGTTTGTTCAAGAGGCACTGTAGTCTTCACACTTTGGGAAGCAGATGAACTGCTTACCACTGTTTGAGGTGCCCTCGACCACTCTGACTCTACTGTGACTGGTGACACTGCAAATAAGAGAGGATTGGGTCTTGAGATCTCAAATACTGGTGTTGCAGCGCGGTTTACATGGTGCGCTGGTGTTTTAGGCCTTCCTGCTGCAGTTCTTGATGTTTGGAACTCATAAGTTGGTGTTTTAACTCTGATTTCAGCTGTTGGGGTGACTTTCTTGATTTCAGTTGTTGTTGTTGGGGCTCTTTTGATTTCGGCAGATGGGGTGACTCTTTTGATTTCAGCAGATGGCGTGACTCTTTTGATTTCGGCAGTTGGCGTGACTCTTTTGATTTCGGCAGTTGGCGTGACTCTTTTGATTTCGGCAGTTGGCGTGACTCTTTTGATTTCAGATATTGATGTGGCTGTGTTGATCTCCAAAGCAGGAACAATGGTGGCATTAATCTCTGCTGTTGGTGTAATGCCTCTCTTAATATCTGAAGTTGGTGTTGTTCTCTGAGTAGCTTGTTTTGTCTCAACTGGTGTCTTACTTTGAGGTAATGTACTACCAATAGCAGTTAATCCAGCTGTGTCATACACTGGTGGCATCCTGGAATTCTCGTAAAAGGATGTGCTTGCAGTGTACATCCTAATTTGAGGGACATCAAACATGGGTTTGGGTGATTTTGAGGGTTCGGTTGCTTTAAATGTTGGACGTGGACTTCTGGGTTTGACCAGTGGGGTCAACACAGTGAGAGGTCTAATCACTGGCTGACCCCCAGCTATTGTAAATGGAGTTGGACCTGGACTTCGAGGTTTTGAAGGTGCGGTTGCTACAGCTGTGTCCAATTCAGCAGCAGATACTGTCACCTCAGAAGCCAACAGCAGCACTTTGGGTGGCCCTGGCTGAGTGACTTGTCCCAGGGCTGCTGAGACTCCTTCAGGGTAAACTGGGTAAGAAACTGTGGTGACATGTTGAGAGTAAGAGTATGAAGGCATTGCCACTGTTGGAGGTGACATCCTAGCTCCTCTGCCATAAGCTGCACGCTGTGGGTATGGCGATGCCACATGCTGATACGGAAGCCTGATGATGAACCTTGGTGGCTGTTGGTTGCTGTAGATGCTCTGTGGTGTGTCTGGAGTGCGAGGTGGGGTGGAGTGGTCACTGTGCTCGAGGTCAGGGCTTGCTTCATTTACAGGGGAGAGGCTGGAGCGGAAAAGTGCGGTAGACTGTGATGCTTGAGCAGAAGCTTTTTTCTTGGCAGTCCTTTTGAGGAGTTTCTGAAGCCGAACGTTGTCCTTTCCAGGCTTGGGAAGCAGGGGTGGGGGGTACTGCTGGGAAAGCAGGCCTGGCTGGGTGACACTACCATAAGCGACAGCCATGAGTGCTTCAGCACCCTAAGGAGAAAAAAGTCACAAGCTGTCAAAAACTAACAAAGATTACAGCTCTGGACCTGTACAATACCAAACTGGTCCAGATGCCAATAGATAAATAAGATTATAATAATGGTTGTTTCCTCGTCTTTTGTTCTGACTGTAAGTCAATCATTGATTTAAATTCTGTCTTTAACATTGGTCATTGAGCTTTTTCTTTCAGAAATGTAACCAGACTCACAGCATTTTATCTTAACTTAACTTAAATTAATGAAGGATTTAGTAAGTTGGTCCTGAAAATGTTTCCGAAAATTGCGCAAATGGGAGTTTGACTGTTTTGCAACAATTTTCTTGTTGTTTTTTGCAGATTTATGTCACAGTGATTACTGAAATGGCGCTGCTCTTCAAGTGGTTTCCATCTTGATCTCACAACAATGTGCTGGCGATACAGACATCTAACACAAGTAACCAGAACCAGAAAAACTTTGTTAATACCTACAGGGAAACTGCTAAATAGAGGTTTCTCAAGATTGTGGAGGTTGTACAATTATACAAGAAAGCATCAGCTCAAGCCCAAAACCATTTGATCATTTAATGTTTATATTTAACCGATTTTCTCTTTCTTTCCATGTTTTCTTGCATTGCATTTCTAGTATTGTGTATATATCTGACTGTAAACTTTGCTATTTGTTTTTCTTCTCCTCTGCAGTTTTTGGTAAATCATAATTCAAGTCTAGTTGATCACTGAATGGTGATGTTTTGTGAAATATTAAATGTATGGGGGAGGGGTCCTATAGCAATCATCTACATTTTAGAAATTGCATAGAAGTGTTGGTTCACCCTTTGACATGTTACATGTTCTGAACTTAAACCTTTGCTAAAGAACAATCTTGAAAAGAAGCTGGACTTGGGAGAGATTTGAAACACAGCTGACATTTGCTATCTTAATATCACATTTACTGCCTCAGTATACACTTCTTCACAAAACCACTAGATGTCTACATAATCTGTTCCACTGTTTAACTTTGATTACAATGCAGCAGCTTGTTCTGCTTGCAGGAAGATAAAGGGGGGCAGTTAAAGTTGGTGTGTATGGGACTGATACTGCAATTCAGAAGACTAATAACATCCAAACTAAATGACATTTTTCACCTTTAATGTCCTGCAATGTTTACCTGTATGTGTTTTTAAGTCATTTTCTTGATTAAATTAAAATCTCTTTCTTTTTTTACTTGAGTTGTGTCTTCACTTTAGCTTAGTTTGCTGTTTATTGCAGTTAAATTTGGAACTATCACCTGAGACCGTGAATTCATCTGGAAAGTGTTTAGTAAGAATGCAAATGTGACTCTTTTTGCAACCACAGCAGTCACCCTCCGTTAGCCTTCTGAACAAATATGTAGTATTCAGTTTTTAATTGTTCTTTATTTTTCAGACTTGGAAGCTTCTCCAACTTTGCTCAGTAAAGTCTATAATTGGTAATAACACTACCATATAATTGGTTCACGTCCCACTTATGCCAAACTCAACACGGCTATAATGCAGGGGAGGGACTATCTGTTTCCAGTCTTGGTAGAAATGGAATCCATGGGATGAGCAACCAGTTGGACAGGCAGCAGTATACTGATCCATTACTTATTAGCACAAATATATTATCATTATTATTTACATTTTTCATTAAAGGCAGTGAACAGCAAAAAATAACCCCTTTAACCAGAGAGCTAGCATGCTTTTACTAGCCACTAACCAGGCACCTATAGTGTACAAAGTATGGTAAAATGATCTTGGGTTACTATAGACTACTAAGGTTTCAGTCTGTTTCAGAAATATTTTATTCTCAATTTTAGCAATACAAAGGTATTCCATTGGAGACAGATGGAAAAGATGTGCATTCTTAGCATATGAACAAGGCGTTAGTCTGGCAAGAGTTAAAATACATCAACTTCTCTCGAAAAGTTTTTCCTGTGCCTCAAACACTGATGTCCTGATGGAAGACGGATATTGGCAATTCAGGCTGAAACACCCACCCAAAGAATCAAGCTGAACTCCTCCTGCTCTATGATACCCCTTCACAGCTGATGCTGGAAGCCTGTTTCACAGCCTAATTTTAGTTTGAAGGCAAAGCGGACGCTGGCCAATCACCTGCTTTCTTTTTTTAAGACTCCTGGTTTTTTACAGGCCGCATCACTTTCCTAAAAACAATAAATCAGAGAGCTGTGATGCGGATTCTCAGATGGAGTCTCTGCAGGACCAGCTGCCTTAAAGCCATCAGATACAAACTTGGTGTAACAGGAGAAGTGAGTAAGATGAATGTATATAAATGCAAGCTATATTTCTCCATTGACTGCAGCCGCGTAGTCTATTCTTAGTAAACTTACTGACTTACACAGAAATCTTTTCACAAAATTATATCTTTGTCTTAAAGAATTGTCACTTTAGTATTTTTTAGTTTTTAGTATCTTTAGTATAAGTATTTTCAGAGTTCAACAGAAAGTCAAAGAAACGGGAAGAAACTGTCAATTTGTGACCTTAAAATCTTATAACTGAATCTGTAGATTCCCAATAGACAATACATTATTTACAGTTTGCTATACATCAATATCAGAGCTAATAATGTCAAGTTTATTATGGCTTTCATTCTACATGTTCAAGATTTAAGGTTATAAAATGTGGGGAGTTGCAATATGATAATTTTCATAGATGGAGGATAATGTGTATTAGTTTTAATTCACCTCACGTTCAGTTATGTAGTGGCAAATTACAACAACAGCCACATAAATGGGCTTAATACTGTAAGGTAAAGACGCTACAGTAGAAAACCCCAACAATCAAATAACCCCCTATGAGCAAACACGTAGTGAGAAGGAAAAACTCTCTTTTAATAGGAAAAAAACTCCAGCAGAACCAGTCTCAGGGATGGGCAACCATCTGCCACGACCAGTTGGGGGGTGGAAGTGAAAGCGGATGAACAAAATAATGAGGTGACAAGGACAAAACACAGACCAAGGGTGATGAAGACGATTGACATGCTTAAGTGAGATATAAACATGGGGACTGAAAAGAGGTGAGTGCAAAAGAAAAGCTTACAGTGAATCACATGACGTATCGCAGCGGTCTGAACAAAAGCTGAAAGGTAAACTGGGAGCTGGTTCCACAGGAGAGGAAAGGGACCCGATGGCTGAAGGCTTTTCCTCCCATTCTACTCTCAGAAACTCAAGAAACCTCAAAGAGCTCTGTTAGGATACTATGGTACTAGAGGGTCTTTAAGATCAGGTGGGACTGATTATTGAGAATTTTGTATTTGAGAAAAATAATTTTAAAAGAATTTTACATCCAATTGTTCAGCCACCAAAGAGAAGCCAATGTGGGAGAAATGTGATCCCTATTTTTAGCCCCTGTTTTTCAGCAATACTCAGACAAGATGTTTCTAATTTTATAGATACTCCAAAGAAAGAAAGAAAGCAGACCTACATATTAGCTGAATATGTGCACTCAAGGAGATATCCTGATCAAAAATTGCTCCCAGGTTCCATAGTGTTGCCGAAGACTAAGGTAATGCCGTCCAGTGTATTTAGAAAACATGTTTCTGTGATTTTTTTTTTAGATTTTTAAGAACAATTTTGTCTGAATATAGAAAAAGTTATTACATCCAGGCCTTTATTTTATTGTAGTCTAACTAATTGACTTGTGTCATATAGCTTCATGCATAGATATTTCTTGGTAATAGTGATGCTAGAGAACATGTCATGGAGTCACAATAATCCTGTACATTCTCCAATGTCAAAACCAGTAGAATCAATAAATGGCTGATTTTTGGGTATCTCCCTATTATTTAGTGAGATGATTTACTTTGCACTTAACAAACTAGACTTTTCTTTCTTTCTTTAAATTTAAGAATTTAACATATTTACCTTGTGTTGGTGTTATTATTTTGAAAAAAAAAAAGAAGGTTATATTTGCTTTCCTAGTCAGGCCATAAATCATAGTTTGATATTTAATACCAGACAGAAATGGAGGGCAGCTCCATCACATATCCTCTCATGTCTCACCCCACATAAATAAAAGCACACATATAGACGTGTATGTGCAGTTCTGCTGAAGGGTGAAAGTGAATGCAAAGCATCTGACCTTATGACATCACAGCTCCCAGACGCCAGATAGGGCCTGGGAAATATGTTGTCACTGAGAATGTCCAATCACATGACAGCACCACTTAACAGAAATGGATCATGAACCTCAGACTAGGAGATATATTTTCCAATGGACTGTTCTGTAGTTCTTTTTTAATTAATGGAAAATGAGACAGCAGAGTCGAGGTCAGCTTAAAATAAGATGCAGAAATGTTTTTGATAAGAAGTAACAAGAAGGTTCGTGTTACAAATAAAGCAACGCTGACATCATGAAGTCTGCAAAAACGAGTGTTTGATACCCTCAGTTTACTATGTGTGTCACCTCAGTGAAATGTAGGCCAGTGCTGGTTGTGTTTTAGACCTCCCACCCACCCTTGCATGCACACATCTCCCTGTCTGAACCTGCTGCCTGCCTGACACATGAGATGCTCACTGCTCCTTTTAAGGCTTTGGTAGTTTTGGTATTTGGAGTGCCTTCAGGATGCTAGTTCAAAAGAGGAAAGAGTAATAATAGCTGTGTAATAAAGGCCAAGCTGCTCCACAATGCCCTGCTTAAGCAAATGAATCCACCCCAAAAAGTCATTAACCTGAAGTTATGACGATCAATCACAGCAAACAGTGGTTTTTGATGAAAAATGGGAGAGCTTACCAGGTAAAAACTTGTTGCTGATGTTCAAAAGCACTCCAGGCAGGTTCCCCTTAACAGAACAGAGCACAGGTTCAAGCTCATTGTAAAACAGTGAGCAGCTTTATTCTCAAGAACTACACAAAAGAAGATAAGAGTACAGTCAATCTCATTGACCTCATTGCAGAAGAGGACAAATAACCGAGAGGACAGAGTGTGTTTTTGAAGCCAAAACAGTGCGTGATTAGCACCTAGCTCATCCCTGCTGGTGCTTTAATGTTGCACTGAGGACAAGAAAAAGCACCCTGAGCTCCCCAATCACATCAGACACCTTGGTGCCGAGTTGGGGGGGGGTGGTTCTGCCTCACTAACCCTGCGAACAGTGTCCCTACGCTCTATTTGGAGAACAAAAGGCGTAATTATGGTGTGTTTACCTGTGCGACTGCTGCTTGGGGGGCGGCCGGCCGGCTGCTGCCTGCTTGTCCCAGCCCGGAGTGTCAG
The DNA here is from genome assembly GCF_900408965.1 of Simochromis diagramma. NCBI lineage: Eukaryota > Metazoa > Chordata > Actinopteri > Cichliformes > Cichlidae > Simochromis > Simochromis diagramma. Next base: position 1,163,482 of record NW_024387121.1, on the reverse strand, counting down.
AGCGGCAGGTTCATGTTGAGCCCAACTCGACCCCCCTTCTGCAAATGGAAGGAACAGGCGCCATGATAATCCAAAAATAAATCCTGAGCCCTGCGAGCTGCTCAGTGACAGCAGCGTCGTTGTGACAGCAAGGCGAGCTGAGGCGAGATGCATCACTGACAGACCACGGCACCTTAGGTTTCACCACCTCAGGGCTCTAAAACTGGGGTCTGAGGGCCTCCCAGGGGTCCTTCAGGGGTGCACCAAAGGTCCAACAGAGGGTTGTGAAGTGTGCTCCCAAGAATAACAAATGCTTAACTTTCTATCAGTCTATTAGCATCCTTGTTGCTTCAAGGGTCCTTATTGATGGGACTTTTAATTTTTTGACATTTTTGAACTGTGTATGGTGAAACTAAATCTAAAAATCAGACCTCATTTTAATTTTCTAGTCAGAAAAAAGAAGTCTCCCAGTGGCTAACCTTAAAGGTTGGCCTTCAAACAGGTTTTATTTAAGAATCCTCTCAGCACTGTTATCACTTGTCACCACTCTCTGGTCCTGGGTTTTGTGTTGCTTTTTGTTTTTGGTTTCTATTTGGTTTCACTGCTAGTGCTTTTGATGTGTACAATGATGTGAAAAAGTGTTTGCCCCCTCCCAGATTTCCTATTTTTTTGTATGTTTGACTGGAAAGTTGGGCAGTAAAGGGCTGCGGGTTGGACTCAACGCAGTGAGCAAAAATGGTGCCCTTGGGTAAGTATTTTTAAATCCGGATAGAATTGCAACCAAATAAGCTAGAGGAATAACTTTATTGCATATGAAAATGTAATTACATATGCATTCAACATGTCTCTGGTTGTGGTTTCCTTTGTGCACGCAGCAACAAAAACATCAGGTGTTCATAGCACTTTCTACATTGGAATAAACATCATCATGTTGTCAACAGGAACTATCATATGGCCGCCATTACCTGCAGAAACCAAAAATGATGTCGTATTTTTTTTCCTTATAGAACCTATCGAAGGTTCACTGCTGCTATTGAAAGTCATGTTTGCCTTTCTGTATAGCTCCTAGGACATAGTGTATTTTAATGCACATGCTGTTTTTTGCAAATTGTGCACAATAATATAAGAATTAGTGTATGTCAAAAATGAAATTAGGAAGACACTCTTGTGCATTTACAGTATTGAGGGATATCCCTCTAAAATTTCTGTAACTAGAAAAATGTAATAACAAGAACACAATAAATCCAGTTAGCTCTCTAGACTCCCGTGTCATGTCACCCGGCATGGGTGGCAGCTCCGGCGGCCACAGTCGTGGCAGCTCCGGCGGCTACCGGCGTGGCACTGCAACAAATCCATGACGTGCCAGCCAAGCAGAACGTGGACGTGGCTGTGCAGGCTGTGCTGGACATGGACTTTGTTCCTCCAGTGTGCTGACCCCCTGCTTGGGCAGCGCGGGCCCCTCTGGTGTGCTGAGGCCCTCCCACTCAATGAGCTCCTCCACAGGCAGCACGGGCTCCTCCACGGGCAGCATGGGCTCCTTCAGCTCGCTGAGCTCCTCCGGCTCGCCAAGCTCCTCTGCAGGCAGCACGGGCCCCTCCAGCTCACTGGGCTCCTGCAGCTCACTGAGCTCCTCCGGCTCGCTGAACTCCTGCTCCTGCCATTTTGACCCAATCTCTTTCTTATGGTGGAGTCATGAACAATGACCTTGACTGAGGCAAGTGAGGCCTGCAGTTCTTCGGATGCTGTTCTGTTTTTTTTTTTTTTTTTTTTTAATGACTTCTTAGATGAGTCGTCGCTATGCTCTTGAGGTAATTTTGGTTTGGCGGCCACTCCTGGTAAGTTTAAGCTCTGTTCTGTTTTTGCCATTTGTGGATAATGGCTCTCATTGTGGTTCACTGGACTCCCACAGCTTTAGAAATGGCTTTATAACCTTTTTCAGAGAGAGAGAGATTTAATTTATTTGTTTCTCATTAGTTCCTGAATTTACTTGGACTGGTCCATCTTTAAACAGCAGGACCTAGAGACCTTCACTCAGTCTGTCCTCTTCTATATTAAGTGCTGTGTAGAGAATGTGGCATTGACCAAAAACCATTCATGTTTTTTCTAACCGATAACTTTGGATGACGAGTTTTATACTATATGACTGATAGCTCCTTACCTGAACAATATGGAAACCAACAGTCAATCTCCGGTCTCACAGAGCTGCCAGGAGGACTGCCATGATTGCCCTTTACAGTCAGACTACTTGCACTTATAGTGTCAGCAACATGTGCACTGAAAATGTCGAGGAATGTTTAGCAAGAAGTCCAGGTTCTGCCTATGAGTGTTGACCTCAGGGTCCAAGTGAGGAGAAGTAGCGAAGAACACTATGCTATTTGCTGTTTCTCTGTCCTCTGTCCTCCAACGCCCACCCACACAAAGAAGTTTTTTATCAAAGACTCTCCCCTGAATTTGAATCCAATGAACAGTTTGGGCGTGGTGCTGGTGCCAGAGTGACCGACACAACCACAAAGGCTCAAACCTCAATCATCCAATCCATAAATGAGGCTGTAATGTGGACCCAGGTCATTTGAGTCAGTGGTTTGGTTTAAATATTTCATTTACTTCCTTTATTATATATATCTATCTATCTATATATATATATATATATATATATATATATAAAAACACCCAGCACGCCCCTGCGGGCGGTTTATCCTTCAAGCTCGGGTCCTCTACCAGAGGCCTGGGAGCTTGAGGGTCCTGCGCAGTATCTTAGCTGTTCCCAGGACTGCGCTCTTCTGGACAGAGATCTCCGATGTTATTCCCGGGATCTGCTGGAGCCACTCGCCTAGCTTGGGAGTCACCGCACCTAGTGCTCCGATTACCACGGGGACCACCGTTACCTTCACCCTCCACATCCTCTCGAGCTCTTCTCTGAGCCCTTGGTATTTCTCCAGCTTCTCGTGTTCCTTCTTCCTGATATTGCTGTCATTCGGAACCGCTACATTGATCACTACGGCCGTCTTCTTCTGTTTGTCTACCACCACTATGTCCGGTTGGTTAGCCACCACCATTTTGTCCGTCTGTATCTGGAAGTCCCACAGGATCTTAGCTCGGTCATTCTCCACCACCCTTGGGGGCATCTCCCATTTTGACCTCGGGACTTCCAGGTTATACTCGGCACAGATGTTCCTGTACACTATGCCGGCCACTTGGTTATGGCGTTCCATGTATGCCCTGCCTGCTAGCATCTTGCACCCTGCTGTTATGTGCTGGATTGTCTCTGGGGCATCTTTACACAGCCTGCACCTGGGGTCTTGCCTGGTGTGATAGACCCCAGCCTCTATGGATCTTGTACTCAGAGCTTGTTCTTGTGCTGCCATGATTAGTGCCTCTGTGCTGTCTTTCAGTCCAGCTTTGTCCAGCCACTGGTAGGATTTCTGGATATCAGCCACCTCCTCTATCTGCCGGTGGTACATACCATGCAGGGGCCTGTCCTTCCATGATGGTTCCTCGTCTCCCTCCTCTTTCTTGGGTTTCTGCTGCCTGAGGTATTCACTGAGCACTCGGTCAGTTGGGGCCATCTTCCCAATGTATTCTTGGATGTTCGTTGTCTCATCCTGGACTGTGGTGCTGACACTCACCAGTCCCCGGACCCCTTCCTTCCGCTTAGCGTACAGCCTCAGGGTGCTGGACTTGGGGTGAAACCCTCCATGCATGGTAAGGAGCTTTCTTGTCTTTATGTCAGTGGCTTCTATCTCCTCCTTTGGCCAGCCTATTACCCCAGCAGGGTACCTGATCACGGGCAGGGCGTACGTGTTGATGGCCCGGATCTTGTTCTTACCATTCAGCTGACTCCTCAGGACTTGCCTGACCCTCTGCAGGTACTTGGTGGTTGCAGCCTTTCTAGCGGCCTCTTCATGGTTCCCATTCGCCTGCGGGATCCCCAGGTACTTGTAACTGTCCTCTATGTCTGCAATGTTGCCTTCTGGTAGTTCAATCCCCTCAGTTCTGACTACCTTCCCTCTCTTTGTTACCATCCGACTACACTTCTCCAGTCCGAACGACATTCCAATGTCATTGCTATATATATATATATATATATATATATATACACCAGGTACACCAGAGAGATAGAAGGCAGGAGAATAAACCAGCTGTTCTCCACAGAACCAGCAAAGGTGTACTCTCAGTGGCAAGGGAACAATAATAATAAGAGAACAGCACCACCAAGGCTGGAGACGGAGCAATACTGGAAGAGCATATGGGAGAAGGACGCAACCCATAACGGCAATGCTCAGTGGCTAGTGGATCTGAGGGCAGACCACAGCGACCTCCCTGAACAGGGTCCAGTAACCATCACAGTGGCAGATATCCAAGAAAGGGTCTCCAGTATGAAGAGTTGGACAGCACCAGGGCCCGACATGGTTCACGCCTACTGGCTAAAGAAGCTGACTGCACTCCACGAGCGTCTGGCAGCACAAATGAACCAGCTGCTAGTTAACGAGAGACACCCGGAATGGCTAACCGAAGGTCGGACGGTCCTGATCCCCAAGGACCCCAAGAAGGGACCGGTCCCCTCCAACTACCGACCAATAACCTGCCTCAGTACTACATGGAAGCTCCTGTCAGGCATCATATCGGCTAAGATGAACAGGCACATGGGTCAATACATGAGTGGGACACAGAAAGGAATTGGCAAGAATACCAGAGGCGCAAAACACCAGCTACTGGTAGACAGAACAGTCAGCTGAGACTGCAAGACCAGACTGACCAACCTGTGCACTGCCTGGATTGATTACAAGAAGGCCTATGACTCAATGCCCCACAGCTGGATACTGGAATGCCTAGAATTGTACAAGATCAATGGGACCCTAAGAGCCTTCATCAGGAACTCAATGGGGATGTGGCGTACAACACTAGAGGCCAACTCCAAGCCCATAGCACAAGTCACCATCAAGTGCGGGATCTACCAAGGAGATGCTCTGTCCCCACTGCTGTTCTGCATAGGCCTGAACCCCCTCAGTGAGATCATTAACAAGACTGGCTACGGATACCGACTACGGAACGGAGCAGTTGTCAGCCACCTCCTGTACATGGATGACATCAAGCTGTATGCCAAGAGTGAACGAGACATCGATTCACTGATCCACACTACCAGGCTATACAGCAATGACATTGGAATGTCGTTTGGACTGGAGAAGTGTAGTCGGATGGTAACAAAGAGAGGGAAGGTAGTCAGAACTGAGGGGATTGAACTACCAGAAGGCAACATTGCAGACATAGAGGACAGTTACAAGTACCTGGGGATCCCGCAGGCAAATGGGAACCATGAAGAGGCCGCTAGAAAAGCTGCAACCACCAAGTACCTGCAGAGGGTCAGGCAAGTCCTGAGGAGTCAGCTGAATGGTAAGAACAAGATCCGGGCCATCAACACGTACGCCCTGCCCGTGATCAGGTACCCTGCTGGGGTAATAGGCTGGCCAAAGGAGGAGATAGAAGCCACTGACATAAAGACAAGAAAGCTCCTTACCATGCATGGAGGGTTTCACCCCAAGTCCAGCACCCTGAGGCTGTACGCTAAGCGGAAGGAAGGGGGCCGGGGACTGGTGAGTGTCAGCACCACAGTCCAGGATGAGACAACGAACATCCAAGAATACATTGGGAAGATGGCCCCAACTGACCGAGTGCTCAGTGAATACCTCAGGCAGCAGAAACCCAAGAAAGAGGAGGGAGACGAGGAACCATCATGGAAGGACAGGCCCCTGCACGGTATGTACCACCGGCAGATAGAGGAGGTGGCTGATATCCAGAAATCCTACCAGTGGCTGGACAAAGCTGGACTGAAAGACAGCACGGAGGCACTAATCATGGCAGCACAAGAACAAGCTCTGAGCACAAGATCCATAGAGGCTGGGGTCTATCACACCAGGCAAGACCCCAGGTGCAGGCTGTGTAAAGATGCCCCAGAGACAATCCAGCACATAACAGCAGGGTGCAAGATGCTAGCAGGCAAGGCATACATGGATCGCCATAACCAAGTGACCGGCATAGTGTACAGGAACATCTGTGCCGAGTATAACCTGGAAGTCCCGAGGTCAAAATGGGAGATGCCCCCAAGGGTGGTGGAGAATGACCGAGCTAAGATCCTGTGGGACTTCCAGATACAGACGGACAAAATGGTGGTGGCTAACCAATCGGACATAGTGGTGGTAGACAAACATGAGAAGACGGCCACAGTGATCGATGTAGCAGTTCCGAATGACAGCAACATCAGAAAGAAGGAACACGAGAAGCTGGAGAAATACCAAGGGCTCAGAGAAGAGCTCGAGAGGATGTGGAGGGTGAAGGTAACGGTGGTCCCCGTGGTAATCGGAGCACTAGGTGCGGTGACTCCCAAGCTAGGCGAGTGGCTCCAGCAGATCCCGGGAATAACATCGGAGATCTCTGTCCAGAAGAGCGCAGTCCTGGGAACAGCTAAGATACTGCGCAGGACCCTCAAGCTCCCAGGCCTCTGGTAGAGGACCCGAGCTTGAAGGATAAACCGCCCGCAGGGGCGTGCTGGGTGTTTTTTTTTTTTAATATATATATAGATGGATAGATAGATCAATATCTCTGTTTCTACACTCATCAATAATGTTTCTCTAATAAGCTGCCATTTTCTTAAAGGTATTTAATTTAACTGCCCTCCACAAATATAACTCTAAACATGTCACCAACGGGGGCGCTGTTTTACCACACTGGTGTGTTGAAATGTTTCCTGATGTGTGCTGCTGCTGTTTTAGGAAGAATGAATGAATTCTCAGTGACTTACCTGGGCAATAAATGTTAGATTGACTTGTTGCGCCATCTTGTGTTACAAATTTGTATTACATGAAATTACAGCCCAGCCCTGATTTTTGACTTCAGCTGAGATCACTTAAAAACAGTACATAAATGTTTCCAACATGAAGCCAGGGTGGTTAGTTTTCTTCTGTGAAGAGCTTTAGTTAAATTTAACATAAATACCTTTTACATCTTCTACTTGTTTTACAGTCATGCATCATAAGGTTGGGATGTGTATGCAATATGTACATTTTATCCTACAAGGATTTTGTAATTGTGTGTTTTTAAAGCTAATATAAAAAAGCATTTAATCATATTTGTCATTAATTACATTCGTTTCTACCCAGCAGGGAGGTCAGGTAAATTGTAACTCTGCATCAACAAAATCAAAGATAAAATCCTTGATGAAGTTTCATCTGTTTGTGTTTTCGTGATACTGATGGTTTGACCCTCCCACATACGCAGGTAACCAAGACTTCTCTCTGTGTCCTTAATTTTGTTACTGTAGCACCCCCTGGAGGAAATTGCAGGCTCTGTCAGTATCTGTGTGCCATATACTAGTGGAGACTTTACTGAAGGGTTCCTGCAGCAGCTTATTTAGACTTCACAGCTGAATGGAAAGACAGTCATCACAGTTCAGACTGGAGATGATTTCTGAAGGATATAAGAATGCAGCTCTCACTCATCTATAATTTAATGTCGCTAAACTCAAAGGTCCCACAGAAACACAGAAGCCCTGACCCAGAATAAATTACATAACTAAGCGAGACACACAAGTTCAGCACATAAGTCGCATTTAATTAAGTAGTAATTTAAATATTTATATCATTAAATTTAACTATGCTTCCATGCACTAGTGATGGCAAAACATTTCCATCTAGTATTTGCTTTTGCATTCTGGGCTACTGCAGTCAGAAAAACGATCTGGATCAGAGCCACTGTTTAGCAGGACTATATTTGTCCGTCAGATTGATTCTTTTAAACCAGCGAATCAAAGCCTCAAAAACAAGAGGTGGTTCAACATGTTGGATTTACAGCTTGAACTGACAAATCTCTCAGCTTCTCATGCTCGCACAAGTATGCTGTACATTATGTTTATGTGTCACAGACTTCTGTGGGAGGATCAGAAACACCACCTGCCTCGCTTCCCTGACGTCCAACATCTCTCGCTCTCAGATGAAATTTGCTTGCCTAATGCAGCAGCCCCAGAATAGCATCCTGGGGTCATTTTGGCTGTCCCCTTCTCCAAACTTGAGCCTCCCTCCTTAGCACTCGACTCATCCATCTCCTTATTGAGTGCCAGAGGAAGGAGGTGGGGGCAGCAAAGGCGTGGACCATGTTCTGCCACGGTGGACGGCCTCGCCTCTGAGCTCATTCTTTGGCCAATAGGGAGGCCGAGCGGATCGAGTATCACTATAACAGAAGGACATAATCAGCGCGGTAAGTTTGCAGAACCTTACAGCCTGTCTTGGCCAGCGGGAGCTCGTTTCTTTCAGCTTTTCTGAGGTAAGGAAGTAAGGGGAGTGAATGAGAGTGTGAATGGTAGCGAGGAAGCTCAGGTTTAGGCCTAATGTCCCCCAAACATCACCCAGCCTCAGGACAGTTGAGTCCACATGTGCTAAAATCACTGCCATGAGTAGCAGAGGCTGCTGCTGAGGGCAGGGGTGAGAAGGAAACAATTAATAGTGGATCTCGGAGTAAAAAAGGCCTCCCTCTTCTGTGTTTGAACCCTGTTAATGAAGTCCAGTGTTTGACGGTGCTGAGTGCCTGAAACCTTGGTAAACAACTTGTGTTTAGTGCCTTTCTGTATCTGTGAGCACCCAAAAGAAGCTCAGCCTTTGGATTACTTTTTAGCAAGTTTGTAATCTATCTAAAATCCTCAGCTGATGTTTCAGACGTTTGAAAGTTCTCTGGGTTCTTACCAGACAAGCAGATGAACTTTGTTGTTGTTCCTGTTGCTGTTTGGTTTGAGTCCAGTGACCCAGTGGAGGTTCATGCCTTTGGGATTTACAGTTGGCTTAAAGCCTCTGAAGCAGCTTTCCACTTCAGGAGACAGAAGGTGACACTAACGAGTTATATAACACCACGAGAACTGCGGCGACTAATCCCGTTGTTGTTTTTGGTATTTGACCTCAGATCTTTTCTGGATTGCAGGTTTTCTCTTATTTACGTTACATTTTGGTGAAGCTGTGAAAGGGCGTGGCATGTTCCCAAACTGAACCTCACATAGCTTGAGGATAAACAGTTTATCATCTCGAACAGGAGCCGAGGGGCTCACGAGTGGATGTAAAGGAATCGTCATTTTGTCATTACACCGAGCTTGGAATTTATGACATTTGGGAATTAGACCTTCAAGGCAGCCTTCCTGGGTTTATTTTAATTCTTGAGCAAAGTGCCCCCAGGTGATAGGGATCCTCAGAAGGATGATTGAAGGAACCGTGTGAGAGGAGAGCCTGATAAGGAAATGAAGGTGGAATGATGGGTTGTGGTCCAGGAGAAGGAACCCAATCTTTAACAGTGGGTGCACTGAAACTGGATCTGTGGGACCTGTGCAGCTGTCTCTTGGAAATAGCTGTGATGTCGGACGCCTTCATGGTGGTCTCACGCTAGTGAGGCCAATGGGCAACTAATCCAAAATCTAATCGCTGGGAAATTAAATCATGCACAAATCCAGGTCATGTGTGTTTATCATTGCAGGCTTTTGATTAGATCTTAGATCCAAACCGGGATTTTCCAGCAGGATCAGGATACTGTTGATGACTGTAGAGTGGCAGCATCCTTTATTCTTTGACACATGGTGATGGAAAAGATTTAAGTTTCTTTAAGGTTTCTTTTTTTCACCCGACAGCAGCCCAACATCTATCCTCTGAGCAGCTGGAAAAAAGACTATTTGCATAAATCTATGTTTGGCTCCCTTCTCACTTATCATGAGAGAAGCAAATTCAGCCCTGAGGCTCAAATTTCAGTCGACAGTCTAATTATAAACTGAAGAAGAATTGGAAGCGACAGATCTTAGGAATGCCTTTAATGCAACATGCAAGATAAATTTTATTGACAATCATTTCTAAATAATTCTACTCAAAGATTTCTATATTATTATTTTGTGGAGGTGTTGGAGAAAACTGTGCAGGCAGGCAGGGTGAGGTATGGTCTGGGTGGAGCCACTGAGACATATTTAAGACATCTGCAACTTAATCCTGAGTTATAAATACATGCAGGCTGGGCAGTCGCTTCTTATACACACTTAAAGTTTCTGTTTTCTCTTCTGATTTCAGGTTGCAAAGTCCACTGTCATCATGTCCGACACAGAGGAAGTGTAAGTCAACCCACATTTTTATTCACAAATTCTAAGATTTTAATCTTCTAGCAGTAGATTGGCCAAAAAACGTTTGACTTAAGGCCTTTTTGTGAGCTAGAATCTTAAATTGCTGGACAACACTAATAAAGAAGATCCTGAGCTAAGATGATTTAGTCAAATAGCCGTTTTCACTGTAAACCACAAATTTTCATGTTTGATTTTGATGAGCTGCAACAATTCTAAGCATTCCTTTGTGTTCTGTCTTGCAGTGGGGTCGAGGGTAAGTAGCACCACCACTCCTGATTATATATCTAAAAAAATGATCTACCCCTAAAATTAGGTCCAGGTACAGTCGGGAGTTCCATGCTAAAGGCCCAGGATTACTTCTGAATCTTGTCTAACTGACTTTCCATCCCCTGTAGAGAGTTATTTGAACTGGACAAATTGCAGGTTTGGCTTGACTCCTCCAGATTCAAGTTGTGCAATAATGCTCTCTCTCCTTCAAGCAAATGACCACACCAGCACTGACAACAGGACAGTGCCTTTTATGCTTTGTGAGATTAAAATATAAACTTTTAGAAACATAAATCGCATAAAGCGGCGCAGTCCTGTTGGCAGAGAGTCCTGCAGCTCTGCATGACAATCTGCAAATGTGCAGTCCTCCTGAGCTGAACACACTTTGAAAACAACTTGGAAGTTTTGCTCCAATCAGCTCATGAGGACTGTTTTGTGTATGCTTAGCATGGATCCCCAGTGTACCCACATTTTGCTTTTGTATTCTGTCAAAAATGGGTACATATGGGATCTTTTGATAATGTTCTTCTGCTCCTCTCTTTCTCGGACGGACGTGAAGAATACGATGGTAAGACACAACCTCCAGACTCCGGATGATAAGTCTCACGCCACTGATACTAATTTGTTAGTCGTCCCTGAACAGGTTTTTGTGGCATGCTAGTTAACTCTAACATAACCTGAGATAAGTGAAGACACAAGTTGTAAACAAAGTTGGTTGGCGACAGGTTAGAATCTCTCTTTTGTCTTTGACTGCATCCAATTGCAGTGCAGGTATTTCCAGGAATCGATCACATTTCATCAATGAGTGACTGACCTTTTCTTTCCTGTAACTGCTTGCTGTCTCACCTGCTTTAGCATCATCCGGTGACAGTTCGTTTGAACTGCCTCACCACGAACCTCCTCATATCTCATATCTCACATCTCCTCCTTTCATCCACTGACCGCCTCCTCCCCTCTTCCATTTCTCCTGCTTCCATTAACCCTCTCACTGCCCTTCCTCTCCCCTTTTGACTCGCTGCATGTTGTGTAGCTGTAGAAGAGGAGGTAGTAGTGGAGGTAGAGGTGGCCCCTGAGGCGGCCCCTGAGCCAGAGCCAGAACCACAGCCAGAGCCAGAACCAGAACCAGTGGTAGAACCAGAACCAGAACCAGAACCAGAACCTGAGCCTGAGCCTGAAGGTATGTGGCATGAAGGGGGGAAGAGGGTATTGGATCCTTTCCCAGGCGTCACATGCGCTCCGGCAGCTACAGCCAGTTAGTTCGATATAACTAACCCTGATGTGCAGCCCAGTCTCACTGCAAAATGAGCAGGAGCAATGCTGGTCCCCATGAGTGTCACAATAAAGGCTTTAAACATGTAATTATGTTCGTATACATGTAACTCCACAAGACATGATTGTTGAAAAGCCCCTAAAGTCTTTCAGTGAAAGTTGACATGACATTCAACCTCTTGAGTTTATTTATATTTGACTTTACTGTCATTTCTAGTTTATGTTCAATCACCCTTTGGTTATGGTAAAAGGTAAATGGTCTGCTTCTTATATAGCTCTATCTGAGCACTCAAAGCACTTTACACAACTTGCCTCTTCACCCATTCACACCCGCACTTTTTTCTATGCTCTTTCAATGTTTGCAAACTAAAAGCATTTGGTTAATTTTAGACAGACTTAGCCTTTTTCCCAACTTCTTTTCCCACAAAAAATGTCCACAGTTATACACCCTGTATTGTAAACACACAACATGTTTGTATCCTGAACACTTAGCACTGAACATTTTGCTGTGAGATTGGTCTATACCTTCTCCATGTCTGCTAATGTTAAGCTAACACTACCTTTCTTTTACCTCCACATGAATTCAGAGACAGGGCGTTCATGCAGAAGCTGAAAATGCTATGTTTGAACTACTAAGGTCAGAAAGTGAAAACATGCTAATAAGCTCACTCCTTCAGCTATAGCTAATAGAGTTGTGCTAATACTTTAACTTTCCATTAGCTCTCCATTCTAAAAATGTTATCTTTGAGAAGCTGGGACATGTTTTTGGAGTTATTTTTCTAAACACCATTAAATTTGCATCTGCTTCTTTAGTAACAAATAATTTTACAGTTCTTGCTAGGTGGCTTTTCCACTAGCCTAGCTCACTGTATGCTAAAATATTACCACAAAATCATTTGAGAGTTGAAAAATCTAAGACAACCAATAGAAAAATAGAAAATAGATTTTTTTTATTTCAACCCTGTGTTTACTACTGCACAACATGCAACCAATTACTCTCTTTGATAGGATTTAAAAATTGGATAAAATTGGTACCATACCTGCAGGATAGGCTACATCTGATTGCTCCCTGTGGGAAGACAACCCTTAGTGCTAATAGGAGGAAAAAAAGATTTAAAAAAAAAGACTCATTTTTCATCTTCCTCTTAATCTTGTATTCTGCTCAATCATGTAACATGCAAAAAATATGCCAAAACATGCCAAAAATAAAACATGCTAATTCGTTTTAAAACTACGTACATATCCCTATATCTTCTCAGTCCAGCCTCTATGGTGAAAAGGGTGAATGCAGGGTAAGGTGTAGCTGAGACCTCGATAAAAACAAGCACTTGGTGCAGCCAATCATAAATGATCAATTAATATTTAAGGGATGTATTTATCTCAACCCCTTCAGTAGAAATATGAATAAGTTTGGATTTTTTGACAGCTTATTCCCTTCTATAACTTTAGTAAACAGTTTGTTTGTTTTCTTTTGTAATTTAAAGCTAACATGAAAAATATTATACATAAATGTGATTCCATACAAATTGAACTACTGTTTTACCATCTTAGTTATCGAAGTAAAGGTAAAACATCGCCCTTATAAGCAGCTGGCTTTCTTAATCAGTTGATTGTGGTAACCAGTTTCTTTATTTTTTTAAACATGCTAAGCTTGAGTAGATCAGCTGTGTGCCTTAGTTAGACTGTGTACAGTTTGCAGCTCCCAGGCTTCCCGCTAACGCTGTTCTGTTCTGCTTTTTGTTTTGGATGCCTGCTGCATGCAGACCCCACTGAAGAGGAAGGTATGTAGATTTAAAAACTTCAATCTTAAATCTGTCATTCTGGTTTTGGGAAGGACTACAGTGTCCAGGTCTGACATCTGTACTCAGGGAACGCCTGCTGTCTGTCCAAATTTTACCTGTCTGTGTGAATCCAGGAGCGCTGGCCCTAATTGGCATCCAAATATGAAGGTGAAAAATTTGGAACCACTAGTGGAGAAGGAAGGGCGAATGAATATGAAATGCTAACACGTGCTTCACTGCACAGCAACCCCACACTCTTGCTATGCCACTTGTCATCTGCATGGCATGAAGCCGCCAGAATCTGGGTTCAGATAAATGAAGGAAACAGGGAAATGTTTTGCTTGGGGTCAAGCCAAAAACAAAAAAAGACATATTCTCTGTATCAGTGTGAAACCAAAGACCAACGTTAACAATTCAGGTTTACTTTAACTGCACACCTGTTTAAACTGTTTGTAATACATGTTTGCTCTTATTTGACTGTTGTTCTAACCCTAACTTAAAAAGTGAATAGCCTATCCTTTTAAACTGTCTAATCTGTCACCTTGATCCAAAGCCACACTGAGTAATGCTTGGGTTTACTGAAATAATCTGTTTTCTTTCTAATCTGGTGAAATTCACTCATCCTCTCTTCACTTCTTAACCTGCAGAGGAGAAGCCAAAGTTCAAGTAAGTTCCTTCTTATGTAGTCTGACTTCAAATGATTCCTGTAGACATTTAAATCGGAGTTATTTGGGCAAAAAAGACAAAGAAAGCTTTCAATTAGTGTGCCGGTACACTCAAAACCCCCACACTCTCTTGCAGGCCCACCGCCCCAAAAATCCCAGACGGTGAGAAAGTGGACTTTGATGTAAGTCCGCCTGCAGTGTAGAAGAGATTTTGTTCATTTACAGGGTGTTTCTTTGCACAGCTGAATACTGCTTCTGTTGATCCGCCCCGCAGGACATCCAGAAGAAACGTCAGAACAAGGATCTGATTGAGCTGCAGGCCCTGATCGATGCTCACTTTGAGCACAGGAAGAAGGAGGAGGAGGAGCTGATCGCCCTCAAGGAGAGGATTGTAAGTTTTTAGCTAATGGGTAGTTTTATCTGTTCATATTTCCATGGAACTGGAAAATTGCAAAAAGCCTTCCACAATAATTCATCCACGCAGGAAATACTTCCTGCCTTTTGCAGTTGGTGACTGGCTCTCATTTCTGGCCAAGGAATGGCTTCTAAAGGCTGAGCTCTGCTGGCTCTGCATGTCTTCTCAATGTGATTAATTTTATTAAATAAAATTTGGCTCACAGACAAGCTGATAATGACACAAATCAAATGGAGAAAAGACAAAACATCAACAATAAAAACACTAAAAAATATCATGGGAACAATAAAACACTATATTTTTAATTTTTACATTTTTGTAATTAAAAAAATCTTTCAATTATCTTAGTGGAGATACAAAGCAAAAACAAGGACACTCACTGTGTGGTGTGTGAGTTATCTTTGTTTTCTAACCCAACGTGTGCTCCTGTCCCACAGGAGAAGCGTCGTGCCGAGAGGGCCGAGCAGCAGAGGGTCCGCGCTGAGAAGGAAAAGGAGCGCCAGGCCAGACGTGAGGTGTGTTATTTTCAAACTATGAAAATGTGACTGCTATATGAATATATGGAGCAAAGACAAAATGTCTTGGTGCAGATATATAAACATAACCTTTTAAAATGTTCCCTTGAAAAGAGCGAACGTAGTTGGAGTTTCTTGTGACTTCCATTTGTAGGCAGCAAAGTATTTAAAGCCAGTTTTTCCAGGTTCAGGATGAATAAGTGCAGCTAATGTTAGTCCTGGGACCCGATGTTGTAAGTACTCTGTTCAAATTGGTGGTTACCAGGGACGATCAGAGAGCGGGTGGTGGATGCAGAGGTCTCACTCTGAGGTATTTTTTGTCAAATCAGGAGGAGAGGCGGATCAGAGAGGAGGCTGATGCCAAGAAGAAGGCAGATGATGATGCCAAGAAGAAGTCGGCTCTGTCCAGCATGGGCTCCCAGTACAGCAGTCACCTGCAGAGAGTCAGTATACATGCACACAGACACACACGTGTCTATGGGATCAGCTGTTGACCTGCATCTGTCCAAACAGGCTGACCAGAAGAGAGGAGGAAAGAAAGAGACTGAGAGGGAGAAGAAGAAGAAGATCCTGGCCGCCAGGCGCAAGCAGCTGAACATCGACCATCTGAACGAGGATAAGCTGAAGTATGGCTCGGCTTTTACGCCTGTGTAAAATAGTTTGAACGTCTTAGAAATGTCCTAGAAAATGGTGAAAAACCTCAACAAAGTAAAGACAAGGAACTGAATGTGCCAGAAGCAAAATCCACCTGTCAGAAGAACTGCTTGGTTTATTTGTGTTTTTGTGTTTACTGCAGGGAAAAGATCAAAGAGCTGCATGACTGGATGACCCAGCTGGAGTCTGAGAAGTTCGACCACACGGAGAGACTGAAGAGGCAGAAGTACGAGGTGAGACGGCGTCCTCGTGAGCGCCCACGATGGCGTCTCTGACTGAGAACTTCTCAGCCAATTTCATGCATTTAGACAAGAACAATAAGACGGGTTTGAGAGAGGTCAGTGGGATGAGAAAAGCATAATATTTTACATTTCTTTCATTTGAATTATTTAATACTTATTTAAATACCATAAAACTATTTTCCTGCTTTTCTTTTCTTTCAGTTTAAAATGTGTTATTTCATTTTCTGGGTTTTCCCTTTTATATGAGACAAAAAGTTCTCTTTCCATATATTTTATCACATTTTTTTTGGTTTATTCCCATAATTAGTTGATGAGTTTATCCTGACATTAATCTAAACATGTTTTGAGCTGAATGCTAAAATATGATTATGTTTTTAAAAGTTTAAGGTTTTTAGGGCATTTTACATTGAAAATATTTCATTACAATTTCATAAAAACCAGAGGGTGAGATTTCTTTCACTACTAGTTTGTTCTTATTTACTTGATTCTCTTGATTTTTTTATAGTTCACTAAATCCAAAGATTTGTGGGACACCTAATATTTTTTATGACTTAAGAAATCATATATGTAAGTAATCATTTATGCAACAAATTATATTATCGATTATTGTATATAATGAATTATTAATTTGTTACATACAATAATTAATCATTGGTTACATGCAAATTAATAATTAGTATATAATAAACATTCAGCTACAGAGGACACAAATTTGCTTTTGTTGAACTTTTATCTGCTTGATTGTTGTTAAACATTATGTTTATTTACAGACTTTTACTTTACCTCAAATTATCTTGATTAAATTAAATTTTGACCATTTAATAATATAGATAAATAATCATAAATAGTCTAAAGTTAAGAGCACAAATGACTCGGTGCTTCAGACGTGCCAGGTTTGTTGTAGTTTGGTTTTGGTTGATGAGGTTGGCATCCCAAGGTCACCTCGGGATTTGAACCCTCGATATACTCTTGATTTCCTCCAGGTTACTACCCTGCGTAAGAGAATCGAGGAGCTCAGTAAATTGTAAGTAGTGCAGCTGAGCAGCAGTCATGCCGGCTCCCTGCATGTTAGCACGGGGAAAGTCAGAGCAGAGCGCCCCCGCTGGCTGACATAGGAAACAACACACCACCTGATTAAAAAGCGAGAAAGACAAAAGAGGACGGAGGAGTTTGTTTCCAAAAGGTGACACGTGCTCATGGGATTCCAGGAACCTCTTATGAATAAGAGTGGGGGGTTTTAACTTTTTGCCAGGATTGTTTTTTTTAAAACAAGGATCTCAGAGAACCAGTCTTAAAATGACTGGAACTGATTTTATATTCAGTGAGTTTAAATGTGGACAGAGGTCCTGCCTGCATATACTTTAAAAAATGGGCTTACCTGTATATAATATCTATATATAAATCTATTTATAGCCTCTATATTAGCACAGGAGCTCTCTGTTTATATTATTATAACTACTACATGACTATGCTACTGTACTGTTTGACCTGTTTTGCAGGTGACAACTGCAAAGAAAAATCAGATATTTTACTGAGAAAAATAAAGAAAAAGGTAGGGGTGGTAGATGTCGTTTAGACACTTGGCAAGAGTCTTTATAGGCCCAAGAAGCGCCTCTATACCAAGTTTGGTTGTTCAACTCCAGATCGTGTAGAAGTATTTGTGCATTATAGTAAAATATACATCTAATGTCATGCATTTAATGTTAAATGGATGCATTGCAGAGAACTGCAACCGCACTTTTAAATTAGTAAAACTCCAATATTTGTCGTAAGCCACAGTTGTTTGTACGTTAGTGAAACAAAGAGAAACTGGATGAACACGGTGCCAGTTTTGGACTCAAACTCTCCGTTTGCAAGCAGATGAATAATCTGAAGTGTCTGTAAAGGTGGTGCTGAGGCTGTGTGATGTTCAGTTTTACATCACACAGCCTCAGCTATGTGTTTGAGCGAGCATAAAGGTAAGTCAGGGTTTGGTGAGGTTTCACAGCTGAGCTAAAGGGGAATTAAATGTTTGTGCTCCTTTGTGGGAAACCACAGCAGACGTGCTTAATTTGGTGACATCACAGGACAGAAGAAACTCTGGGTAACAAAAAGATTCTTATGCACGGCGCTGCCTTGGTTTCCCATGATGCTTTGGCCCGCAGCTTTCAGCCCACTGAGCCCGTTCAGCTGAAGGAGTCGTTCTCCGAGGTAAAGGTATCCTGCTGCAAGTTAAAGCTGCTGCTGTGTCATTTCCAGGTTCTCACGTACAGGATTCGCATTGATGAGTTGCAGAAGCAGTGAGTATTGTCATTGCTGACTTCGCCAGCACCCATTAATCCCCCCCAAAGTATAACTTAATTTAATTCCACATGATAACGTGATAATGTGATAACTCTCCCCTCGGAAAGACATAACTGTCATCACACTGAGACAGTTCATGTCGGTTTAAGGCTGAAAACTAATAGGGACAGAGTACATCAAGCTATGAAACACTAGACACCCTGCAGGGAAATTTTAGTGTCTAAGAGAGCAGCCTTTTATTGTGTGTGCAGGAATAACAGCTGAGTTATCACAGTGCATTATTTGTTTTCCGTGTCAATTTAGACCAGGGGTAGGCAACTCCAGGCCTCGAGTGCCGGTGTCCTGCAGGTTTTAGATCCCACCCTGGGTTAACACACCTGAATCAAATGATTAGTTCATTACCAGGCCTCTGGAGAACTTCAAGAAATGCTGAGGAGTCATTTAGCCCTTTAAATCAGCTGTGATGGATCATGGACACATCTAAAACCTCCAGGACACCGGCACTCAAGGCCTGGAGTTGCCTACCCCTGATTTAGACCCTTCAGTGATAACACCCTAGCCTTGACCCTAACCATTTAATTTATCATTAACATTATAAAATGACATGAAAAGGTCTTAGAAAATCAAGCATGCATCTTATGATGAATTTTAGATAGAAGACTACTAGTTTTATCCCTCAAACAGTCATAATCATACAGTAAACACAAGAACACCTCAGTAACACTGCCACAGATGGTTCAGTTCCAATCCCGGTCCAGACACAGGCCAAAAACATCTCAGCTGTCATGTTGTTTGGACTCTGTTGGTCAGCCAGGCTAACGAGCACAAGTACTTAATGCAGAGGTGTTTAATAGAAGGGTGCAGCTGCATCATCACGCTTCTACCCTGAACATTAAGTACTCACCCTAAGACATCAAACATGACACATGAAACCTTTCACGATATGTCAGTTGCATTCGCTTTCTTTCTGACAGCAGGTGGGCGGAGCTTTGGTGCTTACAGACTGAGCTGCGTGCCTGCGTTGACCATATTTGGGAAATATGCTCTTTATTAAGTATAGAAAAAAAAACTGTCTGGACATTTCGAGCAGTCTAAAGCCTGAGCGTCTCACAGACTCACAGGTCTTAATTAGAGCAAACACGACTGTAACGGTGCATACACGATCGAAAATAAAGGGGATGGATTTGAGGTAGTGCCTTTGGATTAATTAAGCCCATGCAGGTAAGTACAGCATGAGTTGTGCATGCGAGCTGAATTTCCCGGGTTGTTTTTTCTGCTTCCAAAATCCCACTCAAAACATACACTAAACAGACCCTAAACAATTTATGAGAATTTTCATGTTTTTTTCTGAATTAAGATATTTTTCATATCTCAAAAAGATAATTTTAATATTTTCAGTTACTTTTTTGAATGATTGCTGCACAAAATTTTAACAAAAATCTAAATCTGTACGGTTGGATAAAAACACAGCCATCCGTTTCTTTAACTGAGAAGAGATTTTTATTTTAAGCAGCCAGTTTCCTCAAGAGATTTTGGACAAACATGCTTGCAGCTAGTGAAATGCTCTCAGCTTCATATGTGATGATGCAAAACATGTTTTTGCACTCTCCTCGTGCTTGACTTCTACCAAGGAGTCTTTGAGCTGTTCACTGCTGTTCTCTGAAGTTTGAGTTTGAGTATAAATTTGCAAATCAGCATCGACGGCATCGCACAATGTGAGAACAGCTCAAAGTTCTGAAATATGTCCAATTTCTGTGCGTTTCGCATTACAGCAGCAAGAAGGGAGCCGCCCGCCGCAGAAAGTAGATCAACTCGGCCCGCCAGTGCCCAGAAACCAAACCAGGATAATCTCGGACACATGCCTGATGAAGCAATGCACGCTGTGGCAAAGGTCTTAGCTCAGAAGAAGCCTGTAATGCTGAGGTTTACCCTGCAGCCAACCAACCACACTATGAAACATGCAACCAGGAGCCTTTAGCTGCTCTTCAGTAGGAATAAAAACCATTAAACTTTGTTGCCGTCACGCTTCCTCACCCTCGACTGTTTGGTTCTCAGTATTTTTGTAAATAAAGTGTGACACTTCAAGCCATGTCTGTAGATCTGTTGTTCTTTAGTAAATCAATAAAGTTCAGTATTTTTAGATGTGTAATTTTAAAGTCGTTTCTTCAACACTGTTAAATGACCCGGCAGGAAACAGAGGCCCTGCTTTTATCAGAGTCTCCAAATATTTTAGGTTTTGCAAGTGATCAGTATGCACATTATCATTTGTAACTGAGGGAGGGAAACTAGTTTATATATAATACTACTTATATAAAAAAAATCTTATTTTTAATCTAAGATAGGAGCTTATGAAAGCATATTAAATGTTGAATTTAATGCAAGGAACATTCCGTTATTTACCGCAGTCAATCTGTCCAGCTACTCTGGAGGAGGCTGTAAATATTGTGACATGAGTCTGATATGAGTCAATGAGTCAGTGAAGCTCACTTCTGTCCAATGACAGTGCTGCTGAGGTGAGTTGTTGAGGATTTCCTCTACTTTTCTGTCGGTAACCGCTGCTGTTTAGCCTCTGTTAGCTGCTGTTAGCTGCTGTTAGCTGCAGCCCGGACATCAGTTCAGGAGATGAGGCTTGAGGTAAGACAGAAGAGGATAACATCTTATTCAGAGGCCTGTCACACTGTCTCTTTCCTTTGCTTTTCCGCTTCTTTGATGACAATGAAACACGGATATGATGCTTCATATCACGAGGCTGAAGGTGCAGCTATAAAATAATATTTGACTCCAGGATTCAAAATCCCCACAGGTTCTTGTCTCCTCTGCCTTTGGTTTTCTACATATGTGTCTGAAATCTAGTCAGATACATAAAGCATGATAAGATGGAACGGCGATGTCCAGCTCGGCCACTGACATGGCAACATGGCAGCTTTCACAAACAGGTGCCAGCTGCTGTTTATGAGAATGCATCAGTTTGGTGAAAGACATAATTACACACTAATCAATATATATTTAGGAGTAAAATATTCTTTTTTTCTACTAAATAACCTCGCAAAACTTACTGTAACTTTACTAAAAATTATATTTAAATATCATTATTGTTATTATCTATTCATTTTTATTAGTTTTAGAAGAAAAGCTGAAAAAAGTTTAGAAAGCACATTACATTTTTTCATATTACTGATATTTACCTGCATTCCTGAACAGAAAAAATTAGGAAAAAATTGATTTATTTGTGGAAAAAAGAAAAAGATCACTTTCACTGTTATTTTGTCACAAGCTGCCACACAGCCAGTGACAATGGCGGGAGACAAGACAAGCTAAATTGCTAAACATTATTTTATTCACCAAAAAGGAAAAACACAAACAAGTATGAGGAGTCACAAATACCAGTGATGACACAAATGCACGTGTGCTGATGTTGGCAGCAGTGCAAAGGACTAAACACACCAAAACCTGGAGGTGCCAATTGCTGCAGTTCTTCCGTAGAATCACATGATGGCGCTGTTGGTCTGTGTACCACGGAGCAGAGCCTCAGCTTGTAAGTCAAGGTCACAGGAACAGGATCGGACAATGTTTGTGTTTGTTCAGAAGCGTTTTAAAGCTCAAACCTTCATTAGTCATTTAGGGATTTAAAATAACTTGAATATTATAATTGTTAACAGAGTTATTGTGACAGTCACCATCACTCTTAACTAAAGTACTTACCCAATACAAAGATAAAAACCGATCTGTCAACGTCTCATTCACCTTGTGGTGCAGAAAGAGTTAAATTACGTTCTCTGCTGGAGTCCTTCCTCATTTGACAAACATATCCAATGTGATTGGCTGAGCCTTTCAGGGAGCTCTGTTTAGTTTTAGCAGCAGCAAGCCTGCGCTGCCAGGACCTGCGAGGAGGAGAGGAGGACGGCAGCAAAAAGGAAGACCCTGGATATAAGAAAGTATTTTTCAAAGAAACCTGTAAGTCACTTAAAGTCAAGTTCACTCATAAAATGTGTCCGTCACAATAACGTTACAGGCTATGCTAGGCCCACATGCCAACCCTCCCGATTTTTCCGGGAGAATCACGAATTTCAGGAGCCACCATTCTACCGAATTTCTCCCGATTTTCCACCCGGACAACAAAATTGAAAAACCATATCCCAGATCGGCCAAGCCAATTCCAGTTTCCAACAATGGCTACTACTGCATCTACTTAGTTTTAATATTACTCTTATTACACTTTCTGGGTCGTAAAATAAACTTTTAACATATTTTCCAGGGAGAAAGTAGCTGAGTAAACTTCAAATATCTGAGCCGGTGTTGTGCCAAAAACTGATTTCCAATGTTTCCGTGTGTTTTTTATGTGTAATATCGTTATGTATGTTGCTAAATAGACTTTGGTGAACAGGTATTACAAAGGGGTTATATATCAAATTAAAAATTTACCTGTTTGTCAAGTATCTTTGTAACTGTGTTATTGTACTTATAATCAATCAGCTCCTGTTTGTCCACTTAAAATATATTTACAGAACTATTTTTGCATTTGTTGCAATTTCAGCTGTCCTCTTGGCCAGCTTACTCTTGAAAGACACATTTTTAAAGCCAACAATATTTTTTTTTAACTGCATAAATAAAGGATACATAAAAGTCACTGCCAAAAAGTGATTGCGGCTTCTACCTTGTTACAGGAATGTTGTTTGTTGCTCAGGATGACTTGATACATTTGGGATACACTTGACATATGTTTCACATATTATAGACCAACAAGTTATTTATAGCAGTTTAAATACAGGCAATCAGTTTTTGGCAGACAATCACTTTTTGGCACAACACCGGGTCCTCAGGTGGACGCAGCCTCTGAATTTGGACATCCCCAGCTTGTTTCCGGCCGGACAATAATAACGGTGACATTTAACTTTTTTATCCAATAAATAAGCATTGTAAAATTGAAGTTTTTTGTACATATATATGTATACCACTCCCCCCCAGCCCTTTTGAAAAGTATGTGCAAGTATGTGCGAGGCTTTGGCCCACATCAGTCTAAAATTGTATGTAACCGTGAATAATATGTTGCCATGTCCACCAGGAGACACTGGACAGTATAGATGTAAAACAAATATGCCAGCAGTTTATCTCAGTTAACGAGAGGAGCAGGCATGTGTTTGGCTCCTTCACATAGTGGACATTGAGTTGTTGTGTGGGACACCAGTCATCCATGTCTGTTGCTGTAACTGTAATTCATGTTTAGAATAAAAAATCCCAGCTCACTGACTTGATAGGAGCAATAGTGCCTAAAATGTTGCTAATTTTGCTGAGAGATCTTTTACTTTGTGGTAATCTTAGATGAGTAGTTTTATGGACAAAAACCACCAGTTGCTTTGAAATTTATGTGTTCAATTATTTTAAATATCAAGGCAATGAAAACATTTTCTTGAAAATTTTCCCACAAAAAATTATAAAATTTTATAAATAAATTCTGGACATTAAAAAAAACAAAACAACACATCATAAGTCAGAGTCATATGTATATATTTTGTATAAATAAGCATTTATTTGTCTTTAGACTGTCACTCATTTTCAGATGTATAAATATAAAGTTTAACATTTTTCACAACAAACAAAAGCACGTACAGACAGAAACATTAAATACATAATTAATACTTTCAGTCGGAACAAATCAGCTCTTATTTACAGAATATTTACAGAAACAGAAAAGTGGTCCTCCGCTGCAGTGAGTGAAATGACAAATGAAAGAAATTAAAAATCCGTTTTGGACAGGAAGGAGGTCTGAACCTACTTCAAAACTGACGGGAGGAAAAAAAGTCACTACAATACTTCTGTACCCGCAGGCCGGATTCTGTTAATCTTTTACTGCAGAAATTTGTGCTTTTACATCAAGTTTCCTTCTAAAATGTCAAACAGTTACTGTAGTTCCTTTTTCCTCCTGAGGGAATCGAACAGCTGGGGCCTTTCGGACTTCAGATAGACGAAAGTGGAGGAATGTTAATGGGTGGTTTTTGGCCTCCGTCCTTCATCAGCTAGACTATACACAGAAGGCTGGAGTGGGGAAGGTGGGGGGATCCATCTGAAAGACTAAGCTGAGGCTTAAAATATTTTTCATAACTTAAAATTAAATAAAAATACAGCAAGAACCGAACTGGTTTCTATTTAAAACGTAACTATAGAATTAAGTGGTCTGATCTCGACTTATTTCAGAAACAAGAAAAGGAATCTGGGGTGGCTGTGGAAGCTCATTCCTGCTTGGAAAATTAACTAATGTAGGTAACTTTGGAATGATAAAAGCAATTTTTTCCATTTGTATGACATACAAGGTCAAAATTAAGACTTCAGCTCCTGACTATGACTTTTTAAAATCATTTTTTTCAGGCTCCTCCTTTTATTAGCGTCTCCGTGTAGAATCAACAAACCGCATCTGATCATGAAACATTGAGATGTTTAGTTTGGACGCTTAAAAAAATCTTTCTTTACATATAAGTTTGAAATCAGTAATTCTAGATTTTATCATTCCTTTGTTAAACATATATCTAATAACTGAAAATAAATCTTAGGTATGTGTACTTTTAATTAGACCTCACAGCCACGGGATTTTTTTCTTGGCAACTCAATTGAAAACACTTAAAATGATTTTTACTGCTGATCTTTTTTTTCTGGCAGGAATGAGCTTCCATACATTGATCTAAAGAGAATAAATACATAAGAAGCAGCTGATCATCCATAGTGGTGGTTTCTCAGTTCAGCTGGTGTAAATAATCATTTTCAGTGTGTGTGTGTGTGTGTGTGTGTGTGTGTGTGTTCTTATGGCTGGATGGCTTGACAAGATTTGGGGATTTTTTTAATTTATTGTAATGTCCGAGTTGAATATCTATGTGTGAGGGTCTATAGGACTTGGTAAATCAGGCTGGGGTCCTGACTGGCAGTCGGAGACGAGACCTGAGTGGTCGCCGGGGCAGTGCCTGCTTCACCCACCGGCACAGTTGTCGTCGGTGGGGATCCTGGGCCGTCAGCAGGTGGCAGCAGGCTGCTGTTATCGGTGGAGATCCGCTCCACAATGCTGGACAGGCAGTCCAGACTGGACACCACTGAACTGCGTTCGCTTTTCAGACCGCCTGCACAAAAAAACAAGACATCATAGTAAATAAAAAAAAATCATTACTATGAGTTTATAAAAAAAAAAAAAATTTCTATCATTCATATTGGGGGACAAAGGTGACAAAACTGTTGTTATGGAAACACAAAAAACATAATCAAATCATCATCATCATCAAAACAAACCCCAAACCAATAATAATAATAATAATGATAATAATAATAATAATAATAATAATAATAATAATGATAATAATAATAATCAAGCTTTATTTTCAAATTATTTCGAATTAGTTGTTAGCATTAATCACAGATCTAGTTTAATTGTTTTCATGCTTGTTTTGTATTTAGGCTGCTTTACAGAGCTTAATTTAACTCAGAATATTGTCTCACTATCTCAGTTTCTGTATTATATATTAATCATTTATTGTCGAAAAGATCTAAAAAAAACCCCCCCCAAAAAAAACCGAAGAAACGCTCTCTTTTTACATCAGCTGAAATGAAAAATGAGCTTTTAATTCAGCGTATGGTTTATAATCTTACTTTTATACGTTGCTCCTAACATTAAAATTACCATTAACATTGAACTTTTACGTTTTAAACAATTAAATAAAGAATCAGTTCAAAGAAAGCACAGCATCAACTGTTTTATTGGCCTGCTGCTTTTATTGCGTCTTCTATTTGTCTTTCCCCGCTAACTGCCGTCACTTTACTGCGTGGTTTATTATTTTAAACACGTATTAAAATCATTTCTTACCGTTTGGAGTCTCGGAGAAATAAGAGCTGCTGTCATAACTTCCTCTTCTGGTTGTCTGACAGGTGGGGCCGTTAAAATCCGTCTGAAGAAGAAAAGAGAAAATTAAATATTGACAGAGACACTAAAGAATCCACCAGAGAAATCCCGCAGAGTGATTAGAAAATAAATCTAAATAAGTGTGTGTGTGTGTGTGTGTGTGTGTGTGTGTGTGTGTGTGTGTGTGTGTGTGTGTGCGCGTGCGTGTGTGTGTGTGTGTGCGTGTGTGCGTGGTAATGGTTGAGTCACGGTAGCTGTTTGTGTCATACCACGTTAATAAAGTCCCTGAACTCAGATATTATTTTTTTCCATCTCGTCTCTCCGTTTGTTACATCTGGGGTCTAAAAACGGTTTAAATCTGTTTCCTGTGTGTTTGGTGAGGCGAGACGAAAGAAAATGTTTTAAAGACACTTTGAAACTAAATTTGCTTCGTTCCGATTCTGACACAAAATGGCCAGTAATGAGAAAGTCACACACAGGCAGCTAAATGATTCTATTTTAAATCACTATTTTACATGAAATTTAAACGTCACGAATAAGAGAAAAAACGAATTGCTTGATTTGTCTCGATTCATCATAATAAAAGAATTAAATTAATATTAAACATCAGTTAAAATAAGAGTTGGAGCAGACAGTAAAATATCCCCAATTCCTTTGGCTAAATTCAAAAGATGGTCGGCTCCGTGCGCCTTTCTCACACCTGTCGCTCCTTGAACTCACCATGCCGTCGGAGCAGTTGGAGCGGGGGCTGGATGCGTCAGAGTCCCCGCTGTAGTGCTCCAGCACCGGGTAGAAGCCGTCTTCCTGGCCACCGCGCAGCAGCGCCTGCAGGGACTCGATGTAGCTGATGGCATTGCGCAGGATCTCCACCTTTGGCAGCCTCTGGTTGGGGTTGGCCGTCGTGCAGCGCTTTAGGGTCTCGAAAGCGTCGTTGACCTTGCTGAGCCGCCGGCGCTCCCGCAGCGTGGCCGCCTTCCGCCGGTCCGCGTTGGTCGTCTTCCTCTTGCAGGCCTTGCAGGCCCAGAGCAGACAACGGCCCGCCTGGTGGTGCCCGCTGGGGGCGCGGACGTGCTCGTCGTCCTCCACCTCGGCATGGTGGTGGAGGTGCAGGAGGGAGGACGGGGAGGAGGAAGAGGAGGAAGGGGAGGATGAGGATGAAGAGGAGGAGTCGTCAGGCTTCAACAGCCCCACATGGACCAGCCGCGGGTCCAGGTCCTCGAAGAAGTGCATGTCACTGGTGTTAAAGCAGGGGTCGTCATAGAAATCATCAGCGGTGGGGATGGGGAAAGAGATATCCGACAACTCCATGGTTCAGTCCAGAACACAGCAGGAAGAAGAAAATCCAGTGATGACCAAACTTTTCTCTCTTTTTTAGGGAAGAACTGAAACGTGAAGCAGGATTCGGGGCTTTTGAGGGAATGTACAGTCCTGTCACAAACTGATCTGCCCTCCAGCCGTTGACCTGGATCCCCTTATACCTGGGACAGTGGGGGGCGGGTTCAAGATGATGGGGTCCACCGAGGTCTGTCCAATCATCTGCTGGCAGGAGGGGTTTACAGCTTCACGGTAATTAGTGTCCGATTACCCCTCACAGGGCAGTAATGTACTGCTGCACACGGCGGGGGGCGTGTGGGAAATGTAAGTTTAATACATACATTTAAAAAAATGCGTATCGATATCAGCAAAGTAAATATGCATCTGTTAAATAGCTGTCATTATTCCATGTGGTATACTTTTCTGTGTATTGGTTCATTGTCATGCTTTATTTGTATAATTTGAATGAATATTAATGACCTCTAAGGAATCGTGACGTCATAAATTAAATAGTTTTATTCACGGCGTTATAATGCATTTAATTTGCAAGATGGACTGACGACATGTTCGAATTAATTAATAACAAAACATATAAAAAATGAAAATATATACAGTTCAGTTGTAAAACGCCTTTGTAAACCAAAGTAAAAAACGTGCCTATGCACTGGCGTTTACAATTATAATAATAACAAAGAACGGAAATTAGAACAATTTATGAAAATTAATTATTAAAAAATGAAGATTTAAACTTGGTGGTAGGAGGTTAAAACTGTTGACAAAAAAACACAAATTAAAGGCTAAATATAACTGATGTAGAAAAAAAATCACAATTAATATTAATAATAATAATAATTATTATTATTATTGTCATAATGTGGTATGGGTTTATTATTTCATTATTATTTCATATTTCATTATTCATTATTTTATCTGTGTATTTATTTGTTTGTTTATTCATTTAATTCGACAAATATGTATATATATCGAATGTAGATATGCATGTAGATATAATTGTAACCTCTGACCTCCTCTGTACCGTCCTATCAGAGTAGAGTTATTCCTCCAAGAAAAAGGGAAAATACAGCTTAAACACACACACAAAAAACAATTAATAGTATTAACAAATATATATTTATATTAAAACACAATAAGTGATGCATCACTCACGCAACTGTATAGAAAGTCTCCATACAGCGATCAGGCTTCGTGTCTTTGCTGCGCCGCTTTTCAAGTGTAAATACTGCATGAAAGTGTGAACCGAGCAATCAACTTAAATGTCACCGAGTTTATTTTTAGATGCAGTGTTTCCCCTGCGACTGTCTGCACCCAGGACTGACCTCCTCCTCTCAGCTGTCACCGCTGCACCCGCTGCATCCACAAACTGCAAAATGCGCATTATCCCTTTTCCCAAAACACGCCGGCAGCTGTGCAGCTGCAGTGCACAACTGCAGCAGCTGGAGGGCGCCGAAGAAGCAGCCATCAGTGTGCAGGATGAATATCGCGCTCTTCTTTACTCGTGAGGTGAAATTTGCAGGCTATGAATTCATCCAGAGGTAACAGATGTTAGAGGCTGTTTGCTGAGATGATGCTTGAAGTAGGTTTTCCTATAAGTACGCGATAAAATGGGGAAAATGCAAAGAATACTTTTTATTTTTTATCACATCTTTTTCCAGTTCTGTGACATACACAATGCACCAGTTAAAATGAATCACAAAGACCCCTGAAATTCCACGTTATTTTCTTTTTTAATCCAAGCTTCAATCTCTAGGGTGAAAAAAATAATAATGAAGGAAATGAAATTAAAACCAGAACCTGCAGTTCCTCCAATGTTCATCTGAGGCTTCAAATATGAGTTAATTGACTAATTCCCGTGTTTTTGTATTGTTTGGCCAGGCAGAAACACTGCTCAGAGAACAGGTTAGAGTGACTGAAAATAGAGATGGACATGTACTAACAAGCGAAGAGGCGTTGATCAGTGAACAGCAGCACAGCTTCATGCCGAGAAAGATCCTTATACACATGAAGTTTGCTTCAAGGACATGAACACTGTGAGGAATCTTGGAGTCATTTTTGACCAGGATGTGTCTTTCAGTGCAAATATTCAACAAATATGTTGGATTGTGTTCCTGCAGAGCACTTCATTCTCAGACTGCTGGTTTATTCGTGGTACCTAGAATATTGAAAGTAGAATGGGAGGCAAAACCTTCAGCACTCAGGCCCCTCTTCTGTAGAACCAGCTCCCAATGTGGATCTAAGAGACAGACACTAGCTCTACTTTTAAGATTAGCCTTCAAAATGTTCATTTTTGATATAGCATAGAGTTAGTGCTGGAACAGGTGACACTGAGCCCTCCTGGGGGATTGTCACTCTGTGTTTAATTATTAGTTATGATTAATCTCTGGATCTCTTCCACAGCATGTCTTTGTCCTGTCTTCCTTCCCTCATCCCCAGCTGGTCATGGACGATGTTTTCCCCTCCCTGAGCTTCTGCCAGAGGTTTCTTGCTGCTAAAAGGAAGTTTTTCCTTCCCACTGTCGCTAAGTGCTTGTCTGATTGTCGGTAACTGTTCTTGGATAATACAATTGATTTTCATTGAATTGAATTTAACTGAATTGCGGTTGGATCATCCATCATGGATGCAGTGGACATGCAGGGGGTTGGTGTAACAGAGGAAGATGCTAGGGATAGAAGCAAATGATCCATGGTGGCGACTCCCTATAGCCAAAAGATGAAGAAATTAAAATGTCTAATGTTGAAGCAGAAATAAACATGTTTCCAAGCTGCTGCAAAAACAGTTCTGTTCTGTTTTATTATGAGGTGCATGGCCTCATGGAATGACAGGTGGGTGGAAATACAGGTGGGTGTAGCTCGAGCTATTGGCTAAGCTTCACCT
The DNA here is from genome assembly GCF_900408965.1 of Simochromis diagramma. Lineage (NCBI taxonomy): Eukaryota > Metazoa > Chordata > Actinopteri > Cichliformes > Cichlidae > Simochromis > Simochromis diagramma. The sequence goes on along the minus strand of NW_024387121.1, from coordinate 1,133,198 downwards.
CTGCTAATCTGAACTTCTACTTTTGAATCTAATGTGCAGATTTCCACATTCCTGCTCCCAGAGGCTGAACTTCTGGCATTGTGCTAATCCACTCTCATAGAGACCTTTACATTTTTCACTCTTTTCATAACAAGGCTCCAAAAACATGGTTCTCTCACTGATACATATTGCTCAAGGTTCTGAGGCAGGCCAGTAGACTCATAAACTTTGTTTTTCACTGACAACTTTCATATGGTATCAAAGATTGGCAGACCTTCTTTACACTTGACACTCCAACTAAGTTGACCCACTTTTGTTGCAGTGTTTGTAACTGAGTCTTTCTCCATGATATGTTCCTGTTATTTAAGCATCCTTGCTGTATTTAAAGCAGTCTGGGGATGTTATTTATGTCACTTCAAAGCAAAATGATCCTCAGCAGAAGTCTTTGCACTTTAACTGAATGAAATGAAACATAAAAACCAAACTAATGGGAAATGCTGTCCTGTGGAGGGACACAGTATTTGAGAGACAGATAACAAGGTGTCCCAAACTGCTGCTGACTGGGCCCGGGCCTCAGGCCTGAAGCAATTTTACACGACTCATAAAGCCGTGGCTGCGGTCGGAGGCCACGCTGTGACGCGCCAACGCCACCACCGCCGAATCCGCTGGCCATCTGGAAACGCCATCAGCACCACCATCCCTCTGCCACAGCATTAATCTCGCCAATTTTCCGGAACTCGGGGGGGGGGGAAATGTACACCCTGACTGGCTTATGGCCAGAGTCAGGGGCAGGTCTCCGGGGGTTTAACCTACCCTCACCCTTTCCTCCACCGCCTCACTCCGTCCGATCACTAACGCCTGCCCCAAATGAAGAGCTTCATTCTAAAATGAGATATCTGCCGTTTGAAAAAAGAAAAGAAACGCAGAGATAGAAACACCTGCTCTGACAAAATGACGGATAGCGGGGGGAAAATAAATCCTCGTGCTGAGACGTTCTGGGATGAACGTGAGGTTGCTGTCGGAGTAAAACGAGAAGGCAGTTGCAGACTGAAGCTTCTCTGTCTCACAGATAAAGTTCAGATCGTAAATATTGTTTCAAAATGGATCCACAAGTCAGCTCCTCATACTGGATAATTTAAATGGCCATCAGGACCCACGAGGCTTCTACCACAGCAGCAGTGCTCATCACGGCATCTCGTGCCTACTGAGGTGTCCCTGGGCAGCAAATGCTCTTGACCCTGACCTCCGGATAATGTCTGTTTTTTCCATGGCTTAAAGTGAGAAAGTACATTAACTCAAGTACTGCTAAATACTGTATGTTTGACGTTAAACGTGGAATAGACAGTAAGACGCATTATTGCAAAATGTAGAAAAAGCGTGCACATAGATAAATCCATGGATGTGGATCCTCTGACTATGAGTTCAGACCTGTTTCTATATAAAATGAAAAACTTTTGAGCTGCTGTGGAAGAAATGCCCAAACTACAGAAGAGACCAGCAGTTAGTGTAGCAACAATACGTGAAATAAGAGACAGTGATGTGTACCCGGCTGGCAAATTTGAAGTGAAGTATTGAAGCTACCGCTAGGAGCAAAGGAGGCTGCTAATTGACAGATGGCAGGTCGGAAATACGGAGGGGGATCGACACAACCAGAGCCTGGCTTGTCCACTAGTGACTAACTGTGATAAAAAGTGATGTTTGATGAGCAAATCACTTCATACGAGGACAAGTCTTAAAAATCAAGGTATGACACTTCACATGTGACAGGTTTTTCTGCAATACTTTACTGAAGTGATTCATTTAATGCATCACGATAAATAGTAGTTTTTTAAAAGATGACTTAACATCACAGGCTGTCCTGTCACCAAAACACTAAAATGAGACTACACAAGTTTGTGTCACATAAAATAAGATTCTTATTAAAGCAATTCATCAGAAACATGTCAAGGATGTGTTAAATAATCCTATAAACTACTCATATAGCTGAGCAATGAAAGTATTGTGAAACACTAATATGACGGACAGTAACAGTTAACTTATGTCCCTGAATTATTGAATCAGGTGGAGCGAGTGTAGATCTGCAAAAGACTTAGAAGACGTGTTTGTAGCTCTGATTTCAAGTTAGACTTTTACATGACAGGAAACTAAATAATAGTCAGATTTAATATTTTTCATTCAGGTTTAATATAAATTCCTATAATATAAATTTATTAGAGTACCAATCAATATAATGATGGGAACACCCATGTTTTTAATTAACTAAACATCCTGTCTCATAAATAGAGTTCTAGCTTTTTGTAACAACCAAAGTGATTGAAATGTGGTCAAAAATTCAAATTCGATAAACATTTTATCATATCAACATGATATGAAAGCATACTTTGCTAAGTTGTGTGTGTAGACACACCACTGGTTCATCCATTCATTTAAGTGTCCTTTTGTGGTGTTAAGTAACTTAAGGATTGGACTGAAAATGAGAGAAAAAGCAGCCGATTCCCAAAGGAAAACTTGGAACGACCTTCGGAAAGAGACGGCTCAAGACTTGCCATAACTAAGTATGAGTAGACGATGGGTCCTGCAGCCATATTTCTGAATTTTCTGCATCTTTTTCATCTTGTGTCTGTGTGTAAGAGCTGAGCACCCTCCGTTCATCCTCCTCTGTTGTTTCACTTCGGCAGGATGAGTGACAGGAGGGGCTGGTTGGTCTCCAGGAGGAAATAAAGGCTGATTGTCAGCCTGGGACAGAGGTCAACAGGACTCACACAACCGACATAGCTGCCCCTGACCCTCAGACACATCAGTTATCACCTGAGCTGGACCCCACTGCAACAGACACACTGCAGGAGGCCGCTCAGCTTCCACCAGGTGATGCTGTGCTAAAGGAGGTCTGGCACAGGATCTTTTATTTCATTTTCAAAGTCTTAAACACAACAAATAAAAAAATGAACAAGTACTGCTTTGTCTTACCAAATTCTACTTTATATTTTTATCAATGACAATAATGGACTTCTAATTCTAACAAAAATAAAAAGGGCCAGACCTGCAGACTGACAGCAGAGGTGTCAGCCTTCACACCTGCTGCCTGCTGTAAACCACCAACACTACAACTACTGCATTGTCCCCCACTGCTGGCAGATTGCTTTACACACACACACACACACACACACACACACACACACACACACACACACACACACACACACACACACACACACAGAGAACAGGATTAGGTCGGAGTAACAGATTTACTGCTCTACAGTTGTTGGGTTTGTTGTGTTTGTGGACTGAAGCCCGAGACTTTAGACTGAACGTCCTTTTCTACTCTAAACCCCAGTTTGACTTCATGTAACGTTTATTTATTGAGAGCTTTTAACAGAAAAACTGTCACAAAATGTTGTTCAACACAAAAGAGTGAAGTAAATAAAAAAGTACATGCCATAATAGCCGAGAAAAAGACGTCACGAGACACAATAAAATAAACAGCTATGTCTGGAGAGTTTTTCTGAGTTATGCGTTTCATATTAGACACGCCCACCAATGGTTTTATTGCTGTTTCGTTGTATTTCAAGCATTGTATTTATTTCCTAAAATGACACTGCATTAATTATACTTCAGAATGTGAGTCATTATGGTCTAGCCTGAAACATGATGTGAAAAACATAAACATACACTCAGTTTGTCCAGACGTTTATGAAGAACATTTAGGAAGAGCACAATTTATTTATTCAGTTGACATATATTTAAATGCAAGTTTGGTTTATTTCATATAGTTACATAGTTTACATTATGTATAAAGTTTCTTTTGTGAAGACAGCAGGGACATGTCCAAAGGGGGGTACATGGGGTGGCACCAGCACCTTCGAAATATGATTGACTTTCCTGCAACTGGAGTTCACAGAGAGGGAACTACATTAGACAGAAGAGGGGACTCAAAGGATGAAGGCAGACTCGAGAAAAGAAATTGATTTGTGTAAAAATCAAGTTTTGTGGAAGCTATTTTTATAGTTATAGTTCCTGAATCTCTGTGGCAAAGGTGGAAACTGCAGAGTTAGTATGATGGAGCTTGAATAGCCATAATACGTGGTAAACAGATCAGGTTGGGGAAAGTCTGAACTGTACAGATGAGAGATTTTATTTGTACTTTTCTACTTACAACAACGCACGATGAACCTATCCATGCATCGAGACATTTTTGATGCCTTTTCCTGTCACTGTGTTCTTTCTCTGCCACAGGGAGGAGTGTAAATAGTAAATAAGATGGTTTTTACTAGAGATGTTCCTGGCGACTAATTTCTTAGTCAGTTAAATGAGGGAAAAAAGTCTAAAACTAAGAAACAGATATCAAGTTATATTTGAGAACTGTTTAATGTCAAATAGTCATTAAACAAAGGCATTTTTAACCATTAATCACATTCTTCATTAATGAATGGTTGTATAACATTAGGACGCAGCAATTTACCATCATTGGGAATCAATTAAATGTAAAACAATTAGATTAAAGGACTAGTACTTCTGCTACCGACTAGTAAAAATAGCAACGCCTAGTCGCAAACATCGGTAGTAATTTCACACTGCTTCTCTGGTCTTACTGACCACTCAAAGCATTGACATACCAGCGCCGTGCTTTATATTGTGTTATATATGCAATTAAACCGCTTTTTTTGTTTTCACACACTCTGCACACTCTTTGGAGTTAAATATAAAGCCCACAGACACCTTAGTGTGGGAAGCCGGAGCTTTATTGCTAATGCTGCTAACAAAGCTCTGGTTGGCTCAGCACGTTTTCCAGCCAAAGACTGAAAGTGATATCAATCCTGTGGGTGTGATAAAGAAAGCATACTTCTTTCTTTCACTTAACCTCTGCAGATGAAGTTGTTCTGTAGTTTTATCATGTTGACCTTGGCAGATTATTAATGCCGGCCTCTCCGGATTCCCACAGCTTCCTCAGAAAGAAAAGAGAAGCCAGCTTTGTTCAGAGGATCCCAGTGGACTCGTGGCTGTGTAGGAACGCCGGCCCTCACTTTGAATTCCTGTCTCTCATCACATGACCCAGCTTATAAATACGTCCCAGCTCTGGACTCATGTCAGGCATCATGTTTTCATGCTTTAGACCGAACAGCTGGGCCACTAAACACAACAAAAACAGATCATCTGACTCCTGCAGGGAAACAAAAACTCCCCCAAACTACATTCTGAGTTTTGCTGTGTTGGGTGAACATTTGTGTTCAATGTTCACCCAACACAACAAAAATCATGAAGAGGATTCAGTCTCCTGGAACAAGTCTGACCTTGAAATGCCATCAGTTTTCTTTACGGTTACATCAAGCAACCCTTTGGGGCTGAATTACTGAAAGATTCTGAACATCTCATTCTGAACAAAGCCCATCTATGACAGCAAGCTCCTGTAATATATTAAAAGAAGAAATCAGAGAAACCAGAATATTAAAGTGTGATGGCACATCTTTGACCTCATCTAAACACTCTGACACTTAACTTTTCCTATCACAGTCTAAAGACTCTAGAAGGCGAGACATCAGAGTCTGTTTACATCTGAAAGATTAGCAACTGTTTTTTACACTTTAGTTATACACGCACGATGCAACAGGTTGCTCCACTCCAGTGGAGTAGGTGGCAGCAATGCAGGAAGACAGTAGTGAAACTACAAGCGGAAACATGGAGGAAGTTCATGTTGTGTTAACAGCAAACCACAGCAAAGAATAACAGCAAACCACCAGAAATCCTCTGCTTTCAATAACTTTGCAATTTTTATGAGCTGTTGCTGAGGCTGAGTAAGATTTTGATTCAATAAGCTCAATTTTTGAGCTGGGAACACGCTGATAATCTTACGGGACTCTGTCCCAGGGGGCTGTTTCTGAAGTAAATCTGTAAGTTTCCTGCTGAATGTTGGCAAAATCTCCATCGTTTTTATCAAAGATGTATGAGGTATGATCAAAATGTTCTGAGAACATATCCAAGAAAATAAAAAAAAAATTACATTTCACGTTCATTCTCGTGTGCGTCTCTGTACTATTTTCAACATGGCTGCTATTTTCAGATTTCTCAGAAGTTCTGTTATACGTGTTAACAATGTCACAGGATGGCAGATCTGGTGAAGGATCCAGATGGTGACTGAGGATTATGCTAAGTTTTCAAATGACACTGAGCCAGCGCCACTGTTTAGTTTAAATGGTTTGGTCAGGACATTACAGTAGAAGTCTATACTGAGTGACAGCCTCACCCCAGGGAACAAAAACATGGTGCAAAACCTGACACTGTGGTCTCTTCCTTGGGGAAAATGCTTGGATGTAACCAGTGACTCAACTCTAATCATCAACAGTGACAGTCCACAGTGAATTTAGGTCAGTTTGAAAGAATCTGTGAAGTGCACACAGGTGGTGAAAACTGAGTTTCCAGTTTGAGATCCACACGACGCAGTCGCGCTGGAAGCTGTCCGGACATGCCTGAGCAGAAGACCTTGACATGCAGATGGGCTAAATTTTGGATTTTTCCCCAAACTCTTTCCATCATATAGGCATAGCAAATTGTAGTCATAGTTACATTATTAATCAGTAGATTACAGGGAGAAATATTACAAGTCCATTATTGGTTTTAAAAAATAGCAATTCAATTCTAGGTACAGTCTATGTATCAAGCACAGAGTCATAGACTCGTTTTACAACATATAACAAAAGATTAACATAAGGAGAAATCTCTCATCAAGGATGCACAGACAGGGAATAGTCCCACATAACAAGAAGACAGAAGTAATAATACAATATAGAGATGGAATGAGAATATTTAGGTACAGTTAATATCAATATTAGTTGTGTTAGCCATCTGCAGAAATTTTAGTTTCTTGTTTTGGAAATCAGCGAGCAGCGCCGGTGCTGGCCCAGCCTGCAGTGGGTCACAGCTGTCAAACCGATCAGCAGGACTTCTCCTGACACCGAGCCAGCAGCTGTCTGTTAAGAATCCTCAGGACCGTCATCAGCAGCAAACTCCTCAACTCACAACTCCTCTCATTACCGCCCTTAATGGAGGGAAGAGAGAGACAAGGTAAATACAATTACTGATCAGAGAGCAGGGACAGCCGAGCCCACAGTGGTGCCCCGTTTCACTGCTGGTACCTGACACCAGACTCTGCCTCGTTACAGGGACCGTAACCCTGTCTCAGTGCTGGCCTTGATTTCACGAGCCTTTGGTTTGGTTTGTTGTTGAATGAATGGATGAATAAACCCCACCATTTAAAAGATGTTGTTGCCCTCTGAAATAGGAGGAAAGTAAATCCAAGGTTGGCACTGAGGTCCAGCGAGACTCCTCGAATGCCTTTTGAGCCAGACGCTGTGATTACCCAGAAAGCCTGTGGAATGCCCCCTTCCTCATTGAAGAGACAAATATAGCGTGGTGTGTTCCAGCAAGGGATGGAGGGTAAATGGATGCTGTGGTATTATGTAGCAGAAATTAGACAATGATGAATGATGATGCTCAGAGGAGGGACAGGTTAAAACCAGAACTATTTCAAGAGATGGCAGAAACACATTGTTACATATGTGAGGTGTCTGTGGGAAATTAGACCACCATGATGAAGGAAAATTCAGCTTTCAGGTTTCTGACTCAAATTCAAAATCACAAAAGAAGATTTACAGACATTTCTATTAAGTGCTGCAAAGTGGAACCAAGTGGAGCCACCAAAAGCCAAAAGCTGCAGTTACTTTTATGTCCACTTGAAGGTGAATGCAGAAGTTTTCAGGCCCCTCTTCTGTGGAACCAGCTTCCAGTTTGGATTCAGGAGACAGACACTATCTCTACTTTTAAGATTAGGCTTCAAACTTTCCTTTTTGCTAAAGCATATAGTTAGGGCTGGACCAGGTGACCCTGAATCCTCCCTTAGTTATGCTGCAATAGACGTAGGCTGCCGGGGATTCCCATGATGCATTGAGTTTTTCCTTTCCAGTCACCTTTCTCACTCACTATGTGTTAACAGACCTCTCTGCGTTGAATCATATCTGTTATTAACCTCTGTCTCTCTTCCACAGCATGTCTTTTATCCTGTCTTCTTTCTCTCTCCAACTGGTCACAGCTGATGGCCCCGCCCCTCCCTGAGCCTGGTTCTGCTGGAGGTTTCTTCCTGTTAAAAGGGAGTTTTTCCTTCCCACTGTCGCCAAAGTGCTTGCTCATAGGGGGTCATATGATTGTTGGGTTTTTCTCTGTATCTATGAAGCGCCTTGAGGCGACTTTTGTTGTGATTTGGCGCTATATAAATAAAATTGAATTGAATTGAATTGAATAGAAGCTTGTCAGTCCCCATAGACACGCATGTTAAAATGTCCCAACTTTACAGCAGAAGTAAACATGTTTAATCCTGCTACAAAAAAACCCCATTTTGGTCTCAGCTAATTTATTCCTTTTAAAACCTTGCAGAGGATTAGTTATCTTATAGATATCTATATACTACTGGTTGGTGCTTAAAGTGAAGGCTTAAAGTTAGGGATGATTGAGAGTTGTGCTGATAAAAGCAGCTGCAGATCATTATTATTATCATTATCTACAAGAGTTCTTCTCTGCTTAGTCAACTTACTGAACTGAAGGTGACATTGTGACTATGTTGGTAGTTTGGGCATCTTCTGGATCAGTTTTACTTTCACAAGCATTCTTTTATATACACACCACAGCATTTTAGTCAGCCTTTCTATTGGTTAATATTTACATTAAAGCATTCCTGCCTAGAAGAAAAAAATAAACCAAAAGCATAAAAATACCATCTGATGTATGAAAAATGCATACTGGCCTGTTTTGATCAGAATCATTTAGAACCAGCATTCTTGTGCAATCTCTATAGAGTTTGGATACTACTATCTGTGATTGTAGAAAACAGGAAGGACTGTGTCTGAGATCCAAGGAGGAAGCCAGAAGAGGCGTAGCTTTCCAAAGTGTTTCTACAGGAGTGATGGCAATTTAAAACAAATAAATAAAAAGTGACGAGCTGAAACAACGGCAATTATTTCCCCTGAAACACTCACTCTGGTTAGTGTAAAAAAAAAAAAGATCTGCAATCAAAGTAGTTGTGAAAAAGACAAACAGACTTCAAAGAAAAAGAAGAAAATAGAGTAAAGGTGGTTTGTCAGCCAGAGGTGAGAAAAAATCCAGATTCTCCAGCATTGATGACATAATGCCAAGAAATGATACTGTGAGCGACGACGTCCAGCAATGATGAAAGTCATTTTTAATAAGCAATAAGAACATTTAAGAACATTGACAAAAAGTTAAGACAAGAAATAATAAAATGTTTAAATTCAAGTGTTAAACCATAAACCTTTGGCCTTTAGTGGTTTTTTTATTCACATGCTTTTCAAAAATTTTAATTCTGAGAATTTTGCGACTGTTTTGGAAAACTATTAACAATGACCTACAACCAATAAAAGGCAATAATAAAAATAACAACAATAATTATTGCAATATTAAAAGTAGTGTTCATTTTAAATTGATAAATTTAAAATGAACACATGTTTGTTGAATTCATGTTTAAATTCCTAAGGATGTCAAGCTGGTATTTGTTTGTAAGCCTGGTCAGACTGACTGATTTGTTCCTGAAGTACGAACAAATCCAGGGACAAAAATATTGATAAATCACAGATTTGTGGGGGAAACATTTGTGTGCACAGACTTGTTGTGGGAATCTTGTATCTATATCAGCTGTAGCTTTGCGAAGCCTTGACCTTGAGGTGAATCGGCTGGGATAAAGACTGTAGCACACATGAATTCTCCAGACCAGCAAACCTCTAAAACAACTATTTCCTGATGATCAGGTAATTAAGTGCATTTGATAAGCAGCACCTGGCTGATACCTCCTTCTTAATTCTTATTAGAACCGTAAAGGAGGACTCAGTTTTTCTCATGATGGTTTGAGGTCTTTGGAAATCTCCACCTAAATTCTCCACCTGTTACAGCTCACAGTGTCAGTGTGTTGTCTATGTGTGTTTGGGCATGTTTAACACACCAGTAGCAGTAAATACACTTTGTTGTCTTGTTGTGTGACACAGCATTTAATGTTGTGATGAGCAGAGAGCAAATCACAGATGAGACTCAGATTACACCGAGTGTTTGGAGGTTTTGCAGTGTGTGTGGGTGGGTGTGGTCATGAAGTGGCTCCGTCTGTGTGGTCTGTCACCCTTTAACCTGCAGGCATGAGGAGGCTCCACAGTTTGAGTCAACACACTGAGAGCCTCGCTTCACACTTTAAGCACACCAAACCATGTTCACCTTTGAGCTTCCACTTACAACAGAAAGCAGCAGAGTGACTGACATCATCTCTGTGTGTTCCTTCTGGGCCACTTTATACAATGAAATCATGCAAGAATAGTGGTTCTATTAGGGAAAAGCTACAACCATAACTTGAAGATTATACTACAGTGAGGGGCGCTCATGTATGCTAATGTGTCCAGAATGGAGAATATGATGGTGGGGTGACCTGATGGATATGTGACGTAGGTGCAAATTGCTCTTTCTCCTCAAAGTGAGGAAACTTTGAGTCTTTATTCAATTCAAGAGAATTTAGTTTAGTTCAACTTTATTTATATAGCGCCAAATGACAACAACAGTAGAGGTAGATATCTTACAATAATACAAGTACATGACCTGCTATGAAAAAACACTTGGCAACAGTGGGAAGGAAAAACTCCAGTTTAAAAGGAAGAAAACTCGAGCAGAACCAGGCTCAGGGAGGGGTGGCCATCTGCCGTGACTGGTTGGGAGAGAGAATAATAATAACTCATATTTAAATGCAGAGAGGTATGTAAACATGGTAAGTGAAAGAGGTGAATGAAGAAGAAACACAACATGTGCAGGCAGTTTCAGAGGTGACCTGTGTGCTACTGGAGTTGGTCTGGTCCCTGCAGACAGGGTGTTCCCCTGGATGCTTGGCACTGTGGGGGCTCAGCAGACCTGCAGCTAAGATCACAGAAACCTGTGTTTACTGACCGTTTGAGTCCCTGTGTCTTCTCAGACTTCCAGCTGAGCTGCCAGAGGGGACTCACAGCAAGAGGAGGTCTCCAACAGATCTGATGGGACTCCAAACACGGACACAGATCCAAGCCAAGGACGACGTCCTCTGGATGTCAGAGCCTAACGATGGCTCAAAGGTGTCCTGTAATCTCTGTCCTGGTGGTCCACACACTTTGTTACATTCTTGTTCTGTACAAATGGTGAAGTATCCATCAAACATCAACACCCTTCCAGGACCATTTGATCATCTGATGAGCTGAGAGTCGGCAGTTTGGATCCAAACATTCTTTCGATGGTTAGAAAAACTTATTGTACACCAAGTGTCACCAGAGTCAATAAGCAGAGTTATTTTAGGAACAATCCTAACCCTATCACTGACTCTTATTTTAACATTATCATAAAAAACAGGACTGCAGTATAACCAAACACACGCAATCCCTGACTGTTAATAATGAAGCTGGTAATTAAAAAGAAAACCAACAAGAATTATTGTCAGTACTCAAAGTTTTCCAGCACTCTTTCATCAGCTTACACACTCGAATAGAAAAACGTTAATTTTTTTAGTAACAGGCTGTTATAGATAGGCAATAAAAAGAGACATACTGAGGTTTATGACTCAAATGTTCCACAAAAGACAGAAAAAAAGCTCTTTTTGTTATATTTTATCATGTTTCTCTCTTTCCTGCATTCCTCATCTCTCAAACAGAGCGAGCTCTATCTTGTCATTTACATCATTTTCCATTTTTTTCTTTTCTCTCATTTGTTATCCAAAGGTTAAGGGTAGGAAATAAGTAGTTAAGTATTGTTTCATCTGTTGAGTGGCTAACAAACTAACTTCCTCTGAATTGCTGCAATCAGGACTCATCACACCTCCAAACCTCTTTCCTGTTTGACAGTTGGACACAGTTTGAGTCTCTGACATCACTTCAGTTGGCAAATGTGTGATAGGTAAAAGCACGCTTTCAGAGGACTCTCTGCACTACAGTGAAAAACTAAATACATCATTGAATCATCAGTCAGTTACTTGTAGAAACACCTTTAGCAGCAATAACTTGCAGCAAAGCCACACTTTTTCAGTCTTTTTATAACTTTACTGTCATGAACTTTCATATTTAACATGCTGTCTGAGGCCTGTGGAGACTGTGTGAGTTGTTCTGACAGTTTTTTAGTTTTACACACTTTTTAACATCCTGCACAGAATTTGCATGTTTGATGAGAATAATCTTGCATCTGCTTGGTTAAATGTAAATCCTGAAATGTAAAATGGAGTAATTTGCATGCCAGTGTGGTTCTCTCATGATGCAGTGCTGTGTACATGCCAGTCAGCAGAGCTGCTCATGTTTCTTTTACATGGATGCGGAATTCCCTCGTCCTGGAAAGCAAAGCGAGTGTGATCCAGCTCTTTGCATCATCTCAATTTCCTACCTCCTCCTTCTTCTTTTTCTTCTGGTTTCTCCTTTGGGACAGAGGGGCAGCGAGGAGCAAATAGCTGTGACAAAAATGGAGGAATGCTCCATCCTTTGGCAGTAAAAGGCCGTCTAGCCTCTACTGCAGTGCTGTAACTGTAGCACGCTTGCCATAAACGCCCGGTGTGAGGACAAGGGAGGCCCCAGGAACCAATGGGGATCTGGTTTCAGCATGTGCACCATGATGAATTCTACATCCTGAGGTCTGAGAGGGAGACACAACCTGCTGTTAACAGCAAATAAACCAGCAGCAGAAGGAACAGGCAGGGATACAGAACATCAAATTTTAAGCTTAAGATTGAAGCTGCATTTTAAAAATCTCCTTCATGCACACCAAGAAACATGATGCATGTACTGGTCTACCTTGCTAAGGATCAAAACACCTCCTGTTTTTTCTTGCTTGGAATGCATTCAGAGACACAATGTGGCTTTTGTCCTGTCTCCCTTCCAAGACAGCACAACGAGATACTGTTGACCAATATATGCTGTAAGTTTTGGATAGCAGAGACACGTGTTCGCTTGCTGGGAAGAGGTCCTTCCTACGTCACTAAGCACTGCTTTGCCTAATATTATACCGCTGTCTGCATTTCAGTAGCGTTAATGAAACTTTCCCATCAGCAAAACATCAGTCCAGTGCCACTTACCTCCCGTTCACCGGTGCTTTTTCTCTTCCCAGTGTGACTAGGGAGGCACAAACATCATTTTCTTACTGAAAAGTTGTAGCATCACCTTTCACTGTTGAATAATGATCTAATCCACCCATAGTTCCTACATGTGTTACATATAACGCCTCTCTGTGTATGCCTTGTTCTTATGTGTGCTTAACTTCAAACTCCAAGCTATCATTCCAAATATGTGTTACCATTGCACTGACCAGCTACACTACCCACACACCCCAAATGATCTCCAAGCTACGCAAGGCCTCCGCAGGCGGGGTCGCACAGAAGGAGAAAAGGTGGCTGGAATGACATCATTTCCAATTTCCAACATCTGTATGATACAAGTACTGCCTGGTGTCTTTTTCCCCTTCCTTTTTTCTCTCTGCTATTAAACCTCAAGGGCAACTTCTCCTTTTGTTTTGGTGCTATGGTTAGCTCTAACTTTACTCTCACTTTGTGGCTTTGATTTTCCAGCCCGACATGCCAATGGCAGCTTATCAAACTCCAAGTACTCAGCACTTAATGCCAGCTTATCGATTCTCCCGCAGTCCTCCAGTGACTTCCTCAGACCTTCCTCACTGTGTCTCCAGGACATAGTGAGGAAGGTCTTTACTAAAAGCTATACATAACCACCCTGAACTCGCACATGCACTGACAACACATTCCATCCCCCCAATCCAAGGACAAGGACAGAGACTACACAACTGCCTAGGATAATGGTTCCCAAGCTTTTTTTGCTAGGCCCCCCTTTGTTTTACAAGAAAAATGCTGCCCCCCCCCCTCCGCGCGCACACCCCTATTTTGTTCCATTGCGGTTTATTTCACACCTCAAATACAAGTAATCTGCAATAAGTTACAGGTAGTAATAAAATAAACTACTAACTCTTTTACGCTACGTCTACACCTACACGGGTATTTTTGAAGCTGTTTCGTCCACACGTAAACGACGTTTCGAGTACCGAGATTTTTCAAAACACCTTTTTTTTTGCGTTTACGTGTGGACGAGGAATACAGAGTTCGTCATGCAACGTCAAAGGTATGTGCCTTTTTTCACGTCACGCTGTGCACCACGTTATTGTTTACATGAGATGAATTGCAGAATGGCAGATAGAGACAAAATACTGTTAATCTGACTATCTGCAGGTTTTACACGCTTACATTTACACGCAGTTACTGTCCCTCCATTTACAAAGGCAGAGGCGTCACGATGTGATTATTTTATGTGTAGTTGTTTTTTTCCTGTGTAATAATATTCAACATTGCTATCAATACATTTTTCAAAAAATGTCTCTCTGTGCAAAATGGGTTTAAAAACATAAACAGCTGTGGGATCCTGTTTGTCTGTGATTTGGACTGGGGGAACAAATCGTGGCAGGATCAGCCTGATGTTATTTGGATCCTGCTGTAACTTTACTGTATAAAGAGCAAACATCTCCAACATGTCAGGAGTAGTTAGTCATTACAACAAGTGTGTGTGAACTAAAAATCAAGAATATAGGATCCTGTTTGTCTGTGATTTGAACAGCCCAGCGCTGCTCCCAACGAAGGGAAAACCAATCCTGCAGGGGAGACCTACCTCAGCACTCGTGCAGGTGAAACCAAAGGGCAGATATATTATTCAGCGATGCTTCATCTCCTGCTTTGCATTTGTGTGGGCGCCCCGTGCTAGCAGTGTCCAACCCCCCCCCCCCGCAATGGCTCTGCCCCTCCCCCCCCACACACACACTTTGGGATGGTCTGGCCTAGGAGATGCTCTGTATCTCATTGTACATGTGTATAGTGACAATAAAAGCTATTCTATTCTATTCTACAAGAACAGCTTGTGCAGTGAACCTTTTCTGGTACTCTGTGCCCAGTGTCAGCATTTGGTATCTTGAAAGAATAGATTTAATGTCTCTCTTTAAAGCAGGCAGGTTAAGATAGTCAGGTGAATTTAAAATACCTTCTCAGAAGTTTGAGCAGTTTGGATCATCTCAGTTCATTCTTAATTTTGACAAATGAGTAGAAAATGTTCTCCTTCACATCTGTTTAACCCAAGGAGGTCTGGATTTTCATTATGTTGTGATTAATCTAATATAGCCACAGTTCTGTTCTAGAAAGAACAGAAGTCCTGGCATATTTCTTGTCCTGTTTTCTGTCCATCACCCCCAACTGATCAAGACAGGGCCTGGTTCTGCCAGAGGTTTCTTCTTGTTAAAAAAGGTTTTTTTCTTCCCACTTTCTCCAAATGCTTGCACAAAAGGGGTCATTAGATTGTTGGGGTTCCTCTGTATTATTGCCGGGTCTTTATTTTAGAACATAAACCACCTTGAGGCAACTGTTGTTGAGATTTTGCACTATATAAATAAAATTGAATTGAATTGAACTGAATACTGTGATGGTAATATCAAAGGTAATGATTCTGGTTTTAAACTGTGACCTGTCCTAAGAGATTGAGCCGCCCCTCAGTACACACATAATGAGCTCATCACTCTTCTGAAGAACAACAGCATGCAGAAGATATTTTCCGCTGGCAGACCCACCAAAGCTGACGCTTTGTTCCTCCAGCTTCTACTTTTTTTAAGCTACTATTAGCCTCTTGGCACGCGGTTCTCTCTGCATTATGGAGTTTGTCCCTATCAGCACTTGCCTGTCTGCCAAAATCTGCCCTCAGCTCTGCCGCGGCTAAACAAAGGTCCTTAAGTAGCAGAGGGCTGGAGCAGGATGGACACATGAAAGCTGGAGAGCGCTGGTGGCTCTCAGCGAGACGAAACACGAGCTGGTGTATTTCCAAAACAAAATTATGGAAGAGAAAAAAACCCCACAAAAACAAAAAAATAGAGGATGGAAGATTGTGTGTGTGTGTGTGTGTGTGTGTGTGTGTGTGTGTGTGTGTGAATGGCAAAGGAAGTCAAACCAGTTGGCTGTCATCTCCATTTGGCTCTTGTCACACTCTCTCCATTTCTCATAGAGAGCCATAAGGAAGGCCTCAGCATGACTAGTTCCCAGAATGCCCCCTCGCCAGCCACCCTCCACCCCCCCTCACACACACACACACACACACACACACACACACACACACACACACACACACACACACACACCTCCTTACCCCTTCACCACTCCCCAGAGCCCTCATTTAAAGCCATTTAAACCCTCTGATATGACTCGGATCAAGTGTCCTGTGCAGCTCCACGAGGAGAGCAAGGCACGGCTGTGGTGGAGGGTTTGAGTCCCTTTGGGGATGCAGACACTGCAAATATCTTCGCTTAAGCTACTGCAAGATGCTTCACACAGGAAATGTCACATGTGTGTGTAGCATCTCTATAAATGTAGTGCGTATTCCTGTATGTGGTGTATGTGACTGCCTTTATTTAGAACTCAGTCAGAAAACTGCAGCTTTGTGAGAATATAGCTGTGCTTTAAACTAAATGTTGAGGGCGAGTCAGAACCTCTGTATCAAACCTTTACTTTTTCTTTTAAAAGGTCATGGAGCTCAAAAGATGCAAGCAAACCACAAAGAAACAAAAAAAACACTATAAAAGACAAAATGATAACTAAGGTCCAAAATTACCAATAAAAGTAAGAAAATTAGCATTAAGAGATTCAAAATAACCACAAAGAGAGACAGCATGGCCTCTGGGACACAATGTGACAACCAAAAACTGACGACAAAGAGAGAAAAAATGACTCACAACTTCAAAAGGAGAAGTTGTATAACTATAGAGCAATGCACCAGAGTATTAAATCCAGCTGACTAATAATGTGTTAGTCCAAAACAAGCATGTTACTAATCAGGGAATCCATGTTATTGCTACCAAAATTGGCATGTGTCCTGACAAGGAGAGCAATTGATATCGACAGGCCAACGTGGAACGTGGAGCCAATGAAGTTTTATCCATCCATTAATTACTAGTATATATATGTATATATATAAACACCCAGCACGCCCCGCGGGCGGTTTTATCCTTCAAGCTCGGGTCCTCTACCAGAGGCCTGGGAGCTTGAGGGTCCTGCGCAGTATCTTAGCTGTTCCCAGGACTGTGCTCTTCTGGACAGAGATCTCCGATGTTATTCCCGGGATCTGCTGGAGCCACTCGCCTAGCTTGGGAGTCACCACACCTAGTGCTCCGATTACCACGGGGACCACCGTTACCTTCACCCTCCACATCCTCTCGAGCTCTTCTCTGAGCCCTTGGTATATATATATATATATATATATATATATATATATATATATATATAAGCTGGCCAAAGGACGAGATAGAAGCCACTGACATCAAGACAAGAAAGCTCCTGACCATGTATTGAGGGTTTCACCCCAAGTCCAGCACCCTGAGGCTGTACGCTAAGCGGAAGGATGGAGGCCGGGGACTGGTGAATGTCAGCACCACAGTCCAAGATGAGACAACGAACATGCATGAATACATCACGAAGATGGCCCCAACTGACAGCGTGCTCAGTGAATACCTCAGGCAGCAGAAACCCAAGAAAGAGGAGGAAGGCGAGGAACCATCATGGAAGGACAGGGCCCTGCAGATGGCAGATAGCGGAGGTGGCTGATACCCAGAAATCCTACCAGTGGCTGGACAAAGCTGGACTGAAAGACAGCACGGAGGCACTAATCATGGCAGCGCAAGAACAAGCTCTGTGTACACGATCCATAGAGGCTGGGGTCTATCACAGAGACTAGCTGCAGAGACAATCCAGCACATAACAGCAGGGTGCTAGATGCTAGCAGGCAAGGCATACATGGAACGCCATAACCAAGTGGCCGGCATAGTGTACAGGAACATCTGTGCTAAGTATAACCTGGAAGTCCAGAGGTCAAAATGGGAGATGCCCCCAAGTGTGGTGAAGAATGACCACCACCCTTGGGGGCTAAGATCCTGTGGGACTTCCAAATACAGACAGACAAAATGGTGGTGGCTAACCAACCGGATACAGTGGTGGTAGACAAACAGAAGAAGATGGCCGTAGTGATCAATGTAGCGGTCAGCAACATCAGGAAGAAGGAACACGAGAAGCTGGAGAAATACCAAGGGCTCCGAGAAGAGCTCGAGAAGATGTGGAGGGTGAAGGTAAGACTGGAAATTCAGTTTTACTAGAAGCAGAAAGTTAGAGTACTGAAACTTGAAATAAACCAATAATGAAATGAAAACTGATTGTAATTTTAAAAAAAAGTTTTTTTTGTTTAAAAAAAAAAAAAGAAAGTTAGAGGTCATCCAGGTCTTTAAGTCTTTGAGACATTCCTGTAGTGTTATAGAGAGCTTTATAGATACATTTACAGATAAAGGATAGATAAAGCTGGGTATCATCTGCATAGCATTGAAAATGTGCTTTGTATGTATGTTTCTTCTAATGATTCTGGCTAGGGGAGGTATGCGTAATGTAAACACGATTGTTCCTAGCATGGAACCCTGTAGAACTCGAACTTGTGAGAGTGAATGAATAGTGGAATTGTAAAGCGCTTTGAGGGTCTCGAAAAGCGCTATATAAATGCAATCCATTATTATTATTTATTATTAACTCCATAATTAGCTTGGTCTATGCTCCAGGGAGTCTCCGTTTACATGAACAAACTGGAGTTATAAGATGGATATGATTCAAACCACTGCAGCGCAGTATTGTTAATGCCTATGACATGCTCTAAAGGCTGTAGTAAAATATTATCAGCAAATAAAATTGAATTGGACAGATCAACAAATACATATTGTAACAGTTGCTACTGTTGCTGTTGCAATACAGTGTATCGCCACATGGTAGCGCCACTTGTCTTATGACCATTAGGTCACCTTTTTTTCACTCTTCCTCATTGTTAACCCTCATGTAACGGATTCCTCCACCTGTAGTCGCACTGTTGTGCTCTCCAGTGTGGTAAAGCTGGCACTTTTACTTTTGATATGTAAAAATAAATAAGTGCTTGTGGAAAGTTACAAGTCGTTGCTCGATGCACCCGCACACCTCAGTGGCTAGCTTCAGCTCCACGTTATAATATGTATTGCATACATAATTGTATTGTATTACATAATTACATAATTATGTATTATATTCATTTGTTCGTGTTTTTATTATATATTTTTTTCCACTGAAAAATGACACATTCCCACAGAAACATCATTTACTTTATCCATAGCACTCCTCTTTTAAAAACACTAATTTTATGGTTACCTCCATGTTTTTCTTTTAAGGAAGATCTGTAAACTGTAGCATCAAAAAATAACTTGTCAAAAACAACAGTAGTCCCATTCTCTGAAGATAAGAGTGAATATGTGATGATATGAATATGTAACATTACATAACATTAAAAAACATTACCTTGGACTTAAAACGACCAAAGTTCAGGGATTTCATGTTATTGAATAAATAATTGTAACATTTGATCAGTGTATTGGCTTTGGCTGAAGTCTCCGCTGTCCTTGTGCATTTCTATATATAGTGTTTCTGCTTTTATTTTATATTCATCATAACCAGGTCAGATTTCAGTTTATTCATACATTCAACTGTTTATATCATTAAAATGTTTGAATTTCAGCCTCATAAAGCTCCACCTGCTGCAGTCAGTGCCCGTTGCTCTGCTCTCTCGCCAGTTGAATACCTCAAATGTTCTGTAATGGTGTTTCAGGCTCTTAATCAGACACCAGCCGCAGAAAAAACACAGTGAGAGCTTTGCTTTTCCCCCAGTCAGTGGATTTAGACAAACCGCAGGACATAATCCCATTTTCCACTCGCAGACAGAGCTCTGAACCTGGTGAATTTCGTTCTCTAAGTAGTGAAGGCGCCGTACTGCCCTCCACAGTCCGGCACTCAGCCAGGGGCAGGGTGGGGGGTCCCCAGTTCGAACCAACCAGGGACAGCAGGAACACACCCACCCGACAGGCTATCTGGGAGTGCAGTGTGGGGTCCAGATGATGATAGAGATGAAGAAGCTGTGAGAACTGGGCTGGCTGCCGAAAAACAAACGTTTTCCTGAACCAGCGTTTGTGGTCAGAACTTCCCCCTCAGTGAACCGGATCATTTTGATATAAATATGTGTGATTCTCACCATGGCTCAAAGAAAGGGGATTTTGAAGAAGGAAGCTCAGTTGTTAAAAAAACATATATGCCAAATCAAACTGGAATCCCACCTGCTCTAAAGTCCTCTCTGTTAACAGGTGGACTCTGAGGAACTTGATTTCTTTCTCAGACTTTGCATCAGCACTGGACGGCAGGACCACCAGTCGCCTTCGGGTTTAACATCAAACCTACTGAAGCTCACAGAATCAGTCGATCGAGCAGTGCTGCAGGGTCTGAGGGTGTAACCTGAGCAGGCATGGAGAATTAGACTGCAGCCTCAGGTGTGTTTTGACTCAAACTTCCTCTTTAATGTGAGGAGACAGAGGGCAGCACTTGTTTCATCCAAATGTCGCAGCAGAAAAAAAAACCCTCAATCCCATTTTTCCAGTTTTCAATAGTTTTAGTCAGCCTGTGTGAACCTCAAACCTCAGTTTCCTTTTCTTCGGAGACAGGAGTGGCGCCTGGTGTGGTCTTCTGCTGCAGTGATGCTCTTCTGCACACCTTGGTTGTAACAGGTGGTTATTTGAGTTACTGTTGCCTTCCTATCAGCTGGAAACTGTTTGGCCATTCTACTATTTCAATTCAATTTTATTTATATAGCGCCAAATCACAACAACAGTCGCCTCTGACCTCTGACATCAACAAGGCATTTTTATTTCATGGAGTCCAGATACAGTGAGTCAAAAAGCATCAGTACTGAAACTTAACAAATAAACCTATAAATGAAAGCTGATTGTAATTAAAAATACTGATCAGTATCAGGAGGATTTTATTCATCGCATTATAGCACATATAGCACTAGTTTTAAAGTCTTTGCACTGGCTTCCTGTCAACTTCAGAATAGATTTCAAGATTGTTTTATTGGTTTATATTGTTTCATGATTACAGCAGAAAGGATGCTTGAATTAATTTTACCCTTTTATTTCTGCTCACACCTTTGACCTTGTTTAAATTCTTTATTGGGCTTTTTATTTTTGGTGCTTTGTTATCTCAAGCATATATATATATATATATATAAAAAATTTGCCTGGTCTCTGCTTTTCACTCACTGATAGCGCTTCATGAAGTTCAGTTTTAAGTGTTTTATACAGTGGGTCCAGTAGGAATATATGTGTCTCTCTGTGTGTGTGTTTCATTGTTATTTCTTCTTTAGTACTTTTTGTACTTTATTTGAACCTTTTATTAAATTACTGTTTGTTTTCTTACTGGCATTAAATGAAAAAATGAAATAAATTGCTGTCATTTCTGTGCTGTGTCCAGTTTTGCCCCCTGTAGGATCCCTACTTTTTCTCTTGCTTTGCTGATGTTTTGGGTTCCCAGGCTGGTTGTGGAGAGAGTGGTCTACCATATTGAGTCTGATGTAGAAAACAAGACTTCCAGGTCACGTCACCCTGATTGGTAACATGGCACGATCGTTTGGCCTCCCATGGGAGTTTCCTCCTTGCACACTTCCCTCGGGTCCTCAAGCTTACTGTTGTCCCCTTCCCTCCCTGTAGGCTCTCAACCTGCGGCCTTCAGCCTGTAAAGGGGGTGGTGGGTGTTTGCAGGCTGGCAGCAGTGTCAGAGGTGGAAGTGGATGAAGTTTCCAGATGCTCCACCAGTGTTTGGACTGCTGACACTGCAGCTTTGGTCTGTTTGTGTACACTTAATCCTCAGTTTAGGGTTTTATATTGTTGGTCTGACACAATCTCCGTCGTTCATACTGTGCAACAAGTGACAAGCTGAGGCTGATTGTTCTATTTATTTGTCATAAAATCAGTTATTTACTTTGAGATATCCATATTCCTTGTGCACATGCAAGAATGTACAAATAGAAATGTCCCCAGACAAAAATCTGAAAGTTCCCAAGTTAATGTGGACAAAAGTGCAGTGACATCATAAAAGATGATTTCCTCTAGCAGCCCCATTATTTTATTCTGTGCAAATATACAGTATCTGGCACTATCCAGTATGTCTAACATATATATGACATATAATATTCTCTGTGTTGTTTCTGAGTTCTTAATTCAGTAAAGATGAATTATATTTGTATGCCTGTATTTCTGTCTGTTCAGAAGTCATTCATAGTGTTTGCATTTCCTTATGACCTTTGACCTGCTAACAGTGGCTCCCTGTCTCGGTATAACAGGTGTCTGCCCATCTGTGGAACATATAACAGCTCTGATTCACTGTGAGCCGTTAACAGCCCTGACTGATCCTGATGGATAGACTCATGTAAATTATGTATATACATAGTGAATTATCATCGTATCTCTAGAGAATTTGATTTGAAAAAATAATAACAGTGGCAAAGCTGTCTGTATAATTCATCTATAATTTTATTTAATGAGTGTTGTTTTGTCTTTTGTTTGTTTGTTTGTTTGTTTTGCTGGTGTGCAAGTTTATGGAAGCGGCAAGAGAACCTGTAGCCATAACTTTACCAAAGCACACAGAAAGAGCACAGTTACAGTGTTTCCCAGCATATTTCTGATTGGATTTTAGGATTTCACCTTTAGGGCCCTTCACCACCTTGCTTCTATAGTGAGACCTCTGGCCTCTGAGTACCACATGCATCTTCTGGCTGAGGTCTTTTGTCTGATTCAGCTGAAAACTAAACAGGTGTTTGCAGTAAGGCTCTGGAACCACAGAAATCAGGTTGGTGGAGTCACTGGAAAGTTTCAACTTTTCATTTAAGGCAACCGTGTAGGTACAGGGTTTGTGTAATCTTCTTCCAGTCACTTATTTTTGTGCTGTTAGAATCTTCTGTTCATGACAACTGTCGACAGGTATTTTAACCCTCTCAAGGCAGGCGTTTCAGATTTGCAACAGTTAAAAGCTAACAACCTGATTACCCCACATACATATTTTATGAGTTTTTTTTTACTCAGAAGTACCACTGCAGGACTTGGTTGTGCATTAGCAACTAAAACTTTTGCATCTCATGCAGCATTCAAATGGTTTGAACTTGTGGGGTTTATTAGAATGAACGTAAGGTGTCCCTGGTTTAGACAGCATTACTGTCCTTTACAGGCAGCTAATCAGACGAAGTACAGGAGAGCAGATCAAACCAAATATCAGATCAGTACTAGAATGATAATATCCATATTTTTGTTTCTATCCTCTAAGTTCAGTATGTAGTCCGCTAAACTGTGTTAAATATAAAAATATACCTCAAACATGCACTGTGAAAAATATCTGAACCGTTTTGAGGAGGAACTGAGAGAAATGTGCATAATGTGACGCTACTCTATAAGAATAAAAATATAAAATGTTAACCCTGCACCACATATTCTTTTTTCTTCCCTTTTTCAGTTATTAGAAGTGACTTTTAAGCCTTTAGAGCTTCTCAGTCCACTTTTAAGGTGACATTTCCCACACTGGCTCATTCATCTTTATTGCTGAGACACCTAGCAAAAGCCTACATCATATACGCTGAGTGTTTTGTCTCTGTAGTTTGAGAGTAACCAGTGAGAGGATAACTTTAAGTTGCAGGTTGCTTCCTGTGGCCCCTGGTCTCCAGTGTGGGCTGCTTTCTGTGACTAACAGCCTCATAGTCTTCACAGGCTTCATGAAAGCAGAGGTATTACAGCTAAAGAGGATTTAAATGAGCTGGAGCTGGATACAGATGTAGAGTGTGGTCATATGCTTTGTTTGTTTCATGGAAAGTTGTTATTAACCAATGTTAGACATGTCCAAAACCAGCAAAAGCTGGTCAAAGTTTAAAGTCTCACTGCTCACAAATATTCTCGGGTCTCATTACAGTCCACCAAAGCTATGAAGTAGTGTAAAGTGTAAATACCTTCAGAGAACACCTCTCCCACCTCAGAACGTCTCTCTTCACCCAATACGCTATTTTAAGGAGGAATCTGGTCCCGGGCTTAGAGGGTGTCCATAGTGCACATTCCCAACCGAAGACATTCAGACCTTTGGGGTTTATTTTGGGATCATGCAACTATTCCGGTTCTCTGCTGCAGAGCCATGACTCCTATTTCAACACAGAGCTTCCTGTTATGTCATTTACTGTAGTTAATATTAAGGATTTTGCTTTACAGACTATAAATAATAGCTTGGCTAACATTTCAGATTTTAATTAAACTTTTTTTTAATCAATCAAGCTTTCAATATTCCAGTATGGGCTTCCTTTAACACAAAGCCCAGTTGAGGTGCCCAAATCACCTCAACTGGCTCCTTCGTATCAGTCGAGGTGATTTGGGGAACTGATTAAAGTGCATCCTGAGCACATCCCTTTCTAGGTTTTCCAGACACACCCAACCGGAAGGAGGTCCTGGGGTAGACCCAGAACCCACCGGAGAGATTATATCTGTCATCTGGCCTGGGAATGCCTTGAGTTCTATTATTAGGAAGTGTTGCTGGGAAGGAGGACTGCAATACCTGCTTACCCTGTTTCCACTGCAACCCGACTTTGGAACGGCAGAATATGATGGATGGATTCCAGTTTTGTGTTTTACTTTTCATCTGGAAATTCCATCTCAGTTAGATCACTTCACATCTCTCACTAACAGCGGTGATTGTTCATCTCAGTGTCACAACTTAACAGTTTCATCACTAAATTAATTAACTTTCCCAAAAAAAAGCATGTAGCACAAAACCTATGGTCAGTACTTTACTATAAACAAAGCTGCTGCTGCTGCTGCTGCTCTCTCTCGCTTTGCTCTCCTCTGTGAAAACGTCCAGATAGAGGACATTCTGCTGCTTTGAGCTTTCTCGCAGCCTTTAACTCTAACTATGCTGCATGGAGATTTTTGCCAGTTTTAAAAATGTGGTGTCACTACGTCTACAGAATTTGGACGAGTGAAAATGTTGGTAAAATCCTGTCTTTGGGTAGTCAGTAAGATTATTCTTCAAGGGACCCATTTCTAGAAAATGTCATGGTGGTCCATGTGTTAGTTTGAGATATTAACATTGCCATCCACAGAGACATGCCTCTGTCATGGCCGGGGCAACAGCTGGACTGTTCAAACTTCAGGAACAAATTGTACCAGATGTTTGATTCCCGAAAACATTTAAGAAAAAACATTTGTGGCAGATCCTTAAAAGGATTTGGGCTTTTAGAGTTTTGTTTTCCAGCTTTAAAAAACTGTCTGAATTATGTGAAGCTCACAGGTTTTTTTCTGTATAAAGTTATAAGTTCAGCTTCAGTTGTCTTGGAATGGTGTAAATACGAGGTGTCTTCTATATTTCCTAATGGTGCTTTCTTCTGGGATAAGTTCAAACTATTAAATACAGCAATATTTAGTGTGCGTGTGCTTGGAGGATTTGCTGCTGGCTCATTTTTAAATGTACACATGCAGAGAAATGCAGGTTTCTGTACTTACCTTCACCCAATAGCTTTCTGTGCCTTGAGCAGCTGTAGTCAACACTCAGCACTGAAAGAGCCCGAATGCAAAATACAGTTTCTGAAAGATAACCTGATAAAGATAAAGATAACCTAATAACTGCTTTTGCCAGCCTTGGCAGCAAGAACTGCAGACTGTGATAGCTGTACTTCCTGGTTCTTTTATGTTCATTTGAAGAATTGAGTCGAGCAGAAGCACCAGGAGACAGGGCCTGAGGAAGAGAAGGGCTGACGTGACTCCCTGGAGTGGCTGATGCAGCAACAAGCTCCTGTAATTGAACTGAGGCTGGGAACTGGATTGATATTGGCAGCTGAGAGGATTTATCATAGCACAGTGGTTCTCAAACTTTTCTTGCTAGCCCCCCCCCCCTTGTTTTACAAGAAAATCAAAAAGTTACAGTTACAGCAATACAATAAACCACTACCTCTTTTAAATAACAGAAAAACAAACCATCTTTATGGTGTAATTATTGTTCGTGTAGTTGGGGGTTTTTTTTGTGTAAGAATAATCAACACTGCTATCAACATTTCTTAAAAAATGCCTCTCTGTCAGGGAGACCTACCTTGGCACTAGGGCAGGGCATCGTCACTGATTTCCATAATCAATTGGATTCTGATTCGATTCCATTTTGACTCAGACAGTCAGAAATATTATAATTCTGATCATTTATCATGACTGACACTTGTGAGATTTCATCAGAGGTATAAGCGTCACAGCAGTTGTCTTTGTGTCACAGTAACTGAGGATAAAACAGAAAAACATTGAAGCAGATTTTCTTGGCCTGGCTTTTTATAGCAGATAACCTTAAAAATGTTCTGCAGTAGATGAAAAACTGAAGAAAACAATGAATCAACACATGAACATTACCTGATGCTGCTGAAGTGAAGCAGAGCAAAGTTTTATTAGAGACACAGCTCAGTGTTTTGTTGTTTGGCATAATTTTAATACGTTTAAATTTCTTCAGTATTGAACAGCAGAAATTAGGCTTTCTCGTCAGACAGCGCTGTACACAACGGTAGACTCGTGCATAATAAGCAAGCAAATAATGGAAAAAACTGAGATTTTTAGATGGGAAACTGTTTTTGAATTACACAGAGAGAGAGAGAGAGAGCTGTGCAGGAAGTGTGATTTTTATCGTGGTGGAAGCAAAATAGCAAAAGTAAGAGGGAATTAATGATCTTCTTTTGCTGCTGGTTCAGTGAATTTTGATTGGAGAGTGACAAACCGTGCAGCAACAGAATCAGTGAGATGTCGGCTTTCAGCACCGACGGCGTGTGCGTGTCGTCGGGTGAGAAAGCCGACATCTCACTGATTCTGATGCGTCGGGTTCGCGCTTGTGTTTACGTCTGTGTGGAATCCGTGTACCTGCTTCACTGTTTTAGCTGTTTGGTGGTTGTTGAAAAAGTTTTGTGAGCTTTGACCTGAGATTCTGAAGTTTCGGGCAAAATACATTTATATTCAAAAGTCGATTCAGTTTTTAATAAATCGATTGGAAAATAGATTATTGAAACCCACACTTGGTACCACCGTTTTGCAGGTGAAGCCAAAGGCAACATATGCTTAATCATATTTTCTAGACTTTGGCTTGAAAGGAAGTTGGTTTGGAAGCATATTTAGCAATGCTTCATCTTCTGCTTTGCGTTTGTGTGGGAGCCCCGTCAAAAAACCTGTCCATTATGCTTTTTTTAATTCATACTGCCTCCCCCCACCGCAATGGCACTGCGCCCCCCTAGGGGGCGCGCTCCCCACTTTTGGAACCACTGTCATAGCAGATTGTTGATGGGAAGCAATGAAAGAGCTCCTCCTCCTGGAAAGGGAACCCGTAAAGGAGGTGTCCTCGAACATGTCAGCAGCAGAATCAGACATGATCGATAAGAGGAAAGACAGCCCTAGAACTGAAAGAAACCAACACACCATTGCACGAAGGCGTCTGCAAAGTAGAATGACCGATGTGCAGATTTAAAGTACGTGGCATGACTGCTGATTGGCCTGAAGAAGGCTGGGAGAAATATGATTGGACAAGACCAGTGATGTCCCAAACAGCTTGACAGCATGGGAAGGTGGAAGCGATGTGAAGCTTGGATTCAGCCAGCAACACCTAGGAGACCATCGATTTTCCTTATTGAACTTAGGCATAAGCTTCATTTAATAAGTTCAAACTCATAAATAAAATTTGGGAATTCCTTGAGAATAAATGTATACAGAATATACACCTGTACTATTATTACTGTTTGCAATTTTACACATTTTGCTCAATAATTTTGAAACTCTACTTCTTTTACTGCTAATGTTTGCAACAACATGGCAGCGGCCATTCAGAATGAATGTCCAAAACCATCTTTTATATACAGTCTATGTAAGAATATCATTATTTTGAATTTGTCACATCTAGTTTTCACCAGTTTTGATCTTATTTTCAAATCTTTTTCAAATTGTTGAAAACCAGTTTTTAAACTTTTTTTTTTAATCTTATGATTTATAATCTCGTCGTTTGTGATACACAACCTCCGGCAGTGGATCGGTGCTCTCCACTGAACGCCACACATCACCACAGGAGAAATCCTCGAGGATAGCTGACCTGTCAGCAGGTGGCTGGCCTTGGTTCTGAGTGCTTTTGGATGTAAGGAGAGAAAAGTTGATCCCCATCTCGATGAAAGCTCATTTAAAGCTCTGAGCCGGCGTACATGGCTGCACCATTTTTAAGAACCCCTCTTTTAACACTTGCAGAGAAGTGCAGGAGAATATGTGCTGCCCTGCGAGGCCTGGGTTGGGGTTATAAATGGATCTCAGGGGACCGCTTCTGACTGACGAGGGCCAAACTGCGGAGGACGCTGATGCTCCTGTGGCCACTGCCTCACGGGACGCCAGAGAGAAAGCTGCTGGATTCAGGCCGGAGAAGAACTGAAACCCAAGCATCATTGAATATTTCATCGGCCATGTGGAGTGTCACTGCTGTTTTGGAAACGTGATAGTTTAGTGTCAAACAGTGAGTCACAGACATGCAGGAGGATGCCAAGTTCAATGCCAAATTAGAACAGCAACAAACAATGTGACGTATCAAGTTTCATCAAGTTATTCATGAAAAGCAGCTCGTCTTGGCCTTTTTGATCCCAATTGGAAGACGGTAAAGTTGTAGCACTGAAACAAATTTTGAAATTCTGAAACTAACAAAACTATTGTGTGGGATTAAAGTAATACAATTGTACAAATACAGTTGCTCACCTTCTTAGTTGTGGAAATTTTTTTAACAAGCATTAATGTATATATGCATTACTGTGTATTATCAATGAGGACAACATGCATCCGTCACTGGATTTCTGTATCAGTCTCTCGCTGGCCCACTCTCCTTTATAACAATGCTTTTGTTCACGGAAGCTTCCAGACTTTGTCTATGCACAGCTCTCTTATGGTCCTGCCACAGAATGTCAGGACACAGCATTCTGTTGGAGATGTGCTGTTGTGCTTGGGGTCATTGTTGTGTTGCAGGACCCTTCAATTTGTTCAGATGCTGTCACGGTGTTGGACGGACTCAGGCACAGACTGAGGTAGCACGGTTCAACAATACTTTATTAATCACTCCGGTGCGCTAGGTACACGTGAAGGGGAGGGGAGGGGGGAGGAGGGGAACACCAGGGTCCCGGGGATCAATAGGCCGGGGAAACACACTTCTTCACACTTGCTCCGCTCCTTGTCCAAACACTCCTCACATGAGCAACCCACTCACACTCACGGGGTCCAGGAGTCAAAACAGGCGGGTCCAGATAAACCTATAAACATAGACGAGGGTAAGTCGGCGGCAAGCACGGGAACAACTGATTCACAATGAAGCCAGGCAATACTGACGAGGGTTACTCAATATTCCAGCGACGAATAGCTCAGAGCCCCAGCCTTAAGAAGAGCCAGAGATCAACTGCAAATCACTCGAGATCAGCTGCAGGTGCGTGGGCCAAGGGCGGGAGCCCAATCAGAGCTCTGCCCAGGCAGACAGGTAGGAGAGAGAGAGAGAGAGAGAGAAAAACAACAAACACTTGTGGCCACACTGGGCTGGCCGGGGAGGCACAGGGACCATGACAGATGCAGCTTTGTAAACCTAATTCATGCTGCCTTGCTCTTTATGGAGAAACAAGGTTTTCTCCTGGCAACCCTTCCAAACAAGCGATACTCATTCAGTCTTGTCCTGATTGTATTTTCATGAAATTTAACATTTAACAGTTTTCTGAGGTTATTTGCAACTTAAGCACGATATAACTTTGGGACAAATTTACTGACAAGTCCAAACCTTAAAAGATTGTGGCATTGTGTTAATATACACGTGAATATTTAAGACCAACAAAGTGCCAAAACATCTGCTTTTATAGATGTGGTTACAGAAGCTGATGATCAGTTAACCATCTGTGATTAGCAGCAGTGGGCTAATTTTCAAATTCCACAGCACTGCATAGAGTCCTTTTGAAATCTGAAAATCGCTCAAAACAACACAGGGAAGTCTGCATTGTTTGGAGTGAAGTTGTTTTCCCCTGAGTGTTTTAGGTCCTGACAAGATTGGATTAACTCGCTGATTCAATGACAGACTCAGAACTGCAAAAGGATGGTCGCAACAAGGTCATGACCTTTCTGTTCATTTCCTCTTTTTAGCTTTAAAGAGTGGATAGGGAATTCAGAAACACAACTAGGATACATTTTCTCTGATTGACTCATTGAATGGGAAAAACATTTTAAGATTGCTGGATCTTTAACCACAGATCTGACATCAAATCATGATTTTGTACCAGTACCAGACTTTCCAAGTATATATTTTTTCTGAATGTCAGGTTTGGAAAGTTGGCTTTTGGTTTGCTTTTGTTGTAATTTGGATGACTAGAGTTGTGCTCACATCCTTGGATACAGTTTTTGGATATTGAACACTGAATTATATCATTTAACACTTCCTGCTGCAGTGTTTTAGCTTCACTAAAGTCATTTTAGGTGTGTTTTAATGGAACCCAATGCCAGTATTTTAATTAGACGAACATGTAAATCTTTCTTGTCTGTGGTTAAAGTTTGGGGGGAACTTTCATGTCCAGCAGG
This sequence comes from Simochromis diagramma, assembly GCF_900408965.1. Taxonomy (NCBI): domain Eukaryota; kingdom Metazoa; phylum Chordata; class Actinopteri; order Cichliformes; family Cichlidae; genus Simochromis; species Simochromis diagramma. The sequence goes on along the minus strand of NW_024387121.1, from coordinate 1,102,655 downwards.
TCACAGGTTGACCTGCAGCGAAGCCTCCACTCAGACAGGATCCTAGAGGAGACATAAACACCCCAGCCATGATCTGTCTACTCTACAGTCAGTGGCACAAGTCAGAAGTTTTTTTTCTCTTTTTTTCCTTTTTTTGCACATTCGTATGTCAGTTTGATACGTGACAGCAGAACTCAGATGCTGCCTGTGTTTACTCTGAGGTGAGGCCAGCAGCCAGACTGAAAGCGATACCCCAACTGATGTTTACTCAACTGCTGTGTCCTAACCTTGGTACCTACGGTGGCTCCTGACATGATCCACCTTAATACTGACAAATGACTTTCTGACCAGGAAGATCCAGAAGCAGAGAGGGGAGGACTGGTTGATCAGTCTGTGAAGATGTTAAAGAATTTCATTGGTGAGGTGAAGCCTAGCTGTGCATCACTGATCATAAAGACTGTGATCAGGTTGAACAGTGAAATCATTCTGATGATAAAAGTTTTAAACCGTTTTAAGGTTCTCTCGCATTAGTTTATTTCGGTTAAAGTCATCACTCACTTTTTTGGTCCTGTAGCCAGAAAATGGTCCCTGCAACATTTTTGTTTCTATAACGACTGGCAGAAACTGACAGGAGTGTGTTTTAAGAGATAAACTGTGTAAAAGTGAGCACTTTATTAGTGTTTCTATAAAAATGTAGCCTCGTCGTAAGAACTTTGGTTTCTCATGATGGCCTTACATGTCAGATACGTGTGAATAAATGAATTTAAGAGTTTTCTTGGTAAGATTAATGCCAATCAATCATGCTCTAAATCTGGTAGGAGTGTTCCTACTGACCGTCCAAATTTAGACATTATGGATTTAGTTATGTTATAATATAGCTGATTGTACCAGGAGGTTTGGAAGCAGCTTGGTGCTCTGTGCAACTATTAAATAACTCTGTCATCAGCATACAGCTAGATCTCGGGTCAGGATAGAGCAAAGGATGGTTCCTGTTCTTTTAGATCAGACTGTTTACAGCCAAGACACAAGTCTTTGTGTCCATTGAAAAATCTATTTTAAAAAAGTCTATTTAATCTTTACTGAGATGGTGAGAAGAGAAAACAAAAGATACCATGGCAAACAAATGTGTTTCGTCAACATCAATTCAGAAAACATCAAATTGGGACTAACCTGGGTTTGAATCTTTTTATCTTTTTCATACTGAAACACACGTGCTGAGGAATGTTTGGGGCTTTCTTTTTAGATTACGTAAATGTTGGTTTCTTGCCATCGTTGAACACTTGATTGCTTTCTGTACCAGAACATGTTTGTATTCAGAGTGCGAAGCCTCATTGTCCAAGGTTGTGAGCACAACTCTAGTCATCCAAATTACAACAATAGCAAACCAAAAGCCAACTTTCTCAAACCTGACATTCAGAAAAAATATATACTTAGAAAGTCTGGTACTGGTACAAAATCATGATTGATGTCAGACACTAGTAAATTTTGGGGGTCAAACTCTTCGACTGCAACACCTTGAGCTTGTTAATCAGCTGCTCCTGATATTTGGACATTGGCCTTGACCTCTGTGTGACCTCTCCTAACTGAATCCTTAGTGTCAGGTTTCTCTGTCCAGCTACTTGGAATGAAGTCTGGGATGATGTGGCAGTGCAGAAAAACCAGATGGAGTGACTCACACTGCAGAAAAGATTCAATTTGATGAGTGATTACATGTAATATTAACTGCACTTAAAACCCTTTCAGTGAAATTCAGCTGGGTTCATGTGTTTATCTTAAATCAGGTGATGATGCTGGAGACTCAGATGTTAGGTGAACTTGAGCTGTTCTAATGACCAGCAGTCATGAACAGTGCTCTCCCTGCCCCAATTAAACGTGATAGCTAAAAGCAAATGTGAGCTAAGTGAGCTGAAATGGATTGTTCAGCTCAGAAAAGGAAAAGCTGAACATTATAAAGATTCAATCATGTTGCTTGGCAGTGATCACAAGGATTGACAATGGTGGTCAAACGTATAAACTATTGTATAAACTGTTAATAATGTTAAACTGATTTCAAATGTAGCAACTGTCTTTTTTTAATATTATATTTCTTACTTCATGGCTCCTGCATTTCTGTCACACGGTAGTGAAGAAGGCCGTTTGTCTCCATTCAGTAACTTTGTGTCACTGTGTCTGTTTGTTGGTCAAACACAGCTCCGTGTGTGCGGGGATGCCACAGAGTGGGGAGGGACAGGTGAACAGAATAGTTTGAGAGCTGATGACAACATGATGTGGTACTGTACACGCAGTGAAAGCTTCTCAGCAATTTTTGATAAATCTAAAACGGTCTCACAGGGGAAACTATGGAGAAGAATATGCAGCCCTGGGATGTCAGAGTTGAATGCTGTAAAGGCTTTTGGAAATCAGGAGTGACACGTTTGGGACTGGTTAGAAAAGTGACTTTAGAAGAGAGCGATGATGCAGTTTATATATGGTCAATCTAATGTAAAATATCTGCAGCAGTTGGTTCAAGTTACCATGTAAGCTTTCAAAACATTATTTCCTGTCCATGTTTGTTGCTGTCACTGTTTTAGTTGATTCTGATACACAATCTAATGAACTGTGTGTCAAATACCTGACCTGTTTAAATCCTGATACAAATACTTGAATCAGGGGTCTGGAACTGAAAGCCTTAACCAGACTCGAAATACATTTCCATTTTTCTCCTTTTTTTATTTTTTTAGTTTGCTGTAAATGAGAAATCCGTGAATTTGTATTTAAATACAAGACAGTTTGTTCACACACACACACACACACACACACACACACACACACACACACACACACACACACACACACACACACACCTGTCTTTCTCTACTGAAGCTGTGTCTTGAGAACATATTAGTGTCCGTCCGACCACATCAGCACTTTTTGCTGAAGGAGGTTATTATGAGTTCACTGGACACCATGTTAGAGGTGTTGGGTCACTTCCTAAGAAGCAAATGTCACACGCTGTCCCTACATCATCGTTTGGCCAATCACTTTTCAGCTTTCTCTGCATTTGTTCCCTTGGTTATTGTTGGGGTTTTGTCAAATCTCTAACCAGCACCTGTCTCCTCAGCCTGCGAGCATTTCAACGCCAAATGTCTGCTTTGAGTTTTCTCTCTTGTGTCTAAAAGGGAGTTCTCAAAATGAGCCTACACCAGCAGAGGAGACCATTTTCCCCAAGAAGGCTGACTTAAATACGATAATAACATGGTTACATCTATAGTTTTTACATTTCTACATTTTAAAAAGGTAGCTTGAATTAAAATGTAAGTTTGCCAACAACTTTCCACCTGTCTGCACTACTGCATACAAACCAACGTACTGGAACTGGAACTGGAGTTAAATTGCAGTGCAGGCTCACTGCCTTCATATTTCTTAACCTAATGATTACTGACTTACTGACAGTAAATGAGTGAGCACAACCAATCAATTCTCAGTTAACACAAGCCACCCTGGCTAGCAAGCTGCATTCATGAAGTGTACAGGCTAATTATTGCCTAACTGACTGGTATAATGCTGAAAATCCACTTAAAAAGATTCGGGCCCCCAGACCTTATGTTTGACACCCCGTTTTGTGCAAGCAGTATCTATTCACATAACTAAAAACATTTAAGAGCTTGTAAACAGAGTTATTTCTGCTGTAAAGTTGGACATTTTGATCTGGAACCCTACAGGGGCTGGGATACTTTGGAGCCAGCATCAACTCCCTGCTGGAGGAAGTTTGGCCCTTCAGGCTTAAATACTTAGTCCAGAAAGTTGCTTCATGTGTTCTTGTGAACTAAATTATTCCAGAGCTGCTATAAGGGACCGTTTGAATTTTAAATGACTGTTTTAGACGAGCAGACACAACCTTTGAATATTATACCGGACAGACACGTTTTGTTGATACGTGCATGTGGCAAATGGCACGGTGCAGTCGTGGTGGGGCCTGTGAGCTGGGTGTAAGTGAAGCCTTTGTCTGGTCCCAGCAGGCTCTTTACACGTCCAGCTGCTAACTGCAGGATCAGACCCAGAATTATGTTTCCTTGTTGTTGAATGTATGTAGAGTCTTTTCTTGTGCCACAGTGGGACTGAAGGAATGGTGTTTACTGCACAGAGCCAACTGGATTGCACCACTTGCACACACACTGTAACACACACATCCATTCACACACGTTTCCTGAAGTTCGTGTGTGAATCTGGATCTACATTTCACTTCAACATTTAATTATTTTCTGTCTGCATTTATTTATATTTACAAAAACAAAAGAACCGTACTGGAATGTTGTCACTCAATATGAGCACCATTAGCTGCACAACATGCACACATACAATACACACACACACACACACACACACACACACACACACACACACACATAAATCCACAAATGTACACGCCGACACCCCCCTCCATCCACCGCCTCCTCACCCACTCCCTCATTGGCTGAACGTGTCGTCACGGAGACAACAGCTGTCTCCAGGATGAAGAAGCTACTTTGAGGGTGCCAGCCAGTCTGCAGGCCTGCAACTGGAGAGTCCCACGGGTCCCTCATGGCCTTCAAAGACACACACTTACACACACGCACTGGCAGTGCAACAGGATTAGCGCCCTCTGGAGACGAAAGGGCTTTTTTCGCCTCTGTGCAGAACAGTTTGCTCATGCGTCATGTTTGTCCTCAGTGCAGTGAATGCCTGAATAATTTGGACTGCTGACAGTCATAGCATTAGTATATATGCTTGATGTAAAGTGATCATATGAAGGTAAACAAGTTCATGCACAGATTGTGTAATAACTGCAATCACGCAGCAGAAAGAATTTGTGTGCTTTTTTAAATTAAAATAATTGTGGCTGATTTCATGCACAATAAGTGCAAATTGAGCATCAAATAAAACTGCAGCTGCATCTTTCTAGTGGAGTTCTCAGAGTTTTCAAGAAGTCTGAACTCTGGGCAAACTTGTGTTTCTTTTTTTTTCTCCTCTAAGCATAAGATGAAAAAAAGTTTTCCTTCATGGCCTGCAGAACTTTAAAACAAAGATTAAACTTAATTAGAAGATGAGCTGAGCTGCCCTGCCTCTGCAGGAAAAAGGAAAATAGATTTTTCCACAAAAATCCTTTAAAGGGGATTGAATCAGTTTATTTTGCACTGGCGGGCTGTTTCCTGTGATGATATCAAACTGTACAATTACTCAAAGATTTTATCAGTGGACACAAACAAATTCAAGGACACCATAGATATTTTCAGGATGGGGATTAAAGCTTGGATTCCTGGAATTATAACTTGAAAGATTTTTAAATTTGTTCTTAACTGAAAATTTTAGTTTAACGTGATTAACAACGTAACATACATTTGCTTTATTCTGGTAGTGACTGCATGAAACATTACATGAAAAATCCTTTTAGCATGACACTTTGATTTTTCATAACTAAAACGTTATCATGCTAATGACGAGTGAAAAACAAAGGCTTGTTTGAAGGAGACCACTGTTACCTTGAATTATATATTGTTGTCTTTGAAATCAAAATGAAAGCTGTGTAATACTGAAAGTGTACTTTTGACATGACACACACACACACACACACACACACACACACACGCACACTGCTGACTCACCAAAGGGTGGATGTGTGTGTGTTGCATGTGTTGTTTGGGGTCGACTGCAACTGTCAGGACAACGGCCCATCTAATCTGCACCTGCCACTGACACAGCAAATGTATCTACACACACACACACGCACACACTCACACAACCAGCCTTTAGAAGAGACAGACGGAGCCGGTTGCAGGGCATTCTGGGAAATAGTGCTTGGATAACTGGGATCATCTGTACTGATACACGCTACATTTACTGCTTCTTATTTTCCTTCCTAGTCTCCTTCATTTCTGTTGTCTGCTTTTGTCTTCTATCAGCCAGAAACTGATTTTAGTGCCTTTATTGTGTTTGTCATTGAATTATTACAGCAACTTTTTAGTGGATTATTTTGTAATAGTAGGGTGGGAAACTTCCCACAGATTCATTTCTTCATTTAATTTCCTGGTTTGTGCTGTCAGATTCAGTATAAGTAGAATAAACTGAAGATTGAAGCTCATTTCCTTCTGTTTTGTGTGCCGTTGCACTTCATTCATGTTTCTTTTTTCTGTTTTTAATGTTTGCTAATGTTTTTTAGCTCTGAACAAACCCTTGAGTCAGAAAGATTATGCAACAGCATGTCTTAAAATTTTGACATATGAGATAAAAGAAGCTTTGCAGTTAAGCTGCAAATTCATGTGTCACATACCAGTTGTTGCATTAGATTCTAAGAGTTTGTATAAGCAGAAGGATGTAGATTAGTTCAAAAATCAACCCTGGTCACATGTCAGGAAAAACAGCTGTCATGTTGTTTAAATCTTCAGAGCAATAATCTGATCACACACATCCTTTTTATAGTATTCATGTTCTTTCTCATTTCCTCTTAAAGTACAAAGTCAGAGTGACTTCTCAACTCAGGATCTAAGATTTACTTATTGCACCTAAAATCTGTAGTGTCAAACCTCATGTTTACCTAAAAACCTCATTTTAAAAATTCTGTATAAGCTCAGAATGTTCATAAAATACTCAAGTTCTGATTCTAACATAACTGTTCATAAAATCTTAAACCTTAAATGTATCTTATGTATCACTCACTCATCTCTGGAAACTGAAAATATCTCTGCGTTTGGCGCGCCTCTAAAACCAAACCCAGGTTGTTGCTGTTAGAAGTGAAAGAAGTCTAAACTATAGTTTGGTCCATCTGTCTAACTCAACTTCTCTAATCTCATTCAGAAAAACAGACACACGCACACACACGTGCGCGCTCACTCACTGTAACTGCACACTCGTGGCTGGATGCTGATTGACAGGCGGGGCAGGTGTGGCCAGTCTGCAGCGGCGACGTCCCACCTGTCAGTTCGACCCCCTCCGTGCCCACAAACACACACACACACACCCAGCCACCCTTCTTACCCCTTTACCCACCCCCTTGACCCTTGGCCCCGTGACCAACTACCTATCCCTGTGGGCAAGATAACGACCCCCTTGTCGCCCCTGGCAACCATGACCCAGGCCGCGGCTGTAGCTTCATAAATAAAACTCAGGCTGTACCTGCCTGCTAGAGCCCACCAAAACTGTTTACAGCCGCCCCATCTCCTATGATCTTTAACCTCTGCACTCACCACACACCCCATTCTGACACCACTGGGGGACGACAGCCTTCATTACAGTGCAGTTCAATCTTTATTTCACCCTGGAAGGACAAATTATTTAAACTTTACCTGAGCAGTCTGAAGTCCTACCAGAGATTAGTTGTCCATGTGTGACTCAAAAGGCTTTTTATCCAGTTTATATGCTTAGATCACATTTGTTTCAGGTTAATTGAAGTGGAGTTTGTGCAGGCATCAAGCTTCTTTTAGTATGACTGTTTGCTGGACATATTATCACTGCAAAGCAGCAGGTAACCTGCTGACTGGAGGATGATCGTCGCAGCAGATGGCAGAGATCTGTGTTAAACCTTCAGTTTCTGGCTCTTGCCAGTGATGTTTCATGTAGTTCTGATATTCCAATATGCACAAACTACAATGAAACGTCTACTTCAGTTTTCAGCACAAAAAAACTGATATAGCACTTATAAATGTGGGAGCATGATTCAGTTAGGATTTTTATTTTGAAAACTTGGATTTTATGGCTTTAAGTGAATCCTGGTAAAGGTAACCACTGGGCGTCGGTGGTCATGTTTATATCCTGTGATGAATTTAAACATCTGTACTTTTGTATTCTGTTCATTTTTTCTAGTGGGATGCTGAGTGTCTCAGTATTTCGGTTGGATCTCAGTAGATGTTTTCACAAAAAATTGTCTTTCTTCAAGTTCTTTGAGAGGAAAAAGTGTGGTTTTCTTCCAGCTGACAACTGATCTTAAAACAGAGGTTCTGATATAATAACTCCAGAAAAAATACATTGTTAGTTAATTGTTAATGGTTCAGATACACTGGAGATACACAGATACTCAATCCCATGATGCATTGAGTATTTCTTCTTCAGTCACCTTTCTCACTCACTATGTGTTAATAGACCTCTCTGCATTGAATCATACTTGCTATTAATCTCTGCCTCTCTTCCACAGCATGTTTTTTATCCCGTCTTCCTTCTCTCTCCGACTGGTCACAGCAGATGGCCCCGCCCCTCCCTGAGCCTGGTTCTGCCGGAGGTTTCTTCCTGTTAAAAGGGAGTTTTTCCTTCCCACTGTCGCCAAAGTTCTTGCTCATAGGGGGTCATATGATTGTTGGGTTTTTCTCTGTATGTATTCTTGTAGGATCTACGTTACAATATAAAGCACCTTGAGGAAACTGTTGTTGTGATTTGGTGCTGTGTAAATAAAATTGATTTAATTGGAGTATAAGTATTCTATGTGACTAGGGAAATTTGTGGCTTGCCAGTTATTGCATTGATTTTTTTTCTGCTAGGGACCGACTGCAAGTAGTTGCAGTGACTTAGTTAAAGATTTGTTAAAGACAGCTCCACTCAGTAATGTGTGGAAAAGTTCAGGAGTACATGAATGAAAATAGCTTAATGGCTTTTGCAACTCAGTGGCGAACACAGAAACAGGCATGGTTTTATTACTGGAGACAATGGCGTTACTAACATGGAGTTCAGAAGGCATTCTTTTCTTCGTGTTCTGGCTTCATGTCAGAGATGGTGGGTTCATTACCGTCCCAACAGTAAAGTGGAAAGAATGTCTATGTTGGAGCGTTCAGCCTCTTTACCGTGCAGAATCGGTGAGGTAATCCTGGTTTTTAACAAGCACTGACTCTACCCTCGAAGCACGAGGGTGTTTCACAACGATGACTTGTAACTGCAGAGAGGAGACAAATTGCTGCAACAGATTATTCTCTAGAGTCCCACTCACTGGAGGTTTTTACTGTGAGTCATGTGCCGAAACCGGCGTGCTTTCAATCTGTAACACGAGGGTGGTGGCTTAAGGGGGGGGGAGTATCATCAGGCCAATTAAAGTTGAACAAGTAATCTGTAAGTGGAATCAAAGCTCTCTAGAAGTCTCAGTTCCAAGACATTTAATGTCTTTAAATTTAAATGTTAGGGTTAGGGTCAGAGTCAGCGGGCTCAACAGTTTATTTTATATTGTGAACTTCTGTTGTTTACTTGCTTGTACACTTATTTCCTTATGACTTGTATCAATCTACTTTGGCTGGTATCAACTCCGATGTCCCCTCTGTCAGCTGAAAACTGATCACCACTCAACATGACTCAACATGCCACAGAGGGCCAGGACCGTGAACAAGGAGAGTGTGCCCAAAGCTGTCACCTGACACAATAAGTATAATATTAGTCTGTATTTGGAACTCAAATAAGTTCATATAATGTCATAGAGTGAACTAGTTATATTATTTTAGTATTTTCCTTTGATCCCAGTGAACATCATCCCTTGGACGTCCTCCTTGGATTTTCCAGAAAAAAGGAAGTTTATATGAATCAGAATCAGAATAATTTATTAATGATGTGGTTACAGTTGCTCTAAGATGGTAAGACCAGTAACCAACTAAACTAAATTAAGTAATACATTACTTAACAAAGCTGCAAAATATAACAAAATGGCTCTGATATGAATTTTTTCATATTACCATTCAGATGATAATGGTGATGGTACCGTGTCAGATGATCCAGACACTCTCACTTGTGGGATGAACAAGAAACTGATGAAAACATCCAGGTTTGTTGTGTTTACAGGTGAGAGTTGCTCCATGAAGTTTACAAAGTGTCTTATTTTCCTTAACATCAGATGTGAAATGAGTTCATATGTCTTCTGTTTTCTTCCTCCCAACCACTGACATGTTGTTGTATTTTCACGAGAAACTGCAAGCTAGGCAGATCAAACCTGGACGTCTAAAGAGAGAATTGTAACTGGATCACTTCCAAACACGTCCTGCCTTTTCTACAAACCTTAATTACACTGATCGGCTCTCATCTCTCCAGAATATTTCCTTCTTGTGTTTATTTGTTGACCAAAGTGTTAATACATATTATTTAGTCATTGTCTTGTTTTCGTGAGACGAAAAAGGTCCTTGACAAAAACTATTGGTCAATGAGATTAACAATGCAGTCCACACAAAGTTCACCATGAAAAAATGAGACAAAGTGTAGATGTATGTAAATGGTATAAACAAGGTGTAATAGTATGTATACATTGAGTGGATGTTGCGTGGCCTTTCGCAACCACCCAATGACCAAATTAGTTTCGTGCTTTGCTCCAGTGGGGGTGCACTGTTGTACTTGGAAGTATCTTAAACATCTGTCCATTTAAGGTCCAGTTTCAGCCACCAAACCTGCAAAGCTCCCCCAGTAAAATAACTGTACTGTATAAAGTGCAGTATATGGCCTCAGCAGGAGGTTCTGTGATCTTATTGGATGGGGTTTGCCTCTCTCTGCAGCTCCCCATTGGTCATTTGTGATGATACCTAGACATGCAACTTCTTAATATGTATATTTTTATACAGTACATTTGCTATTTATTTAGTGATGCCTACTTAACAAGGTGAGGACCTCTTTCTGTACTGCATTGTATGTTTCATTAAAATTCTCTCTTTGTAATTTGAATTACTTGCACAGCAAGAAAATCTAAACTGCGTTGTGTGTTTTTTTCCAAACAGACGGTGACTTTTTAAAAAGCATTTTTAAGACGTTGCATCTCAGTCTCTGATTCTAACACGGCTGCTTCACCATGAAGGTTTAAGATTTAAGTTTGTGATCTAATGAGAGGCTAACCTAAATGCTAAAAACAATACATTAAAAATAAAACCATGATGTATGATCATAGCTGGAGTTATGAGATTCTCTGGATCTGAAATCGTAACAGATGTGCAATTAAAATCAAAGAGGTCAGGTGGAAAAATAAAGCTCTTTATCAAACCTTTTTTAAAGGCCTTTATAACCAAATTTAAATAGAAACATTGAAGCGAAGCATTAACTGTACTGTAAATAAAAACAGTTACTGCTGTTTAGAGAACTTCTCTCTTAAAAAGAAGCAAAAAGAAGTAAAGAAATTCCTTAAAAGTTGGATAGTGTTTCATTGTCCAACCAAGCCCTCTTACCTCAGCCTTCATCTTTTTTGGGGGTCATGACGGCCTTGGCCCGGCACGCCGTGGCTCTGCCAGCCTGCAGGCGTTTGCCCCGCGAGGGATTATCCAACCACACCCGGAAAAGACGTGTGAAATTGTGACGGGCACGAAAATAAAATGACAAAGTTTGCGAGGCAGTACATAAAGAAGCGTGTTAGCTGTTGGCACGCACGCTGCTGCGTAAGCCGATATGTATCCGTGTGTGTGTAGATGCCCCGTTGGTGGTTGGGCCAACTGTGAGGCCGGTGTGAGTCAGTGGGTTTTCAGCTGCAAAGAGCTGTGATCACAGCTAATAGCAGGTGCTCTGAGTGGGAAACGTGATCAGATCAGCACGCTGCAGCTGTATGCTGTAATTGATTAGAGTGAGTTTTACGACAGTAAGACCTCAGGCATGCAATCAGTCGGTAGCTCTTAATACCAAGATTTCACCCCGTAAATACCTTGGACCTACTTTTAACTCATTGTGAAATGTAAATGATGCAAGAAAGACTGAGAGGGTGCTGACTGACGAGCGTGTGAGTCATGGCGAGACCTTGTTAGATTTTATTCATGTTTAGGAAAGAATTGTGGCAGAGGTTATGGATTTTGATATGACTCGTATCTTATGGTTAAAGCGTGTGTGTGTGTGTGTGTGTGTGTGTGTGTGTGTGTGTGTGTCTCTAGATGTTTACATTCAGTTTCAGTTCAAGGTTTAAAATTCCCCCCACAGCAGCACAACATCTCTTTGATCACAGACGAAAAGCTGTCCAAAGTTTTTATTTTCTAATTTTTAATAACTCAGACACGCTGATTGTGATTTCTTTTTTCTTTTTATTAGGATGGGGGTTAGTTGCTAGGAGAAACATTAAAGCAAATCACACACTGAGCAACTTCCTGAAGCCTTTCTCTAGAGTCATTTTTGAAGTTCTGGATTTGGCAGTGATTGTGATGTACAAATCTATAACTAAGGTCTTCCAGCTTTCAAGTGACAGCTGTGTTTATACAAATACAATCCAGCTTAAAATCACTGAAGTACATTCAAAACACCAGTTGTAGTGAGAATGCTGTGCTGTGGTCAGCTTCTTGAACAATGTTGAACAACACTTACTTTAAGAGAAATTTGTCATGATTCGACTGTGAGCAGCAGGTAGAGAAAGTCCCAAACGCAGACTCATAGGCGGAACGTGAACTCAAAACACAGCTTTATTTGCCGAGAATGGAAAATAATATCAACTAAACACAGGGCGAAGAACACAAGGAAATGCACAACCATCAGGAAGATCACGACACAGGACCGAGGGAGACGCTGACATAAATACACAGAAGCATAACGAGGAATGCGAGAACACACGGGGAACACAGCTGACACGAATTAACAAGACGCCACAGGGGAAGTACACCGAACATGAAAACATGAGACTTTCACAATAAAACAGGAAACGGTGGAACATTACACAGGAGTGGGGGGAAAGGCAGATGAGAGGGAGCGAGGGGACATGAGGGAGCATGAGAGGGAGGACGGGAGAGAGACATGACACAAAGGGAGACAAAACATCATAACATGACACGAGAACAGAACACTCGGGAAAACAAGAAGGTCTAGGAGATAAACATAGATGGAATGACACACACAAGGACGGGAGCATGGGCACAGGAAAGGCACACACATACACACAGAAGGGGACACAGAGGGCAAAGACACATGGGGAGCCTCAATGTACAAAAGTTAACATGGAAACAACTCAGGATTACCAATGTAAACCATAACACAAGAGGTCATAAAAACACAAGAAACACAAAATGCTGTGTCAAAATGATCCAGAACGATGACAAAATTACCACAAAACGCAGATTTTTATACAGTTTTATCCAACGACTGGCAGAGCTGTTGGCTGCTTTGCTTTTCATGTACTGAAAGGCTCTGACAAATCAGTTCCACCATCATTGTCCCCGGAGTAGAGGGTCACAGAGACACGAAGCTATGATGAGTTTATCCTCAGGGATCAGAGAAATCACTTTGATATCAACATGATGACTCACAACACTGCAAAATACCAGTCAAGTTTCTGGCACTTTACATTGTCACCACATCACTATGTGTCATCATGCATACACGGATCTCATTTCAGTGTCTGTATTAGTCATTTTTCTTTGCTTCCCTATGACAGCCTTTGATTTTTTTTTTCTTTCTCCAACTGTTCTCATAAAGGTCAGGTGGCATGTGCTCAGAGATGACCACGAGAGCGTCCTGAAGTAGTGGCCATTAGAGGAACTGCAACTATAGTTGCAGTTCCTCTAATGGCCACTACTCCAAAGAAACTCTTGGGTGTTCTGACATGAGCTGGAAAAGAACTATGTTTTCCAGTGAAATTTAAATACATGGCATTAACCGGCATGGACTTTTTTTTATCTGGCCTACGATGCCGATCCATTTTTTCCCAGTCCTTATTTATTTATGAGCCTTATTTATGTTAGTGATCCGTGTCACCATGCATTTGTTTTTGTAGAAAGAGCTCAACTCTATTGGAATTTTGTTTTTGAAGATTTCTATAAATACTTGTGAATTGTGGATGTTGGCATACTAACAGACTGAACTATGATGATAAATGTGTGAATTACAGCGTCTAAACACCACTGTGTCCAAGCACAGTTATACAGCTAGCACGCCTGAGTGTTGATATAGTTGAACACTGATGCTAAATTGGATCAGGTGGGGAATGCTTTGATATACCTGGCTTTCTAAGGCAGATGCAACTTGTAACCTTTGTGATAAGACTTATGTCCTAATCCTGCTAATGCACATTACACAATGCACAGACCAAAACTCCAACTGACTTCTTTTATTATGCTAGTACATCTGGGTTTTTGCATAACGACCAAAACTAGCACCATTAACCAACAATGCACCGTGAGGTCAGTTTCATAATAATTAATATGTAAACTGTGACAACAACATTACCATCCTTCCAGCAGACAAGGGTAGGTGCACAGTTTTGCTAAACCAGGAAGACTATCATGAGAATACTTTGTTACTGCTCGGTGACAAAAACACTTATGAGCCCCTGAATCAGACCCAGGTAGCGGTTACCTGAATTCAATTCAATTCAATTCAATTTTATTTATATAGCGCCAAATCACAACAAAAGTCGCCTCAAGGCGCTTCATAGATACAGAGAAAAACCCAACAATCATATGACCCCCTATGAGCAAGCACTTTGGCGACAGTGGGAAGGAAAAACTCCCTTTTAACAGGAAGAACTCCGGCAGAACCAGGCTCAGGGAGGGGCGGCCATCTGCTGCGACCGGTTGGGGTGAGAGAAGGAAGACAGGATAAAGACATGCTGTGGAAGAGAGACAGAGATTAATAACAGATATGATTCAATGCAGAGAGGTCTGTTAATACATAGTGAGTGAGAAAGGTGACTGGAAAGGAAAAACTCAATGCATCATGGGAATCCCCCGGCAGCCTACGTCTATTGCAGCATAACTAAGGGAGGATTCAGGGTCACCTGGTCCAGCCCTAACTATATGCTTTAGCAAAAAGGAAAGTTTTAAGCCTAATCTTAAAAGTAGAGATAGTGTCTGTCTCCTGAATCCAAACTGGAAGCTGGTTCCACAGAAGAGGGGCCTGAAAACTGAAGGCTCTCCCTCCCATTCTACTTTTAAATACTCTAGGAACAACAAGTAGGCCTGCAGAGCAAGAGCAAAGTGCTCTAATAGGGTGATATGGTACTACAAGGTCATTGAGATAAGATGGGGCCTGATTATTTAAGACCTTGTATGTGAGGAGCAGGATTTTGAATTCAATTCTGGATTTAACAGGAAGCCAATGAAGGGAAGCCAAAACAGGAGAAATATGCTCTCTCTTTCTAGTCCCTGTCAGGACTCTTGCTGCAGCATTTTGGATTAGCTGAAGGGTTTTCAGTGAGTTTTTTGGACATCCTGATAATAATGAATTACAGTAGTCCAGCCTGGAAGTAATAAATGCATGAACTAGTTTTTCAGCGTCACTCTGAGACAGGATATTTCTAATTTTAGAGATGTTGCGCAAATGGAAGAAAGCAGTCTTACATATTTGTTTAATATGTGCGTTGAAGGACATGTCCTGGTCAAAAATGACTCCAAGGTTCCTCACAGTGTTACTGGAGGCCAAGGTAATGCCATCCAGAGTAAGAATCTGGTTAGATACCATAATTCTAAGATTTTCAGGGCCGAGTACAATAACCTCAGTTTTATCTGAATTAAGAAGCAGAAAGTTAGCGGCCATCCAGGTCTTTATGTCTTTAAGACATTCCTGCAGTTTAACTAATTGGTGTGTGTTATCTGGCTTCATGGACAGATAGAGCTGGGTGTCATCTGCATAGCAGTGAAAATGTATGCTATGTCTTCTAATGATGCTGCCTAAGGGAAGCATGTATAATGTAAACAGAATTGGTCCTAGCACTGAACCCTGTGGAACTCCATAATTAACCTCAGTGTGTGAAGAGGACTCTCCATTTACATGAACAAACTGGAGTCTATTAGATAGATATGATACAAACCACTGCAGTGCAGTACCTGTAATACCTACAGCATGTTCTAATCGCTCTAATAGGATATTATGGTCGACAGTATCGAACGCTGCACTGAGGTCTAGCAGGACAAGCACAGAGATGAGTCCACTGTCAGAGGCCATAAGAAGATCATTTGTAACCTTCACTAAAGCTGTTTCTGTGCTGTGCTGAGCTCTGAAACCTGACTGAAACTCTTCAAATAAACCATTCCTCTGCAGATGATCTGTTAGCTGTTTGACAACTACTCTTTCAAGGATTTTTGATATGAAAGGAAGGTTGGAGATTGGCCTATAATTAGCTAAGACTGCTGGGTCTAGAGATGGCTTTTTGAGTAAAGGTTTAACTACAGCTAGCTTGAAGGCCTGTGGTACATAGCCGATTATTAGAGATAGGTTGATCATATTTAAGATCGAAGAATTAATTAATGGCAGGACTTCTTTGAGCAGTTTTGTAGGAATGGGGTCTAAAAGACAGGTTGATGGTTTGGAGGAAGTAATTATTGAAGTTAACTCAGAAAGATCAATTGGAGAAAAAGAGTCTAACTTAACATCAATAGTACTAAGAGTAGCTGTAGATAATATTACATCTGTGGGATGATTACTGGTAATTTTTTCTCTAATGATAAAAATTTTATTTGTGAAGAAGTTCATGAAGTCATTACTAGTTAACGTTAAAGGGATGGTTGGCTCAAAAGAGCTCTGACTTTTTGTCAGCCTGGCTACAGTGCTGAAGAGAAACCTGGGGTTGTTCTTATTTACTTCAATCAGTGACGAATAGTAGGATGTTCTGGCTTTGCGGAGGGCTTTCTTATAAAGCAGCAAACTATTTCTCCAGGCTAAATGATGATCCTCTAGATTTGTGACACGCCATTTCCTCTCCAGATTACGAGTCATCTGCTTTAGGGTACGTGTTTGAGAATTATACCACGGAGTCAGGTACTTCTGATTTGAGGCCTTAGTTTTCACAGGAGCTACAGTATCCAGAGTCGTACGTAGTGAGGAGGTGAAATGATTAACAAGATAATCGACCTCTGTTGGGGTAGCGTTCAGATAGCTGCTCTGCTCTATGTTGGTACAGGGCATTGGAGATGATAACAGTGGGTGGATTATATTCTTAAACTTAGTTACAGCACTTTCAGAAAGACATCTACTTTGATAAAGTCTACTCTTCACCACTGTGTAATCAATTATTGTAAAAGTAAATGTTATCAGGAAATGATCAGACAGGAGAGGGTTTTCAGGAAACACTGTTAAATGTTCAGTTTCTATGCCATATGTTAAAACAAGATCTAGAGTGTGATTAAAGTGGTGGGTGGGTTCTTTTACATTTTGAGAGAAGCCAATTGAGTCTAATAACAGATTAAATGCCATGTTGAGGCTGTCATTTTTAGCATCTACATGGATGTTAAAATCACCCACAATAATTATTTTATCTGAGCTCAGAACTAAATTAGATATAAAGTCTGAGAAATCAGACAGAAACTCTGTGTAAGGCCCAGGTGGACGATAGATGATAACAAGTAAGACTGGTTTCTGAGTTTCACAGCTGGGGTGGACAATGTTAAGCATCAGGCTTTCAAATGAGTTAAAAGTCTGTCTTGGTCTTTCATTAATTAATAGGCTGGTGTGAAAAATTGCTGCCACACCGCCCCCTCGGCCTGTGCTTCGAGATTTCTGGTAGTTAGAATGACTCGGGGGTGTTGATTCATTTAAACTAACATCATCCTGTTGCAACCAGGTTTCTGTAAGGCAGAGTAAATCAATTTGTTGATCAATTATTAAGTCATGTACTAACAGAGACTTGGAGGAGAGAGACCTAATATTTAATAATCCACATTTCACTGTTTTACTCTTTGGTTCAGATGTGGATACTGAAAAGAGCCATAGATTATCTAAAGCGGTTAGAACAGGACAGCGCTGTTGACCGGCCCTCGTACCACAGATTGTACCCAGACGAATCTACATCAAGTCTGTACGGTTTTGATTTTGAGGTTTGAACCACGATGAAGCTTAACTGTCAGTCCTGGAATATTTTCTCAGGTTTTCAAATCACTTCTCCCGTGGGGGTGCATCAGTCTTCCAAACTTCGCTAAGAGGTTATAAAATCACAAATCATGGGAAACACGTCAGCTACAAAGCATTTAGGGGGGGAAAGTAATATGCACTGACCTACCCATTTAGCTGCCATTAGAGTTAGAAAATACCTTCAATGCTATTAGTTTTGTGACAGTAAAAGGAAAAAAGCCTTTCTTGGCCCATTTCTCTACAAAAAACAAACCTAATTACTACTACTTTTTTTTTAAACTTATAGTGAATTTGTGGTGTTGAAGCTGGAATTCATGCTCACAACTTGACCCTGCAGGTGTTTCTTTTTTTACACATCATCCCTCACCTTTGACCCAACACGCAGACTCTGTTTATCCCCTCCTAATGAAGCTGTACTTGTCACAGCAGATGACAGTTAACAGCCACTAGAAGATTTAGTGCAACAGGTCTTTCCTCCTGCTCTCGTCTCTCTGTAGAACATAGTTTTCGTCTCAGTAAGCCAATTACAGGAGCAGAAGAGGACAAGCTGTGTTCTGGGACTTGCCTGGAAGTGTCAACAGGTCTGTTTTGATCAGGGGATGAGAGCATCTTGGTTGCTGAGCTTAAAGGATTGGTGAAGAATGTAAATTCAGCTCTGGTCCCAGGAGGGGTCACGAAGGACAAAATGGGAGGGGTCAGCCAGGGTAAGGTTACTGAGATGCACAAGCACCCAAGCAGGCAGTGAATGCAGCACGAAGATACTGAAGGTTTCCAAAGGAACATGCCATGGCCATTTTGCCACACGGTCATGGGCACAGTTAACAAGTTGGCATTGTTGTTGGGGTTTTTTTTGTCAGGTATGAGAGCTACCCTCCACACCCTGGGCAGGTTGCTAGTCTATCACAGGGATAGCAGGGACAAAGGGAACCCTGTCCAGTTCAGAATTTCCAAATTAATCTAACTTTCTGTTGGCTAACGTAGTATCCAAAAGAAAGTTACAAATAAATATCTAATACGAAAATTAGCCAAATTAACTTGACCCCCAACATGCCTGTGTGACCCAACCAAGTAATAAATTACACTTATCCTCCTAGGACCTGGCATCCACATATGTGGACATCACATTTTGGGTTATTTAGACCAAAATACTCAATTTTGCTCTACAGGGGCCTGATATCCACTTACGAGGACATTATACTGCTGCTGTTCAAAACTTTTAAATGAATATCCTCATATGTGGATCTCATTTTTCTTAAAAACAAAAATCAGGTAAAAAAAAAAAAAATCTGGTTATTCTTTGTTTTTACATTCATCAGGTCCCAATCAGCCCAAATATCAACGAGAAATTAAAAATGCATGCCGTGGAAGAGTTCGGGTCTTAGGAGGTTAAATAAATGTAATGTCATGATTAACTGTAATATTTTTTCACACAGTTGTGGATGAAACCTGTCTTCAAAGCCGATAGTTCGATTGCATTGTGCAATAAACAGAAAAGCCCTATTCTGAGCTCCAACATGGTGCATCTACTCTTTAACAACTCAGTCGGCCTGTTGAACTGTTGATATTTCGTCTCAGAGAGCCTTTCAGCAGCTTCAGCTTATCCTGCAGAACATCTGCAGTTTATCAAAAGTACTCATTCCTCTGTCTCTGTCTTCAGCAGTAGATGGTGAAATATGCACCCTACTCTACAGCTGGAGCTGAGGACTTGACTTTGAAACCTTAGATGCTTGCGTGGTTGTTTGTTTTACGTTTTATGAGTGGTTGGCAGAGGAACATGGAGGCCGTTAATTATGGGACAGATTCTGTCTGTGTCCCCGGAGAACAGGACTTTCTTTCCTGTCCAGCAGCAACTTCTGTTCTCCATCTTCTCAGCAAACCTTTAAAGTGGTTCAGCCTCTGCTCCGCTGGGCACGTGGCTTTCAAACACTCAACTGACCAGTACAAGTACTCACTGGGTCCCAATGCATGCTGAGGAAGTGAACACACTGTTATACAAATTTCCACTATGAGAACTGATGGGAGGAGGTTTCTGGAAAGGTTTGAGAAACTTTTGAGTCTTTGATAAGTGTGGTGTTGTTGTTTTTTCCTTGTTACATTTCCACTATGAGTGACAATATTTCAGACATTCAGTATTAAACCAAAATTCAAGGCTACTTTCAGCCTGTTCCTCATTCACTACAGGTGTCGCAACAGCAGATCGCTTGAGAGAGGCGTCTGTCATCCCACCATCGCCATCACCCATACTGTCAAGGTCGGGCATTAACCTTTGAACTGTGATTAATCATTAATATTTACCAATTCATGTCAGTCATTCTCGATACTACTGCAGGTGAGTACTGTAGTTCTTTTGGATACAATGGCAGGTTTTCATGATATTTTATGTCCATAAGTTTGTTCTTAAAGTTCCTCTTATCTCTTTTTCCTAACCTGTTTTTCTTCAACTCAGTGAGATTTTCATGGAGGTCAAGGGTAGGAGAATTGATAAGAACTTGGGAAAAGAGAAGAGAGTTGTGCTGAGAGTCCTTTACACCAGATGACTGCTACAAAGTGCAGAAAATAGACAACAAAATTATTTAAGGAAGTAACTTAGAGGTGAATTACAAAGTCTGTGGCACAAAACGTACTGCAAAATGTTTATTTCATCAGTGTGATGTTCAGAATTGAGCTGTGTGTTTAACATGCACTTATTGGAACATAAAGATATATCATGAAAAGGGTGTCCCCTGTGTATCCTATGCTAAAGGATGTGTTGAACCCAAGCAGAGGCAAGAGCTGACTGAAAAGATGAATTCTAATCACTCTATTCTTGTTAACATAAAGCCGACCCGACACACGATGCTTTCCTAGATACAGAATAAAACATTGCCAGTTATCAAACACAGAGGTCAGTGTATATCCAAGTAACCTTTTGTTTGCTATTCATGAACTGCGCCAAGGTCCTGCAGATAAATAAAGAACTGCGTATCATCAAAAGTTACTCTAGGAATGAGCAGATAAATCCAGCTTGAAAACGTCTGATGAAGGAACCTCACAAAAATTTAGTAGGATTGGTAGAATCTGCATTTGCAAGGTTAAACGTTACACTTGGGTTGAAACCAAAGCTAAAGAAGCAAAAGAGCTAATATTCACCTGCTCACCAGAAATGAACCTCTGAGGGTTTTTTTTTTCCTGGTGACGGCTGGTAGAAGTAGTTCTGTCCTTTCAGCCTCTCAGCATCTTGTTAACATCCAGCTGAAAGACGTTAACCAGCAGGGTGTCAACAGATGACACACGGCTGCACGTCATCACCGACAGATCAGACTGTTAGCATCACCGCAAAACAGTTGAGCCCCCCTCAGTGTTACAAAAACAAAAAAATCACAGTATCTGTTCATTTTAAACACATGAAAATCCAT
Source organism: Simochromis diagramma (assembly GCF_900408965.1). NCBI lineage: Eukaryota > Metazoa > Chordata > Actinopteri > Cichliformes > Cichlidae > Simochromis > Simochromis diagramma. The sequence goes on along the minus strand of NW_024387121.1, from coordinate 1,081,575 downwards.
AAAGTAATGGTAAATTTCCTTCAATTCGCTTAGATATTAATGGTGGAAAATACTTCTGAAACTAAGAATAATGGCATTTTTAAGTTGGCGTCACGGTAATCACAGTAATCCTGTTAGAAACATGAGCTGCTCGTGGATGAGTCCACATCCTGTCAGTTGTGATATTTGTGCAGGAGTGGTCACATCCAACAGGTCTGATTTTAATGTGCACATTCTGTGTGTGCAGGAAGAAAACTTGCAGAAGAAGCACTCGTGCAAACCATGTTTCAGTTAGAGTGCATCCAACCACAGCACTGGTTACTTTCTTTGGGGGCAACTCAAAGACATCACGTATTACCACACTGGTGACCAGCTGGCAGGGAAAAGAGAAAACGGAACACTGTTGATATGCAATAACTTAACTTTCAAAATAAGAGCAAAGGATTTTTCACTGACTGCATTCTTCTCTGATATGATAAAAATGCATTGCAAAACGTACTAGGGAAGTCATTAATAGACCTGGATTACTTGCCAAGTAAAGTGTGTGTGGAAAACAGTGACTTGAAAATAATCAGGATTATTATTATTACGTTATTCGTGGAAATGCTTTAATAAAGGGTCTAATGGTGTTTTTATTTGCATCCCTGTGAGAAAAGATGTTGCCTCTCTGTGAATGTATTTCATCAGTCTTGGCTGATGTTTCATGTGTGTTCCAGCAGTGCCAAGGTACCACTGCAGAGTTACAGGCCCCCCTCCTCCTCCTCCTCTCATTATCCCATGCAGATGTTCAGCACCGGACCCTCGCCATATCAGGTGACCACAAATCTAATTGATATCAAAACTCTGGCTGGGGAAGCCTAAGCCCCTCTGCACTCTCAGGTTACGGCCTGTTATAAACCCGGCCCGACTTCTGACAGCCACTTTCAGCGTGAAACATGCACTGTCCTCACTTCAAAGGAGGCGGGCACTGAGGGGGAAAAGAAACAGCCTGCTGCCACCTATGAAGAGCCTCACCAAGGGCCCCGTTCTGCCTGTTTCCATATTGCTCTGACCCACTTGAGACTAAATTGGATTCATCATGCTCAGGAGTTTTTATCTGCCTGAGCTGAGAGTGCTTGTTTCAGCACGGCAAAACAAAAGCATTAATAAGCTCATCGGCAAACAGTGAGTTTAATATGGGAAAGTGATCCGCAGTCGGGTATTACAATGCAGCTGAGAGGGGGAATTGGAAGCTTAAGGAGAGGATGTGATGGTAATGACTTTAAGGCGACATAATCCTCTCCATCTGGGCCCTGCGATTGTTTGATATTTATGGTTGATGATCAGCCCTAATAGGTTTGTTGTTTTCTTATGGGGTGAATATGAATGGAGGGGAGCATGGGAAGAGGGTAGTGATTTGTTTTGTTTTCATTTTGTTTTGGGTTCAGACCAGAGATCAGTTTCAGACGGAGCCGTGTCTGCTCTTTGTTTCGCTGTACAGACGCGGGGAGGGAGGGTTTTCTCAGACTGGATGGACTTTCAGACTGAAGTTTTGCACCTTCTGTCTGTCTGTGTGATGTCAGATTATGGTGGATGCCGCGCCTGATTCTCACACTGAGTGAAGCTGAGTGGAAGCAGATGGAGTTCTGTGCTGCATGTAATCCCATTTGGCGTTCAGTGTTGATGTGTTTTATGTGCAGCAGCACTCTTTGAACTGCTACTGATAAACTTAAAGGGGACCTGTTGGGCATTTCGCAAAATTCTGTCATATACACTGACCCGCCACTTCATTAGGTACACCTGTTCGACTGCTCATTAATACCGATGTATAACCAGCCAATCGCATGGCAGCAGTTGACTGCATTTAGACATACAGATGTGGCCAGGAACACCTGCTGGAGTTCAAAACGAGCATCAGAATGGAGAACAAAGGTGACTTAACTGACTCTGATTGCAACATTTCGGTTAGTGTCAGTGAAAGTATTTTGAGAATATTTAAACAAGTCACAAACGTGTGAATTACAAAGACCGTGGCACACAATGCACTGCAAATTGCATGAACTCTAATGCTGAAAAAATCATGTTTTATGCCTGTTGCAGTTGTAATAGTTGCTGCTGGCAGTGTTTATTTTTACTGTCATGTGTACTTTGCGTGTTTAATTACAAAGAGCAATGGGAATAGTGACATGAATGGAACAAAAGAAGAACAAAAGACAGTGCCAGAGGTTTGAGAATACCTGTAGATGGGAAGAATGGGAGTTCAGGTAAGTGGGAAATGGGGGACTGGTTGTTTTGATAACTGTTTGCTTGCCTTAGTTGGTGTCCAGAGACAGACAATGATGGGATGCTTTCAAGAGGACAGCCTGAGTTGGGCAGGTGAGCTTTCAGTGAAAGGAAAGTTTCCCAGTGCAACACTGGGAAGGTGCAAGCAGAAGGACTGAACTTGGCTAGTGAATGGAAAATTCAAGAGGTGGAATAGGTAAGGTTTTCATACACATTATCTGGATACGATGCTCTGCAGACAGGAAGCTGCCCCATCCAAAGGCGGGGCCGGAAATGAAGCTACTCAGAGCCACCTAAAGAGAGAAGATGGAAAACAACCAGCCAGCCTGCCCCAAACCTTGACCCTGAAGGCAAAAAGGGTTACTAGTAAGGTGTAACTACAAAAATCCTGAGTTTAGTACGAACGCTTGAGATTTTGATTGTCGGCTCCTGTTTTTTGGGGCCTTCTTTTGGCTGGTAAGAAAAAAAAACATGAAGATTGGTGCATTTTTTAAATTTTATTTTATTTTTAATGTACCAATACTCTTGGTTGGTAAGTCAAATGTTAACTTCATACAGTAGGGACATTAAATGGCCATTGTTTATCTGTTACTGCACAGATTAGCATAGCTGTTGGTTGATGGAGCCAAGCTTCGATAACAACATTAAGTTTGCAAAAGGACAAAATCATTTAGTTTGGTTTATTCCCCAGTTCTGCGGTCACTGAACCTAACCCTTGTTCCTAAACTTTAATGATGATCAGAAATGTTTTTCAAGAAAGTAATTATAATGTTCCTTTAACGACCAGAAGGCTTTTATGTCTGTTTTTGTGATTTTTATATTGTGATGCTATGTTGCCTTTAAATGATACACTACCTGCCAGGCTTTTCAAAATGCTCTCTGTATAGTGGGGCATTACAAAATAATTTTACCAGAAGTATAAATGTGTGTTGATGGCAACAGATTCTCTGGTCTGCCATCATGGCCTGGAAGAAAGTAAATAAATCTAAAGTACTTTGTAATTTGGAAATGTTCAGTTTGAGTTCCAGAGTATTTTTTCCTATTTTATCACTGAGGTTACTCTCAGCTGCCAGCTCATTCCTGACCCCTGTCCCACTTGTTTGATGGATGACTTTATGACACTATTTCAGTCCAGATCGTCACAGAGGGCCCGGGCATGAGTATGTGACCTTTCTCTGGGTATGTCTTGTCAGGGAAAGATGCATCAGGCCCTAGAGTTCAGTGAATGTGCAAGATCATCTTGAGCATGCAGAGTTTTTATTGGAGGACGGGGGTTGGATATTCCACCAGCCTAGAGCTGCGTCAATGAGAAACTGCTGTTGGAAAAACAAAGAAATACTTGCTACCTTCTTTCCGTGGTTCTATTTCAGTCCCAAACACTTGCATATGAGTATGAAGGCCAACTGCAGCAATCCACTTGGATTTCATTCTGATTTCCTAACGTGGTCGCCAGAGGACTGTGGCATGGCCTTTATGAGCATCTTTTCCCCTGAGCGTCCCAGTGCTGAGATGGTATCTGCTCTTGATACTGTAAGATATATCTGGGATAAACTCGTCTGGCATTGAGAGTAAAACATGACATGTGTTTTTATCATTTTCCTGTTGCCCTAGCGGGAGTCATTTTGTGTGAAGAGTGTCAGCAAAATGCCTGAAATGTAAGATGAGAGAGCAGATCAGAGCCAAGTGGCGGCATCACAAATCATCTTTCCGAGAGTCGCTTACGTGCCATTCGTTTAGCACGACGCACACATGTTTGTGGTGGATGATTTGCTGGGTGCATTTTCCAAAACATCTCATTTGGTAAAGGGGTTATTTAAACTGAAAAGATGCTAGAAGGTACCAACTGGCAAATAGTAGAGTCTGTTTTCTCTTTTTTCTTTGAAATTTTCTTCATGAAGCTACATTTTTAAAGGGTCTTTAAACTTTTTCCATATAATCTTTCATAAAGATATAACATTACAATGGTGGCTCATTGGTGTTTGGCAAAAACTTCAGTCTTGGAAGTCAAAAGCTGTTGCAGATCAAATTTGACCCAACACATTCATCAGCACCTTAACACGGGTTCTTGGTGTTCCCTGTCATTGGAGCATGTTCATTTGGACATCGCCACTGCTGACCAGAGATGGGCAGTAACGCGTTACTTGTAACGCGTTACTGTAATCTGATTACTTTTTTCAAGTAACGAGTAAAGTAAGGGATTACTATTGCAAAAACGGTAATTAGATTACCGTTACTTTACCGTAGGAACGCTGCGTTACTGCGTTACTAAAACCGTAATTTTTTTGCGAGAATGTCTCATGACAGTGACGTAAGCGAGTGCGACATTTGTGACAACAGCTGTGTGCAGATGGACAATGGATAATATATCAGTGCGGGAGAGAGTATGAGCGTGCAGCGTTTAAAGCGTGGAAGTACTGACCTTACTTTGAGTTTGATTCCATAAAAAGTGACAAAAACATTAGTGTCCGTTGTGCGTGGGAAGAAAACTTCTTTTTACAGCGAAAAAAAACCCCTAAACTTCCAAGCAAGCACCGAGTGCTCTACGACGTAATGGGAAATTCCCAGAGAAACTCACGGATTCTTCCACTGACCGCAGCACACCTGCACCAGGGTAAACCTCCGCCTGCCCCACTCCTACTTTACAGGTGAAAATAGAGCAACAGGACCGCTGAGTCTTTGACTTGATTTATTTTCTGCTGTGTTTTACTTGCATCTATTTGAAAGACTGAGTGTAAACACACACACAAAAAAAGAAAAAATTATGTGCTGGAATGTGCAGAAAATAGGTTTAAATATTAAACAAATTTCTTCCAGCCAGAGAATGTTGCACATAATTAAATTTTTGCTTGATGCATAAAGTTAAAAGATTAAAACTAACAAAACAAGTTTTAAAAAGGGACTTTTCCATTTGATTACATTTTGTATGATGGATTATGTAGAAAAGGTAGAATTGGGCTGAAAGATCTATCGCTTTATCACCTATTCAGGTTGTAAATCGTGTTTTTAAAAAGTAACTAAGTAACTAAGTAACTAAGTAATTAATTACTTTTGAAAATAAGTAATCAGTAAAGTAACGGGATTACTTTTTGGGGGAAGTAATCAGTAATTAGTTACTGATTACTTTTTTCAAGTAACTTGACCAACACTGCTGCTGACCAGGACTACCCAACACGCTTTGCTGTTTTCAGTGGTGCTCTCGCCCAAATCTGACACACAGACTAAAAAATCTGTTTACTTACTTTCTCATATAACACAGATCCTGATACCTATGAGGCAGGTATGGAAGCCCGTTTCCGCCACTAAAAAAAAAAAAAAAAGGATCCATAACTCAAAATTTCGAGTTATTTTCTCAAAATTTCGAGTTATTTTCTCAAAATTTCGAGTTATTATCTCGAAATTTCGAGTTATTTTCTCGAAATTTCGAGTTATTTTCTCGAAATTTCGACATATTAACTCAAAATTTTGAGAAAAGCAACTCGAAATTTCGAGTTAGCGCTGCCAATCAGTAATCTACGTGAATGACGTCATTTCCATGTTACCCGGAAGCTGAAGCTCTCAGCTACAAATGCTACAGCTAAGCTACCGGTATTACATCCAGTCGTGAATGCACAGATTGCTGAGTGTTTTCAGCCTGGCTTCACAAATGATGAAATCCCTGTGTTATTAGCTGAATCACATGGTGTTACTATCAGCAAACATACTTTAATTTGTTGGGATCCGTTTTTTGAGTGGGCAGGCAAGCTGCAACCTCACATCTGGGATCAAAAGTTTAAGCCAATGCTGAACTGGTAAAAACTGCAGTTCCTTTAATGACCATTAGGGGCTCCAAAGTCAGTCGGTCCCAATAGATCCCCGTGTTAATATGTCCAAGATGACAGCAGAAATAGGCAGGTTTACAGCTGTTGCTGTACAAAAAAGGTCTTGGCTGCTAAAACCAATTAACTCATTTATAACAACTATCAAATCAAATTAAATCAAATTTTATTTCTATAGCACATAAAATACAACAAAGTTGACCAAAGTGCTTCACAGTCGGTCAGAGCAATAGCATAAGACAGAATTTAAAAAAAAAGAAACAGTTAAAAGGCGGGCAGGAAACAATGTGACAATTGTTTGAAACAAAAATTAGCCACGAAATAACAAACTAGTTTGAATCAAAAGCCAGACTAAAATAATACGTTTTAAGACGCAATTTAAAAGACTGGATGGACTCGGAGAAATGAATATAAGGGAGGTTATTCCAGAGTCTGGGAGCTACGACAGCAAAGGCCCGATCACCTCTGGACTTCAGATGAGACCTCGGTTGCGTCAGGAGCATTTGATTGGAAGATCTAAGTATGAAGCTGGGAGCCAAATTATTTAGAAGTTTAAAGGTAAGCAAAAGAATTTTGAAATTGATACGATAATCATGGCTATATGGGTGTTAATGTTTATATAACTAATTTATGGTAAATGGACTGATTCCTATACAACGCTTTGAGTAATTTATGTCAAATTAAGGTTTAAAATTCTGCATTGGCGACTTAAATGTGAGGTGCTGCACGTTAAAAGGGTACAAACAGATATCACTGCACTTCTGCCTTTCATTACCTGCATTAAAACAAATTAAATTTTTGTTTTATCAAATGTTATTTTTCAAATATGCGAAATGAGCCATTACGTAATTAAATGTGCACACATTTTGCTTACATAACGAGAAAAGGAATTTCAATATAACAAGCAGCTTCTATTTATATTATTTAAAAGTTACATTTTGTTTTAAGTCTGATTTCTGCTGTCCAAACTTGTGTATCTTAATACATATTAAATATATCAGAAGATTACAGATGCTAACCACCACTACACAGTTCAGTGGTTGCCCAAATATGGTCATGGCTGGCTTAAAGAAAACACCAAGATGGCAGCAGTGAAAATCTTCCTAACTGTAATTCACAAACCAGTAGGTGACTTCAGAGTGACTACATGCAACAGTTTATTGTTATAATCTGTAAAGTGGGAGCCAGTCTATGAAAAGGAGACTTTTCGTGGACTACTACGTGCTACTGAGCATGCAAAGCTTTGGAGAATTTGGATATTGAAGATGGAGTTCCCAGGCTTTCTTAGATTGCACAGATGGAACACGGACTGCAGACAGGTTGGATAAATGGTGATTATTCTTTATTGGGGGGGGGATCTAATTTGATCACTTCCATCTGAAATCTTCATCAGGTTTTTTTTTCATTTGTTTCCTCTCTGTATTCCTAACCTTTCTCTGTGTTTGTCGGTCTGTCTGTGTTTGTGGGCGGGACTCATCGTGGGTTCCAATCTCTGGCTGAATACACCTGCAGCAATCAACCACCTGTTCCAGATGAGCTCATCATCAGGCCAGTACTTAAGGTGGTGGCTAAGGTTCATTCTTTGCTGGATTGTTGAGCTATGCTGATAGTAAAGCCCTGGCTCTCTGCTCCTTGCAGCTCCTTGCAGCTCCTTGCAGCTCCTTGCAGCTCCTTGCAGCTCCTTGCAGCTCCTTGCAGCTCCTTGCAGCTCCTTGCATTGTTCTTTCCTTTGTGTAAGATCCTCCTTGGATTTTCCCCTCGCTGGATTGCTTGAGCTGCCCTTTTCCCTGGATTGCTGGAGCCCCTGTTTCCTCCATCAGAACCCATATATATCACCTGGTGTTTCACTGTAAATAAATGTAGTAAAGTTGACCTCTGCCATTGAGTCCATGCCACCCAGTCTTCCTGACATAGAGGACCTTCTACAACTCTCTCCACAAGCTGGCTTACATTAGCAGTGTCAGGTAAACTACCTCTCATGTAAAAGAAGTTTAGCTCTTCTCTGAAAACCTGAGTTGGACATTTAAAACCTATTTTTAAAACTATTTTAAAGATGTTTAGACTTTGTTGTATCCTTTATTTAACCCAGTTGACTGAAGCGGCGAGAAACGTATCAGTGCATTTCCTGAGTTGTCTGGTATGTTGGTAAATGCGTCCACTAATGCTCAGTAAGACCACAGACATGCTGGGAATGTATCACACACACGCACACGCAGTCTTCACTCTGGGATGAGGAGACTTAGATGCACAGAGGAAAGATATTCAGTCAAATGTGAAACCGGTAGAGTGGAACATTTGTCTCCTCCTACTGGTAGTGAGCATTATCGCACAAACACACTACTGACCCGCTTATGTTTGCGTCTAACAAAGAAAAGCTACACCAACAATGTGACTGCTAATTTTTTTTCTTCTTTTTTAAAAATCTGGAGCGAACAGATTGTATAGAGAGACACCACTGTGCCATCATGCAGTGTTTCTGGACTTTTTGAAGTAACAAACTCAACAAATATTAACGATTCGTTCACCAAAACTGACAATAAAGTTGCTCTTTTACAATTTAACTGCTCACACAATGTTGTTTTTAGAAAATGGAATTCTTTGACAAGTAATACGCTGGTTCGTCACCCTGTCTTCCATCGAGATTAAAGCTCAGCCATCCAGGATGGGCTCAGAGTAGAGCTGCTTCGGTTGAGGTGGTTTCAGAGAAGGATGCCTCCGAGGGACCTTCTAGCTGAGATGTTTCAGGTGTGTCATACTGGGAGGAAAAACCCTGGACACACTGGAGACCCCACTATTCCTCCTGCCCCCGCAGAGGAGTTGGAAGAGGCTGGGAGTGGGAGGTCTCTTACTGCTTCAATTTCTGCCCCCTCAGTCTATGCCAAGATGAGCAGCAGAGAGAGAATGGATGGGTGGATAATTCCATTAAGAAGTAGTACTTTCAGAAGTGCTTCAAACAGCATTACAGCCCAAACATGGTTGGGATTTAAAGTTCCAGTTAACGGAGACAGTGATCGGGTAGAATTGCCTTAGCTTTAGGCCTTAATATAGGTTACATATCTAATTATATTTCTAAAGTTTTTCAAGTTTGATAGAGTGTTGTGAAAGCATCAAAATACCGCATGACATGACATGTAATACGCCAGTAGACGGAGATCAGGAAATGTGCGGCAGCCCAGTTTGACACCAAGGTTGGTCACCGTGGGTTTAACATACAGCTGCAGAGTGCCCGGGCCCAAGAGAGGAGCAGACATCCCTGCATCTGAACACAATAACCTAAGTTTTACTTTCATTGAAATTTAAATTTTTTAATGCTTTGCTTTGATATCCTTCAGACACTCCAATAGTGGTTTAGCTGATCGGACATTATTTATTTTACGGGCATGTTTTTTTAATGTTTCAGCACCAGTGGAAGAAGGCAAAGAGGAACAACGATGTGTCGATGGCCAGTGGTACCCCTCAGCCTCCTAGTGGTAGATACACCTATTATGTCAATTTGAAAGTCCTGCCTCGTTCTCAAATCATCATGTTCACAAGACTTGACCTCTGACCTTGAGGTCAAGGTCACTGATCTCTAAGATATTTAGTAGATACACCCATGGTATCAATTTGAAACACCTACGTCACTTCATTCACTCACAAACTTTTTTCATTCACAAACTTGGATGTATACGTCACCTACCTTGCAGAGTGATGACCCCATCAGCCTTTTATAGCTGAAGGTAAAACAGGATTGGCCAAAGAATTGATCCTCGTGGGATTCCACTTGACAGAAGGACTGAGGGAGATGCAGAGTCACCAAGGTGGACTGAGGTCCTAGCGTCAAATCACAACAACAGCCACCTTTGCTTTAAATTTCCATCCATCCATCCATCCTCATCTGCTTTATCCGAGGCTGGGTCGCGGGGGCAGCAGCCTAAGCAGAGAGGCCCAGACCTCCCTCTCCCCAGCCACCTCCTCTAGCTTATCTGGGGGAACACCAAGGCGTTCCCAGGCCAGCCGAGAGATATAATCTCTCCAGCGTGTCCTGGGTCTGCCCCGGGGCCTCCTCCCGGTGGGACATGCCTGGAACACCTCACCCAGGAGGCGCCCAGGGGGCATCCTTGTCAGATGCCCGAACCACCTCAGCTGGCTCCTTTCGATGTGGAGCAGCAGTGGCTCTACTCTGAGCCCCTCCTGGATGGCCGAACTTCTCACCCTATCTCTAAGGGAGAGGCCAGCCACCCTTCGGAGGAAGCTCATTTCTGCCGCTTGTATCCGCGATCTCGTTCTTTCGGTCACTACCCACAGCTCGTGGCCATAGGTGAGGGTAGGGACATAGATCGACCGGTAAATTGAGAGCTTCGCTTTTACACTCAGCTCCCTCTTCACCACGACGGACCGGTGCAGCGTCTGCATTACTGCAGCTGCAGCCCCAATCCGCCTGTCGATCTCCGGCTCCCTTCTCCCATCACTCGCGAACAAGACCCCGAGATACTTGAACTCCTCCACTTGGGGCAGGAACTCATCCCCGACCCGGAGTGGGCACTCCACCCTTTTCCGGCTGAGAACCATGGCCTCAGATTTGGAGGTGCTGATCCTCATTCCCGCTGCTTCACACTCGGCTGTGAACCGTTCCAGTGCGAGCTGGAGGCCCTCACCCGATGGAGCCAACAGAACCACATCATCCGCAAAAATCAGAGATGAGATTCTGAGGCCACCAAAGCGAAAGCCCTCCGCCACTTGGCTGCGCCTAGAAATCCTGTCCATAAAAATTTAAATTTAAATTTTTTAACTCTAATACAGAGGTGACAATGATTTAAGATTCAGTGTATCTTGGGATCAGTAACCAACTAAAATGAAGCAAATGAGCATAAAATCACCCATAAAATATTAACAGTAATCATTTCTAATGTTTTGATCAAATTAAATGTCATGAGCACTGACAGATGCATCTTTGTTTTGGCTTTAAATTCTCTCTTAGATCCCAACTTTTCTCCACATCAGTTATACATTATGCCATCACTGACATGCTTGTGTTTCTGCTGTGCGTCTGTGAGTGTGTACTTGGAGGAGGTAGAAGTGTGTCTCTGTGGAGGTGGACGGGCGTCTTGGGTTTTTTTTTTTCATTTGCCCTGATCTCCAACATTTGTTCCTGCAGCTGAACATGTGCAGGACAATTTCTCGATTCTTCCAGCAGTGGACAGCTGCAGCATGAATTACACTAAAGCTGCTGCTTTGGGAGGGATTAGGTTGTGCACACTGTGTGTGTTTGTGTTTGTGCGTGTGTGTGTGTGTGTCTCCTGGGACGTGTTAACTCTGTGTAGTCGGAGCTTCTCCAGGCCAGGACCAGGCCCAGGATCGCTGTGTTTACTGTTACTTTTATCATTTTCTTTTGTTTTTTTCAAAATAAGGGCCTGTTCAATATAAAAATATTTCATTGTTTATAACTGCAGAGTTTATTCTTGAAACTTGTGAATGAGAGGTGCAACTTTCACACAGACGGGAGACTTCAGAACAACTTTCTCTTTTTCTATTTACTGCTGCAATGATTTTTCTTCCTCTTTGGGATTAGTTTGATACATTGTGACAAATCACAGATAATATCATGGTTATGCAAATAGACGGTGGAAGCTGGCTGCCTGCTGGTTGAGTGTTTCAGTTTAATCTGAAAGTCTATGGATGACGACTTTGAAGTATGGCCTTTCAGCAGCAGCGGGCTGCCACTGAGCTCAGAATTCGCTTTGGTCAGACGTTCACTATGCATCTTCTTTTTTTTTGCTACAGAGAATATATTGATCTCCACAGGAAGACTCTAAACCCCCTGAAAATCGTGCTGGGTAACAGGACACTGTGCGGCAGAGAGGGGATTTCTGCCACTCTGAGAGCCTCTTGTGCGTTAATGGTCTGCTCAATCTGTAGAATCTAAGTGTTGTGCCAAGTTGGAATCCTTTTATTGATAGTTTGAAGAGGCAGAGCGGGAGGCCATGCCTGTGCCAGAGGTTTAAAGTTCAAGCTTGGTCTGAAGCCAAGATTGCTATACTGGAAAAGACCTCTGACCTCTGAGGGGGACAATGTAGGGTTGAATCGGACTTTCCTGAGTTTGTGTATATTTATCTGTGAACTGCTTTGTGTATAGTTGTTTTCATCACAGAGTCTTATTTGTTACTGTTGAACAACAAGGAGGTTTATTAAGTCAAGTGGTTACATCATAAGCAAGGCGCATATAGAACATCCCACCGAAGCAGGTTCTTGGAATGAGGCAACTCTTTGCCATCATCGGGTTGAGGTCATTTAAAAACTCTTTGCTGGCTGGTTGCTTATGATGGATGAGATTCAACCAGAGTGAATCTGAATGTTGTGGTTCGTGGACTTGGAGAAGTTACTTCGCCGGTCGGTTATAGGCACAGCCGTGGCTTTGTAATGCCAGCAGTAACCCGGACTCATGCCCTGTGAGCGCTGAGCGGCACCACGGCCGCCCTTGATCAGAGATTCTGTGCGTGTGGACAGAAGCGTCGGCAAAGCCTCCTGTTTGGTGCTCTCAGGATCACATCGATGTTAGTAAAGATTGATAGAAGTTAAAGGTCAAAATGCATGTATGAGAAAAGACATCTTGGGGGTTTTTTCAGGTGTGTACAAAGATACAAATTGTACTTTGAAATAGCATTGATAATTCTCCCCCAAAAAACCCTCAACAAACTGGCGTCAAACAGGCTTGTAAACATTAATGTAAACATGGTGGCTATATGTCCTGCTCTAATGTACCACAAACTTTTTTCAGTAGTTGCATAATCAGACGATAAATGATTGTACGGCACAAGACAAAAAGCTGACTAAAGCATCAACTGTTACATGGCTCTGTTTGAAATACATTAGTTAAAGGGAACTGTTATTCCATCTGCAGTATTTTTATTGTCTCTGTGGCTCTGTTTTGGGACCTTCCCATCCAAAAGTGCACATACATGTAGAAAAAAAAGGTGCAGATGGCAGCAGCAGCGGAACCCATTCACAGCAGAGGACAGAGCCTGACATATCAGAAACTGCATGGAATAAATGAAGTGGGTTGCAAAATAGCTTGCACAGTAGCAGCCACCAAATGCAGATTGAAGCAGTTTAATTAAGAAGTATGGCACATATGAGACTGTCAATAGGATAAGCAGCAGGATGATCCAATACCAGCTTTCACTGAGATCTGTGCCTGACCCCGTGGCCAGAAGAACTAATGTGATGCTTAATTTACAGCCATATTTTTCGCTCATAGCATGACAAGTTTGCTGATAAAGTGCCGTGTTCAGATGGATAAAAAAAGTCCAGAGTTAGCTTCAGCTGTCACCTCTAAAAATACTTTAACATACTGAAGAGGCAAAGCTTCTCTGCCCTGATTCTAACATCACTTTTACAGTTTAATGGCACAAATGTTGCCCAGAATTTTGCAGTTTTCTTAAAGCAGTTTGTTTCCTTGTGGAGAATAACTGCATTGGGCCCACAGCACTTTTACCAATCCTCTTCTCTAACCTGGCCTCCACTGAAAATAATACCATCCATCTTAAGTGACACTATAAAAGAAATGTTTAGCCTGATTGAGACACAGTATGACTGTTTGTTTCCTTTAACAGGTAATCAAAATGGTGTTGATCAGCAAGCTTTGTCTTGGGGCTAATTTGTCTTTCGAAGTTCAAAACCATCTCTGTGTGTCACCAACACACACATATTGTCCAATGATAACACACTCTTTAACAAGGTGTTTTTATGCATTGGGCAAGTGGTAGCCTCGTGTGCCGCCACGAGGCTGAGTTTACAAGTGACCACACAAGCAAGCCATGGAGAGGCCCCAGTCTTTACTGAAAGCCTCTTGGGGGGGGGCTTTATACGGCCTCTGAAAACACAGAGAGGATAGGTAGATACGAGGATTAAGTAGACCAGGTGGAGTAGTGTTGGTGCCTTTAGGTAAAGGTTAAAGTTTAACAGATGAACAACTGCCACAATTTTACATGTTTAAACTCAGCAGATCATCATTGCTGTAATGACCTTTCCTCCTTTGTTGAGAGAAGTATATGTGACCCTTTTTTCAGCATAGACCAGCGTAAATGTTTTCTGATAAATATCTATTTCAAATTGTCAAAACCTACAAAAATAAGTGTGCCGCACATAATCAGTTTCAATCAGCTTAAAATTGAATACCCCATATGACTCCAGTATTTCATACAGCAGGGTATCAGTAGCAGTGTATATGTTAATATAATATGTCAGTATATTAAAATTATTTCAGTTTTATTTATTTGTAAAGTGCCAAATAACAACACCTATCGCCTCAAGGTAATTTACATTGTATGGTAAAGGCCCTGCAATAATACATAGAAAATCCCAACACTCAAATAACCCTCTGAGGGTTATCTATGGAGGAACACAGCCTCAAGACCAGACAATACTTCAAACCAGGCATTTGCATTGCACACCAAAATCATGTCTACCACTGGCAAGTGGAGCTTTTTACTCGAAACTCCTTTGAACTGAATGCACTTTCTGTTTCTCCTGTAACAGCTTCAGTGTTAGACTAAACAGGAAGAAAGTTTAAAGAAAAGCCTTCTTAATATTAAGAAAGCCTCTGTGGATTTGAAACGGGGATAGCCAGCATCTGAGGGAGTTCCAGCTGTAACTTATACATTAGCATGATAGGAGGAGCAATTACAAAATAACTGGAGCAAGTCTATAAAAAACATTGCCTGGTTTAAATTTGTCTGAACTCCTACTCAAGGTTGTCTTCTTGGGCATGCCCAGACAGCTTCCAGTGTGGCTGCTATATTCAGATCACTTTGTGGAAGTCTAACATTTACTCTGTGGTTTCAGCACAGATCCCAGAGAGCAAACCAACTTCTGCTCCATTTCCAAGCCTGAAGTCATGTCAGTTGAGACCAGGATCATACACACAGTTTCCTGATATGGATCCCACGTTTCCAGAGGCTGGGATCAGATAGTTAATCAAACTTTAGTATTGTTTACAATTTTGGCTTCATGTGATTATTTAGTGGATAATTCAGATCAATGTTTATAACTGAGTATCCATACCACATGGTTTTGTTAAATACCAAATCAAGTTAAAATTGATTTATCTTCTTAGAAATTAAGATTACCAGAATTTTAAAGATTGTGTTTGGGAACATGTGATATGAGACTGCATATATACTCCTAAACATTTAAATTCCATTCGTATTGCTGAAGATAGTTTGCTCCAGGTTTTGGATTTTGACTTTTAATGTAAAATCAGTGGCTAAACTTCAAAACCTGCATCAAGTTTGAATCAAATTCATTGTGTTTTTGGGCTAAAGTGGCTCTCTGCAGACTATCTCTGAACAGCACAAGCAGAAGCAGCAGCAGAAGTGAAGTGACAGCTCCAGGTGGTCATGGGGGGCTACAGAGAGGACAAGAGGCAGAACAGCAACTGTTGGCCCAAGGCCGGCAGATAAATAATAAACCAACTGTGAGCTGAGTGTTGCTTGTCAAGACGAACAGAGAACAAGAAGCGATGCAGACGGAGGAGGAGGGCAGCAGCTTAAACCTCTGCACTTGCGGTTTGGCACAGATTGATCAGGCCGGGATTTTTGATTAAACAGATGTCACCATGAATATATCAACTTTTGAGTAAGACGATATGGATGTTGGTGGTGTAATCTTTGGATCAGCCACAGTCACACTACTGCAGAAATTCTACACATAGAGAGATCTTTCCCTTTGGTGGTGCATTTGGTGCCCCAATTCAATTTGCCCAGGGTCCTCAAGGTTTGCTTTATCCAGTGGACAATGTCATGTGACTACAGTTAGACCATTTCTGTGACTTTAAACAGTATTAAAAAAAACTAAGTGTTTCATTAGTACAGAAGATGGAAAAATAAAATCAGTTTCTTTGAGATTCAAAGCGATAAGATGCAGTCTAATCCAGATGAGCTCTGTCCTCATAGGAAAACTGGGACCTTCTCTTATACAGCAGTGTGCCAAATGAGCAAGAGACACAGTGATGGAGTGAGATGTAGTAAGAATGACATTCAGCAACAGCCAACAAGAAAAGGTGCATCTTAGTATCTTTTATCAACTCTGAGGTCAGGAATTGAATCAGCTATCAACTGGATCAAAGGATACCACCGACTGACATAGACTGGGTGTGTAACCAATGCAACGAGGTGCTGGAACCTCTACTGACGACCAGCCTGCCGTCACAGAGTGATGGCTGATGAGCAAATCCCTTTATATGTGTGTGGAACAATAGGCGCAGGTGCTAGGACCAAGCAGACCTGGGGACCGTGCCAGAAACTTTAAAGCTCCCATGGTATCAGTATCATGACTCGTGAGTACTTTCAGTTTTAGATACTGTGCAAAAAGGACAAAACATAATGATGAAAACAGAAATAGTTGTAATATCATAAACTTTTAATAAATATTAAAACACTTATTAAATCTCTCGCAGTTAGTGGGCTTTATGCAGAACTGTTGCTCAGAGAGAGATGACCAGGAAGGCCAAGCTTCTGGTTTACTGGTTGAAACATTTTCTGGCCTCTTTTTAGAGACCAAAACAATTACACTGAGGGCAGAACAGGAGTTTAATTCATAGTTTAGCTGAGCTCATTGTCAGAGAAAGGGAAGAACTTTCTCTGCTCTACTGGAGCAGATGTGCTGCTCTAGTAAAAAGGAGAAGGTTTAAGTTGTTTTGGGCATCAGGATGCATCCTTGGCCTTCATTTAGAGGATTTCTGGGCCACAGCCAGCTTAGAGGAGACCTCAAGTAGTAGGAAAACTGTCTGCAGAGGTTACACACTTGCTGACCACAATTTAACGTGCATCCTTTCAACTGCGAATCAAGGCAAATATTCAGTCAACCAATCACATGGCAGCAACTCAATGCATTTAGATGTCAAGGTGACCTGCTGAGGTTTAAATCAAGCATCAGAATGGGGAAGAAAGGTGATTTAAGTGACTTTGAACATGGTGTGGTTGTTTGCAGGTCTGAGTGTTTCAGAAACTGCTGATCTTCTAGGATTTTCCCTCGCAGCCATCTCTGTTTACAGAGAGTGGTCCAAAAAAGAGAAAATGCCAGAAAATAAGAAAAAAGAAATCTCTGGGAAATCAGTGACATTTGAATGGTAGGGTTACAATTCAGTTTTGTGTTTGTTAAATGATCTCTGCTCTGCTGTTTCACTGTGTGAGACGCATCCTATAAATATACAACTTGGACTTCCAGTTATTTTTATCCAGAACATCATCAAAAGTGTGTGTGTGTGTGTGTGTGTGTGTGTGTGTGTGTGTGTGTGTGTGTGTGTGTGTGTGTGTGTGTCAGCTGGACAAATCCAGTCAGGAACCAGTCTGGACAGGACGGTGTCCACACAGAGATCATGTTTTATTCATCAGGCATATTTGCTCATGTATCTTGTCGTCTCTTTTTGCACACATTAAATGCAGCACATGTTTTTTTAGTTAAAGCATTTACTTATATTTAGCAGGAAGTGAATAACTTAAGATTGTCAGCATCTACTACACTCACGCTGTCACAGCTTCAGTAGACGCTCACATTGTACAGCAAACTGTGGTTACTATGGAACAAACAGAACACGTTCCTACAGAAAACCTGGAATTTTCTCTGGGAAACCTGCCATCTACAATATCTGTCTGCAGTAGAAACTTCCTACTCCCCATAACGTTCAAATTAATAGCCCTAGCATTAGTTCACAAGGCTTTTACTGTGAAACATTAGCAAACCGCTCGACTACCCCCCTCACCCCCGAAAGTTCACAGCAGATGGCCCCGCCCCTCCTGAGCCCAGTTCTGCTGGAGGTCTTTTCCTGTTAAAAGGGAGTTTTTCCTTCCCACTGTCACCAAGTGCTTACTTGAAGGGGGTTGTCTGATTGTTAGTCATTACCTTACAATATGAATCACCTTGAGCTGACTGTTGTTGTGATTTGTCACACAATATTCTTTTTTTGGGGGGGGGGGGGGCATCCACTGCATGAGATGAGGCTTTTTTTAACTGACTGCTTTGTTTTAGTTCAGGAAATATAGTGTGTATATATTTTTGAAGTAATACGCTGAGAAAAACAACCTATAAAAACGAGAATCATCAACTAAAGAAGCATATCATATTTTCTCTTTCTTTGTGGCTCAGAGAAGGAGCTGTGAATCTAGGCTTCATTTTTATTGATTTGTCCCGTTTATTTACCTGCTGTTACAAAGAGAGTTTATATCCCTGAATTATACAAAGTATTCCCTATAAGCTGGCAGGCATGAGTCACCTCATTTGCAAGAGAGATTGACAGCTGCTGCTTTTGAAGCTTTGATTTGACAGCCGATCACGTGTTGGTGATATAGAAGGCTTGACGCTCAAATTGTGACACGTTCCATTGAAGCAGCTGGGTGACGTGGAGCCCAGGGGTTACAGGGGAGCGGGGGGTTCGGGCAGCTCTGTTGGTGTTATAGAGGTTGTTACCCCCACAGCACCTTCCACTTTACCCCCCTTCCTCCAGATGCCCTACGATGACAGAGGCCCCCGCCATCGGCCGCACCAGGACACTTGGCATTGATGTGAGTTGTCGGTTCTCCCCGAGACCGGAGCGTGCCAGGCGACAGCTGCAGGGCTCAGGGTCTCAGTGCATAACAACCCCCTCGACCAAAAAACATCCCCGCCATCCCCCCAAACTCCTCCATAACACTCCATCCATGCCAGGCCACGTGGGGCAATGTCCTCCTCAATGCAGCCATTGTTGTGCTCAGGGCTGGCTAAGCCCTCCATATCACAGGGATGAAACCCCCTCCTCACATGCACACAGACATAGTGTTGGTCATGAGTGTGCTGGTGTGTTAACACGAGGCCAAAGATGATGGACTGGACTTTGATAGCTCAACAGCTGCCGGGGTGGGGGGCAGGCAATTCTTTATTCAAAATACACAAAATTGTGCAGAACGATAATATGTTGACTTTAAAGTGCAGACGTTTACATGTGGAAGTCTTACATAAAGTAGAGTGCGCTCTATAATGACTCATCTCAGACTACTCTAGCTCATCATCTCTACCCCCACCTGGTAGAGGTTTATGGTTACCCATCCCTAAACCTGGTTCTGATGCTCTTTTCCTGTTAAAAAGGAGTTCTTCTTCCCAACTTTCACCAAGTGTTTGCTCATAGTAGATCATCTGATAGTTCGTATCTTTTGGCGTTTTATTTCATTTTTAAGCTTTGTCACTTTCTTAAATGTATTTCAAAATCCATTAGCTAATGATCATAGCTTGTAATATACTTGAGAAGGCTGCTTTTTAATAATACAGCTTCTGCCCTTGAAGAATTGGACAATAAGACAGCTTTTGTATCCGCAAAAGATGATACTGTATACTGGCCAGGATATAGTTGGACAGCTGCGTGTGGAGAAAGCCAGCAACAACAGCCTGAAAAGGCAAAAGCACAAATAACCAAACTCTGAACCACTGTGTGTGTGTGTACCATGTTTACAAATCTTTTTGGAGACCAAAAATTGGAAGTTTACTACCTGTGGGGACCAACAGCCCTTATGGGGACAAACTCTCCATCCCCACGAGTTTGAAGACAGTTTTGAGGCTCAAAATGTGCTTTTGGTGTCAGGGTTATTAGGTTAGGCATTCATTTTTGATGGTTAGGGTTAGGGTTATGTCAATTAGATGTCCCCACAAAGATATGAAAACATGAGTGTGTGCGGGGATGGGTTTGTGCAGCATGCTGGGCAGAACCAGCGACCAGCTTATGTTACAGGGGTAAACAGAGCTTTTAATCATAGCACCTGTGCATTTTCTGCACGGAGAAGTAGGCTGAATTTTACGAAAGTTTTTAATAAAGCTTTGGTACTATATCTAATTTTTTTACTTTTTAAAAAGGGATTTTACCAAAGCGGAATAAAATGAATGGATGGATGGATGGATGGATGGGACTTCATCTTGGCACAGGATGTGCTTTCCTCGTGCCCCGGCCAACATATTTGAGGAATATGTTGGCTGGGGAGAAAAACGTGAACCCGTAACTTCGTTAAGTGGCAAAAACTGCTGTTCCTCTAATATATATATATTTTTTTGCTTTATTGGGGGGGGGTCTATTGTTGCACTCTGGAGCATTTTAAAAGAATTATATGACAAATGATTAATGTTAAGATAACTATGAGCCATGAGCCTTTCCAACACACCCTTTAGAAAGGACTTCCTCCTCACTGGTTCAGAACGAACCTCCACAAACCAGCAGATGATGTCAGAGTGGTTATGTTCCATGTTCAGTCAGTAATCCTCTACAGACGTTTGGAGCAAACTGCTGTTTCTTTAAGTGAATGAAACTCACACAAAGAATCTTGGCTGATCAGCACTGATCTTAAGTATGTGGGAAGGTTGTTACGCAACTGCCCTCTTCCTGAGGACACCACCTGACCTCTGACCCCAGGATAGGATTTGATGAGCCCAGTGACGCTGTGGCATGTCACACTATGTGTCACATATCTCAGGTATCACATGTCCAACTGCTGCTGGGGGGAGCACGGTTACTCTGAGCATGTGCAGATCTCTGAAATATGTCTACAGGTTTCCTTCACTGGATCCTTTATGATGTGTTTAAATTCATCTGGCATGATGAAAATGTAGGTCTCACTGTCAATTATTCAATGCCACGAAGACAGGAAAGAGTGTAGAGGTAGTTGGTCCAGATCGCTTACTTTACTAGGCTGTTTAGCACAGTCTTGGAACGTGAGAGGAAGTCTGGGGAACTGAGAAGTGTACTGGCACTGATTTTCAAGAAAAAGGTTAATGTCCAGAGCTTTAATAACAGCAAAGGGTTACACTGAATGAGCCAAACCATCAAGATACAGGAAAGAATTGTTGAAACTAGGTTAAGGAGAGAGGTGATGATCAGGGAGTAGCATATCTTTATGCAGAAACTTCACTTCCTGTTTGCGGCTCGAGAAAAAGCATGTGACAGTACCAAGCGAGCAACAGTGGCACTGCGTGAGGAAGAGAATTATGTGAAGGTGGTGTAAGTGAGCACAGCGGGACAGTGGTACGAGTGACAGATGGGTTCAAAGTCTCCTATTCAATTCAATTTTATTTATATAGCGCCAAATCACAACAAAAGTCGCCTCAAGGCGCTTTATATTGTACATATATAATATGTATATATCATACAGAGAAAAACCCAACAATCATATGACCCCCTATGAGCAAGCATATGAGCAGCACTTTGGCGACAGTGGGAAGGAAAAACTCCCTTTTAACAGGAAGAAACCTCCAACAGAACCAGGCTCAGGGAGGGGCGGGGCCATCTGCTGCGACCGGTTGGGGTGAGAGAAGGAAGACAGGATAAAAGACATGCTGTGGAAGAGAGACAGAGGTTAATAACAGATATGATTCAATGCAGAGAGGTCTGTTAACACATAGTGAGTGAGAAAGGTGACTGGAAAGGAAAAACTCAATGCATCATGGGAATCCCCGGCAGCCTACGCCTATTGCAGCATAACTAAGGGAGGATTCAGGGTCACCTGGTCCAGCCCTAACTATATGCTTTAGCAAAAAGGAAAGTTTTAAGCCTAATCTTGAAAGTAGAGATAGTGTCTGTCTCCTGAATCCAAACTGGAAGCTGGTTCCACAGAAGAGGGGCCTGAAAACTGAAGGCTCTGCCTCCTACATTTATCACTTAAAGCATTTATGACAAAGCTAACGGTAGCGGGGACCTGATGTTGTGCATTTTCTCTTGTTCTGAAGTGAATCTTTTCAACTCTGAGATGGCTGAGTGGAGGGCATCTGATGAACTGACACGGAATGTGCTGAAGTAAATTTAACATGCATTCTTTTTAATGACCAGCAGGGGGCTATGATTTACTCTCTGCTCTGACACGGAGAACACACTGTTACCAGATCCTCAACACCACCCAGAGGACCTGAAACCCACCTCATCAGCACCTTTATACACACACACACACACACACACACACACACACACACACACACACACACATACACACACACACACACACATACACACACACACACACACACACACACACACACACACACATATACACACACTTGCAGAGTGCTGAGGCAAGTCCCAGTGAAGAATGTGCTTATGTGAGGAATCAGTCGTTGGGCATAAAAAATGATGAAGGCAGTTTGTGTTTTAAAACCTGATCCACATCTTCATGACACCTTCATACTCTTAATTTTTTTGATCAGAAAATTCTCCACAAAATGAA
Source organism: Simochromis diagramma (assembly GCF_900408965.1). Lineage (NCBI taxonomy): Eukaryota > Metazoa > Chordata > Actinopteri > Cichliformes > Cichlidae > Simochromis > Simochromis diagramma. The sequence goes on along the minus strand of NW_024387121.1, from coordinate 1,059,311 downwards.
TTCAGATATGCTCAGAGGCAATCACCAGCATTCATACATTTCTATAAGTGTCAAGCATTCACACATGTCGATTACTTTGAGGAAGGTTACACTTCCCCTCCTGCTGGTTACACACGTTTCTTAAATAATCACACAGTTGTGTTTCTGTTTGTTGTGCTTGGTCTCTCAATCTTCATCTTTACTTTACTACTTTACTTTAAGAAGCTTATGATGAAGGTCCTGAGGATGATTGTAATGCAAACAGGGTATCATACAGCTGATCCTGCTGTTTTCCTTTCTGGAGGCTCCACATCATCACTTTGCTTGAAACTCAGTCGTCCTCTTTACTTTCCTCTCTGTCCCCTCACGCTCCAGCTGAGCCCAACAAAAAGCTGGACCTCCCTGAGCTTGGTTCTGCTGCAGATCTCTTCCTTTTAGAAAGGACTTCCTCCTCACTTTCACCATACTTTCTCATAGTGGATCATTTGATTGTTGGAGTTCTGTCTTTAGTATTGAAGAGGTTTTACCTTGTAAAATATACATTTCTTTATCTTAATACATAATAAAGGTATTTCTGTCATTTTGAGTTTGTTTTAGCCATTAAAATATAATACGATGAATATGCTGTCAGAATTTGCTGTCACTTCCCAGGAGAAGCACTTTCTTTCAACACCAGTGTAAACTGTCCAGCAGATGACAACACTGAGCGAGAACTGGACCTAAAAAGTCTTCTATCTTTCTAGTGCTGCAGTTCCTACACTAGAGGGAGCTGCTGGCTCATTATTATTTTTTTCTTCTTCTTAGGGTCGTGTACATGCATAAGAAGAAAAACTATCTCTTGAAAATGCTGAGGCCATTTTGCATGCCTTGACCTTCTTTCAGGTTGATTATTTCAGCAGTCTCTTCCACTGCCCCAACCAAAATTTCATTCTTTTGCTTCATTTTGTTCAGACTCTGCCACCAGGGTTTGAGAAGTGACCTTGTGACCTCTTTTAGCCTCCTGTGCCGGCTCACAGCATTTTTCAGAATTGAATTTAAGACTTTAACGCTTTTATGAGCCAGCCTGTGTGATCTGTTCCTGAGGTGAGCCCCAAAACTTGAAATTACCTGCCTGAGCAAATCCAAAACACAGTCTCAGTGACTTCTTTAAAAACTCTTCAGGAAAACGCACTTCAATCCGTCAGCCAGATGCTTGATTTTTTTCATCTAGTTAAATTTCCATCGTTTCTGTATTTAAATACCTGCTTGTGTTTATGTGTTTATCTGTAGGACTTTTTGTCGTGGTTGCCCTGAGCTTATTTAAACATGAGACTGTGATGGGGAAAAAAATTACATCCAATAACCGGCAACTACTTTTAATAGTTAATTAATTTTAATTAATTTTAATTGTGTGGAGACAGCAAAATGTGGATTGTGAAGTTGTTCTAACAGAATTACCCTCCATTATTTTTATCTTCCCTCTGAAACGTTTTTACCTACAGTAAGTTGAGTCATGACGGATGCTTTAGAGACACGATCAGCGTCGTTTCTTAATGGGTTAAAAGGGTAAGACGGCGCTGGCACGGCTGGCAGCCTTAACCCAATTTCCCTCGGGATGAATAAAGTATGATCAATCAATAATAATGGATTGGATTTATATAGCGCTTTTCTAGGCACCCAAAGCGCTTTACAATTCTACTATTCATTCACTCTCACATTCACACACTGATGCAGGCAAACTACAGTTGTAGCCACAGCTGCCCTGGGGCAGACTGACAGAAGCGAGGCTGCCATATCGCGTCATCGGCCCCTCTGGCCAACACCAGTAGGCGGTAGGCGAAGTGTCTTGCCCAAGGACACAATGACCAGGACAGAGAGAGCTGGGGGATCGAACCGGCAACCTTGCGGTTACAGATGAGCTTCCCAACCACCTGAACTACAGTTGCCCTCAACACAGAGTGGATGTGATGCGGTCACAGCAGTGAAGGTTTAGCTCTTCTCTGACACTCTGATCTATTGATCACTCTGTGGTTATTCTTGTGACTCTGATCAATAATTAATGGGCGTCTGGAAACTGTGAAACCACCAAACTGCTGCCAACAGACCTGCACTTACAGTTCACTTTGATTTCTCCACCTGAGCACCTGACAATTTTGCTCCTGAGGGTTTTTTAGATGAACCGAGATGACGTCTCAATGTTGTCAGGAGCATAAAACTTTTGAAGTGGAGACACTCGCCCAGAATGGAAGTAAAAACAAGTTGCAGGACTCTTAATGTGAAAGTCAGGAGGGGACAGAAGTGTGCAGCAGGATGAACTGCGACTTCAGACTGACTCAAATTTCAGATTGATACGAGGCAGACAAGCTATTTAGAGAGCCAACATGATGTGATATTTTTTGCCTCCCCCAAAAGTTATTTTTACTTCATGTCACCTTTCACAGGCAGGGGCACAAAATGAGTCAGGAGTTTTATTCTTAAAACAGTTTAGCAGTGTTTAACAGTGTGTGTGTAACATAGATAATATTTTAGTTTAAATATCCTTAAGCATTGAGGGTCTTTGATGTAGTCTGTGTTTTTAAAAAAATAAGGTTCAGGCTGAAGAATTTCTTGAGAAAGCCAAACTAAATGAGCTTCACTTGAAAATAACAAATCTTACATGGAAACCGCCTGGAGCTGGTGTCTGACTGTTGCCCTAAAATCAAACTAACATGTTTTTCATCAGGTCTTTAGCGCTCTTTATTCGTTTACATTGTTCAGGATGGTGGAGCTTACACATAGCATAGCATTGCACATATCCATCCGTCCATTCAATTTCTTCCGCTTGTCGAATTCAGCCTACCCCAGCTGTCATAGTGTGAGCGGCAGGGTACATTCTGGACAGGTCACCAGTCTATCGCAGGGTTAACACCAGAGGTGGGACCAAGTCATTGTTTTGCAAGTCTCAAGTAAGTCTCAAGTCTTTATCCTCAAGTCTCAAGTCAAGTCTCAAGTAATGTCAGGCAAGTCAGAGTCGAGTCTCAAGTCACTGGTGTAAAAGTCCAAGTAAAGTCACAAGTCTGAAATTTTGAATTTCAAGTCCTTTCGAGTCTTTAAAAAAAAAACGAAAAAAAGCATGTTGCAGTTATATGCTAAATGTAAATATTAGACCATGTAATTTTTAAATCTGTGTTTTTCTCAACACATGACAAAATAGTGAACTTAGAAAATATACACAAATTGTGAAATTGCACCTCTTTAAAATGCAGCTCAATTAAACCTAGCTCCAAGAATAATTTTCACCGACAGTTCTGAGATAAGCTGCATGTTATTCTTGGATGCGGTTGTAGGACCGGCTTTAAAATCGCATGACAAAAATATCATACATATTAAAAAAAAAAACTGCATCACCAACGTAGCCTGGACAACATTTGCTAGTTAGATGAAGTCAGCTATCTCATCGTAGCATATTTATATGCATATTTATAATCATACGGTTCTTGGAGTGAGTGCACACACTCGTGAAGTTTAGTAACTTCCGGTCACTGCAACAAGCCCAGGTACAGTTTACCGACGGATGGGTGCAGGACCTTGAAATGCACCGTGTAGAAAGTAAAGACCATCGTACGTATCATAAGTTTACCAGTCTCACAAATCGTCGTCATAAATACACATTCGTTAACCGTTTATTAATGGGACCTTTGAGCTCAATGGTAATTAATTAGCAGTGGAAATAATTTCTGGTAGCATCACAGAAATGTAGCAGTGACAATAATATTGTATGCTGTAATCATACTGGGCAATTAGTGATACAAAAAACCTGTTTTACCCTGTGAATAAAAGTATATGTTTTTGTCAATGTACCATAATAACAGAAGCGAAACACAATATTGTGTCAGGACAATTCACTATTTATGCACAATAAACAAAGGAGCGACAATTTCTGTTCAGCGCCAGACTTGCTTGTAACCTATATCACCAATTATGTTAAGAAAAATGACGCATTAACTACAACAGCAGACTGACCTTTGTGTAAATGCTTGGAGCAGACTAACCTGTGAGCTGGAGGGTTCTGGGACATTATATTTGGTCTTTGAATGGCTGCAATCCAGTCGCCTCTTTGTTACTTCGGAAACATGGCTCGAACAATTTCTCTTCAACGACGTAATCCGATAACAACCGATCTCTTTACCCGTCGGCTTCCCGTGGCTGTCATGCAACCGGCTATTGCAGTTAATAATACAACAGCTTCTTGACATTTTTGTGTTTCTTTTTATCGCTGTGTAACTGATTTCAATTGAAAGCCTGCGTGCGCTAGTACCGCTTGCCACGAGTTCCCAGAATCCTTTGCGGTTCTACCCGTGAATGACGTCACATTTTCAATCTCTATATAATATGCATGTTAAATTTTATATTTGGGGTGAAATATCAAGTCTTTTCAAGTAAACCGGTTCAAGTCCAATTCAAGTCCCAAGTCATTGGTGTAAAAGTCCAAGTCAAGTCACAAGTCTTAGAACATTTTTTCAAGTCAAGTCTAAAGTCATAAAATTAATGACTCGAGTCTGACTCGAGTCCAAGTCATGTGACTCGAGTCCACACCTCTGGTTAACACAAAGAGTCTTTGGACTGTGGGAGGAAGGAGAGAACACAATGTGTACAACAGATCAGCTTTCTACGAATTTTGTGTGATAGGTTGAAGGATTACTGAATATAAAAGGGTTCAGTTAATACAAATTCATATCAGTTGATATAAGGACAAAGATAATGTAAATATGGTAAGAAAAAGGTTAAGAGGTTATTATTTTTCATGTTATATTAATTGCTTTCATGTTATTTAAGAGAACTGTAATCTATACATCACTGATCGCCTAGTAAGCCTTTTCTGGGATCGATTAGTAGTGTCTCTATTCTCCACTAGGGGGCTTTCGCGCGTTCGCCTCACTGCAATAAACGACTGCATGAGAGACGCAAGTTATAATCACTCTCATGATTCTTTTCCCCGTTTTAAGGTAGAAGCGATTAAAAGTTGATACATTTTCAATTTGTATTGTGTTAAGGTATTTAAGAGGTAGCCATTCATTGTTTTGTAAGCTTTAGAAGCATTATATTACAGTTTTGTGCACATAGACGTGGCAGTTTTGAGCCCGAGTTTTATACTGTGTAAATGCAGACTACAGATACCATGGCAGTGCCAGGATTGTGAGTGATTGCTGAAAATGTTGAAATGTACTCACTCACTTTTTATTATTATTTGTAAATATGTGTGCAAATGGTTGGTTTTTTGTACTGTTTTTATCAATAAATCTCAGCAACAAAGGACCTACACCCATGTGTGTTGATTTCTCCCTAAGATGGCAAACTGAAACACTCCAAGTTGGTGACTTTTGGAGATTTATTTCCCTGGATGATTGAGAATGCATCAAGATGAAACACAAAAGGAAGTGCACAGCTTTTAGCAGCTCCCCCACCCCCTCAATCACACACCCCCACTCCCCTCCCTCCAGAATTCCCAGGTAACAACCTAATATACATATGAATGACTAGCCAATTTAGCTTCCACTTGGCTGAAGCTAAAGCTTAGCTAAAAGCCTACCAGCCATTTGGCTGCTCTCCGGGTTTTATAGGTAGAAAAGCCAAATGGCTGCTCTCTGGGAGTTTAAGTGTTTAAGCTTAAAAGTGTGGATTTGGTGCTTTATTCAAATGCAGCTGAGAACAGGTGAGTGTTCAACCTGGATTTAAATAAACTGAGTGTTTCAGCTGATCTGAGGCTTTCTGGGAGTTTGTTCCAGATATAAGGAGCATAAAAGCTGAATGCAGCTTCTCCGTGTCTGGTTCTGACTCTGGGAACTGATAAAAGACCGGATCCAGATGACCTGAGGGATCTGGAAGGTTCATACTGGGTCAGGAGGTCACTGATGTATTTTGGTCCTAAACCATTCAGAGCTTTATAGACCAGCATCAGAACTTTGAAGTCTATCCTCTGACGGACAGGCAGCCAGTGTAAAGACCTCAGAGCTGGACTGATGTGGTCCACTTTTTTGGTCTTAGTGAGGACTCGAGCAGCAGAGCTCTGAATGGGCTGTAGTTGTCTGACTGATTTTTTAGGTAGACCTGTAAAGATGCTGTTACAGTAATCAAGCCTACTAAAGATGAATGCATGGACTAGTTTTTCCAGGTCCCGTTGAGACGTCAGATCTTTTATCCTTGATATATTCTTGAGGTGATAGTAAGCTGATTTTGTTATTGTCTTAATGTGTTTTTCTAAGTTTAGGTCTGCATCCATCACTACACCCAAATTTCTCGCCTGGTTAACGTCAGGAGCTAAAAACGCCGCTATTGTCAGCCATTTTGTCGGAAAACCTGCTCAGGTATATGTATAGTAAGCACTTTATTATTTTGGTTTATTATTTAGCTTTTCCTTCCACCATGTGACATTAAGCAGTACAGAATGTGAAACATTTCTGTTCATTTTCACTGCAATAAACGACTGCATGAGAGACGCAAGTCATAATCACTCTCGTGATTCTTTCCCCCCTGTTTTCAGTGTAACATTTGCACCTCTTTTTGCCTTTTCCAGTTGTGGAGATAATGTTGTTGATGGGTTGGGATGACGATGGTGAGATAATGGTGAGCCGTAATTGGTCAGCAGCTTTACCTCTAAGTGGGTTTTTATCAGCTTACTGAAGGTTTAAAGTCTTGGTGGATCTGGATCAGATAGTAGAGTGAAACCTTGGACTGTGTGTCTCTTTGTGTGTGTCTGGTTTAGCTTCATGACTTTAAAGAGTGTCAATAAAATGTAATTTATGTGAATGCTTGAGTGTGGGGTTTTTTGTCAATCAGCTGATTATCTGAGTGTGTGTGTGTTGGGGCATTATGTCTTGTTAGCTGCTCTCTCTCTCCCTTTCTCTCTTTGAGCAGCCAAACTGAGCCTGTGCTTTTTTTTCTTCTTCTTTTTTTCTCTCTACAGCAGCTGTGATTGGTTGCTGGGGAGTCTGTCTCCAGAAATTGCTCTAATCCTCTCTGATAAAACAGAGCCTGCATCCAATCCCTCCTCCCCACTCATCTCTCTCTCTCTCTCTCTCTCTCTCTCTCTCTCTCTCTCTCTCTCTCTCTCTCTCTGTGACGCTCTCTTCCACGAGGAAGAGGAGTTTTTAATCCAAGTGGATTACACCACAAATTGGGCGACAGGGAAGGCAAGTGGCCGCAGTGTCTACTGCACACAACCAGCTTTATGTTTTCTTTAATATCTGCAAGGTGGTGAAATGAACCCACTCACTGTTCCTGGTTCCATAAGGAGTAACCTGGAGGAACTTGCTACAGTAGTCTTTCCTGTGGACAGTAGGATGGATTTTTAACTCTTTGTCTGGGTGTGCAATGATTTTGAGTCTCTCTGGATCTTTTAGAAGTTGCTCTGATGAAGATGAGAGGCTGAAGCAAACAGAGAAGATGCTGGCAGCAGGACCAGTTTATTCAGACGTGATGGAAAGAGTTCAGGGTCAAAAGTCTGTAACTATAAATGTCACCGTTTCCTGTCTTTAGCCAACATGAGGAAACCGTTTCCTACAAACTCTTTATCATCTTCTTGAACATTCAGAGCTTCTCCCAGTTTGAGAATCTTCCTTTAAAGTCTCTTTAAAGGAGCTCCATGTCCGGACTTCAGGGATACAGGATGGACAGCATTAATGTTTTGGGAATGAGGATCCTCTTGAGGCTAATGGGAATTTTTTGCCTTTTGATCACAGCTGAGGCTCAGATGAAGATCCCACCTGAGACGTAAGTGCACAGTGTTTACGTCTCATAACCTCTGCAGAGGGTTAAAAATGTTTTTTTAAAGGCCTGCATTATTGTAAGACTGTAGATATCGTTAGAAACCCATGGATGGGAAAGTTGAATGTCATTCGCAGTTATGGCAACATGACTGACATGTTAATATGAACGCATATAGAATATAGTAAGCATGTAGCTTGTAGAAAATAGTCCTGAATGGGCTTATTCCAGCTTCTGATAGTCAACTCCCAGAGTGCACTGCGCTTTCATGGAGGTCCCGAGAGAATAACTGTGTTTCAGCAGGCTGTTTTCCCTCAGGACTCCCTGAAATCTGCTCTCCGCTGTCTTTGATTTTTGCAGGTGTGACAGTTAAAAGTGATGTAACACTTCTAAAAACTCAGATTTAGGAAACCCAAAAGCTTATTTTAACTCAGCTGTTCAACATGGGTCACACAAACTGGAGTACAGCATCCAGTTTGGCCAAAAAAACAGTTACTTTGCTATTAGGTTCTAAGCTGTTTAGGTTTTTTGTGTGGTTTATAAAGTTTTTCTTTTGTTAAAATAAGAAATACATTGCATTGCACATTTTTGACTACATGTCCCTGCTCTCCTCTATGTGTGGGACCTGTGGGAGCCAACTGGAAAAATGAGCAAGGAGCGGAAATAACCTTCTTTGGAAAATGCCTGGTCTCACTCTTGGAGAGAGGTTGAGGAGCTCATAATAGAACTACTTTGGAAGAAGTGATTGGAGAAGGTTCAGACATCTAACTAGGATGCTAATTGGGTGGGTCCTAGGTGAGAAGTTTCAGACATATCCAGGGCAGAACCAGGACTCTGCCTTTCAGCTGACTTTTCAGCAGCTTGAAAAGGTTTGGGAATTTCTGCATTGATTGTTGCCCCTGCAACCCAGGTGAGCAGGACAATATGGATGAATCGAGGGTTTCCAGTACATTTCTATAGTTTTCATCATACGAATAATCTCCACTATGGTAGACTTCTATCCCCTGATTTTTTTTCTGATTTTGACTTTCTGGTTTAAATTATTGTTGATATGTGCAGAGGAGGTCAGGAGAGAACTGCAAGACTGATTGTCTACATGTGTAAAACATGCTGGAGGCTTTGTTTGGTTTGGGGCCGCGTTTCAGTCAGTGGTGTCTGAGATCTTTCCAGAATTTATGGAGAACACAGATTTTGATCGACCAACACAATCTGGAAAGTGTCTGATTGACAGTGGCTTCATTTTTTATTGTGACAATTATTCCAAACACTGCCAGCGCAATAAAAACACCTGGATAGAAAAACACACTGGAATACTTTAAGCCATGGATTGGCCTCCGCAGGGTCTGGACCTCAAGAGAGCCTGAAAAAAGGCAGCCAACATCCAAAGAGCTTTGAACACCCTTCAGAGAACAATTCCTGAAGACTACTTAAGGAAATATATAAGAAAGCTGCCTAAGAGAGTTCAGGCTGTTGAAGAATAAAGCTGGTCGTACCAAATATTGATTTTCAAGCTCATTAAAATTGTAGCAACTTTGCTTTTCTCTTATGTACTGTTTGTGACATGCAAAGCTCTTGCAGTGTGTTTATCTACCCAACATGTTTGTGGTTTTGTGTTGTCTGTTTTGCTGCCGTTGAAGCTCATTATCATGAATCTGTGAGGCAGTTAGAGAGCAGCAGCTCCCTGCAGCTGCAGTCCTGCACGGCTACAGCTTCCTCACACGCTCCCTCCGCATCACCATCTGTGGGCCAGCATGGCTCGCTGGCCACGGTCACCTTTCCAAGCCTGACCCACATTCTCCACCAAACCGCCATAGGCCTGGACAAACAGGGCCACGTCACCTGGCTACAAATGCACCTAAACCCCTGCAAATCCACCTCAGCCGCTGTGACATGCAGAGCTAAAGAGGCAGGACTTTGTACCAGTGACACTCAGTGAGCAATAACTGAGGTAACGCGATACTGTCAGACTTTCTGGCAGGCCGTCACAGATGGCAGCACCAACAAAATGAAATGAGAAGCTGCAGAGTTCACTTTCACTGGCAGTTCTGATGTAGAATATCAGGCATGTATTTCACACACAATAATAATATTTCTAGGATTTACTTTTTTTATTTTGCATGTAAAGTATCGATCTATTGAATGTTTTGTTTTTCATCCAGATAGTTGTAGTTGTCACCTTTTACCAGCCTGCTGCTGCTTGGTTGCGTGCTCATGCACCCATGCATGGATCAAAGTAGGAAGATGCTGTGCTGATGTAGTGACCAGTTCTGCCTCATTACTGGTCACATTACCACTTGAGCAAAAGTGCTTCACTAGATTAAACTGACTGTTTTTTTGCCCCTTTTGTAAAGTTTGTGTTTCATCTGTGGTAGCGGCTCGTTTGTTGATGTTGGTGATTAATGGTGTCTGTTGGCTGATATGAGCTAGTGTTGCTAACTGTGATTCTATAAGATGGCAGATGAGGTTCACAGAGGCAGGAGCGAGTATAAAAGTCTTGTGCCTTGAACCCAACCTGCACACAGTCTACAGGCTGTTAGAAGCAGCCAAGAAACTAGAGGAAAGTCTTATTTTTTTGGTTGTGTTATAAACACTTAATATAAAGCAATAAAACAAGTATTTAATGCAAGTGCTGCATAGTGCACAACGGGTTGGCACAATTAACTGTAGCTTGTCTCCAGGCTTAATCATAAAGCTGTCTTATCGGCTGTATTAGACAGTACATTAACCCGATTTTTTTGCCATACATCACCACGATGAGTTAGATAAGCAGTTAAAAAAAAACTTTGACATCGCTCCAGGTTGCTGTCTGGACTGCTGACCTTTGACCTGGTTGTGAAATGAAATGATGGCTGTGTATTTTCTGTCAGTCAGTCTGCTGGGCAGATCACCCTCGGCACAGGGGATTAGCTGAATAGACTTCAGAGGTGATCTTGATGGAGGATTTATTTTGGGAGCATTTTTAGATTGAATTGGAGACGGATGGGAGACCGTTGCTTTCATATATGCTGCAGCATTTTAGGACTGTTAAACCTAACAGTGAATATAAAGTGATCAGCTGGTACTGTTAGAACTCTAAATGTGAGAAAATAAATTGCTTTATAGGGCTCTGCCCCCTCAGACTTATACTGGAAGCTGTTTTCACAGGTGGACTGCAGCCCAGAACATTTCTACACGTTACCCAACATCGACGCAGGCGAGAACAAGTAACTGTCCAGTAACTGCACAGCGGTATGGCGTGGACAGACCTGAACCGAAGAGCGTGCTTCTAGTTCTTTTTTGGACCGACCTGGTTTTTCCAACATTGCCTGGAGTTCATGACCCATACAATCAGACTTTCAGTAGCAGGAATACCAACCCAGTATCTCAGTTGCTTCCATTCATACCTCTGAACACATGAAATACACTTTAACATTCTTATTTAGATTTTAAAGGCTCCCATGCCTGGCAGTACTTATTTTAATGTATTTTTACATTTTTATTTTATTTATTTATTTATTTTTTTGGAAAAGGCTAGTAAGTAAAATTATGACGTTTTAAACAATGTGTCAGAAAAACAAGGAAACTCGGGGCAGATGAGTTTACAGGGATGTAATGAGCACTACCCATTCTTTGTTATTGACATCTCCCAGATGTTTGACATGTGACATTTTACGTTTATAGGCAGTGTAAGTGATTCATTTATTATTTATTTTTTCAGGCCTGGCACAATTTGTATCGAAAATGAAAACATTTTTATGTTATAACAGGTAGAAAAATGTCAGAGTAATCATTGCTACCTGTTCAGTGCGAAGCTCTGGGAGGAGTGTTGAATAAATGAAGTTTATAGTTTCGATCAATGATATCAGTCAAATGATTTGGAACACAAGGGTGCTGACAAAAACACAGAAGGTGGAGATAGAGAGGGCAGAGATGAAATGGTAAGATTTTTCTTGGGAGTCACTTGGATGGACAGGCTTAGAAATGAGTATATCTGCGGGACAGCTCAGGTTAGAGACAAAGTTGAAGAGTTGGGGCTGAGATGGTTTGGATATGTGCAGAGGAGGGATAGTGGATACGATGGGAAAAGGATCATGTAGATAAAGCTGCCAGGCAGGAGGAAAAGGGAAAGACCTCAGAAGATTCAAGCATGTGTTGAAGGAGGACAGGATGAGCGACTGAAGTGTTTCAAAGGCAGCAAATAAAGGATTAAATACAGCAACTAAAGTAAAACGTAAATCTGCAGAGAGCTGAAGGACAAGAGAGATTCATCAAGGATTGCTGCTTTAAGTTAAACAGTTTGGAAAACTAAAGGCAGACGCTTATCAAGGCATGAACACCAAAGGCATAGTGGACTCTAATGCACAACCAGAAAGAGGCTGAACTGATCAAACTCAAGACCTTTATTGTTTACAAGAAGCACTGATTTTAAAACACAGAATAACTTCCATGGGGGAATTTCTCTAGGATAGAGGACACTGGCAAAAGCGGAATTCCTGAGTTTCCGGAGATGCAGTTAGACGAAGGTTCACTGGGAGAGAGGAGAGCAGTATTAGATCCAGAAGGCTGAGTTCAGGAGAAGTAAGGACTGAAGGTGCAGGCTTACACGTGAGGGTTGTTGGTAAGGTCCAGGAGGGGTGCCAAGGAAGGTCACAAGGAAGGGTTTGAATACCACACTGAAAAACAGACAATTGGGCAAAGACTGGATGTGTGAGCTGGTTCTTAAATACTTGGAGACAGGAAAATAAGCAACAGGTGTGCCACCATCTCCTGCTGGTGTGCAGGAGATGGTGGCAACTCCACCCAAAGGTAGAGCTCCACCTGCCCAACCCAGCCAAGGCCTGAGAAAGAAAACAGGAGCGAGACAGAAACACAAGCAAACCAGTGCCTACCATGACTCCAGCTCAGTCTTCCAGCAGTGTCCATCATCTCTCTGAGCTCAGATTGAATTATTTGGGTTGTTCTGCTGAATGTTACATTTTAAAATACGTAACTATAAGATGCTATCCAGCCAGCCTATACTGATAACATGTTCCGGGGTCAAATTTCTATTCTATTCATGGTGGTCAAAATCTGCCATTTTTGATGTGTAAAAGAGTAAAGAGAAAATGGAAAGAAGAGTTCCTTACACGGGTAAACATGATTCAAACAAAATTATTGTTATTTTTAAAATTTTATACTGTCAAGAGTTCCGGGATTAAAGAAAAAACAGATAAAAATCTAAGAAAAAAGGGCAAAGCATCCAGCACTTAAATCACATGATCACTGATGGCATCGGGAGTTTTAACAAACTACAGTTTTGGCAGCTCTTTGCCGCTGAGAGTTGCTCATATATAATAAGACATGTGCATGATGGTACATAGCATTTCATAGTTTAAATGATTCATCAAAGGAATCTAGCACCCAGAATTTAAATGAACAGTAATTAGTTACATCTATAGCAGAGCAGTGTGTCTTACATGGGTTATTGTCAAACCTGTTACAAGCCCACAGTGTATTTACTGTGTGTGTGTGTCTGCACTGAACTTAGAGGATTAATGTCCAGAACAGATGGAGCGTTACCCTCCTTTTCAACACATGCTGGGTAAACTCTCTCTCTCCTCTGTCTGTCTGTGTGAAGTGCTGTGACTGAGGCACTTCACACTGTCTTCATTATGTGTAATTATTCATCACCTGGACCTGGAATATTCTGATGATGTTTTCCCTCAGAATGGTTAAAGTGAACGTTGTTCTCCTCATCTCCAGATTGATATTTTTGCTTTCCAATTCCAGGGGTAACTTTGAATAATTCATAGTTCAAAATGGGCCTTCAGGTCATCCTGTGTCTGAAACAAACTGTTTAGGCAGTGTTTCTGGATCATGTGCATCTATGACATGATGGAGCTTTAACCAGCCTGTGTGCATGGCCTTAGTTCACAATCAGTGATCATCAGCTTTGAGACATGGCTGAAATGCAGAAACCACGACAAAGCTTTCACTGGTTTTCACAGATGGTTATAGTACTTCACTCTTCTACATCTCTCCTGACCTCCTCTGTACATATTTTATTATATTATATTTCTATATCATATGATAGAAACATTATAGTGTCTGTTGTGTTAATTGTCCGTTTTGCTGTTGCGACACAAACCAAAACTTTAACTTGCAGCTTTGTTGCATTGCTGTGGGTCTGTGCTGAGTGGACCCCTGCAGCTCTCTGCTGTGACCCAGATGAGGAGCAGATTATCTAAATCTCTTTCATCACTGTCATATTTAAGGGCCTTTTTCTGCTGTAATGCACCGCTGCTGAGCCAAGCGTTGTCATGGAAACACACGGTCAAGCTTACGCTAAACACCTGAAAGCGCAAGAACGTAACAACAGAACTTTTTATCCTGAGGTAAAGTGGTGGTATAGCACAAACAAAGGGTCCCTGCTTTTCTGCTACATAGACCATTGATGAGAAGTGCTCCAAGCTCAGTACGAGTCCAGTTTGTCTGAGTGCACCAATGATTTTTAGCATGCAGTGGCTAACAGCAAATTTTAAACATGGGCTTCTTTCATGACCGTTTTGCTGCGATGCTTTCCTCAACCAATATTTTAATGTTTAATCAAAGAAGTTAGAGGAGAGCGTGTATGTAACAGATGGAGATCAAAAGGTCCAGCACACTGCGTTATTCAAACCCAGCTGGCATCGATAGCAGCTCAGACAGGTGCTACAAATCAGGCCAGCCAACCCAGGTGGTCAAACGCGATCCACAAGAATCAGGAAACCAAGCGGGATGAGTCATATTATAAAGGAATAAAAACTGATAAACCTCATATATTCAAATCGGTAAGTACACAGTGAAACTTAACACAAAATAATATGTGGCATGACACTATATACACACTGCTCCGACAAATTGAGAGAACACTGGAAAAAAAAATCATGCTGCATATCGATACAGATATGGACTGCATGATGTGTTGGGAATAAAAGGATGTCACATCGTTTCAGTAGTTTCTACGGCCTGCATGCTTGTATGCATGCCTGACCTGGGCCGTGCTCGTAATGAGATGATGGATGGTGTCCTAGAGGATCTCCTCCCTAATTTTGATGGCAGCCACACGTCTCAAAAAGTTGGAATAGGGCCATTTTTTCCACTGTGTAGTATCCACTCTACTTTTAACTCTACTTCTGGGAGAGGACAGTTTTCCCATTCTTGTCTGATAGAGGATCCTAGCTCCCAGCAGCCCTGGCTCGTCTTTGTTCTATTTTTGCTTTCTTGATGCTCCAAATGTTCTCACACACTGCAGGCAGGAAAGTTCAGCAACCAAACTCTTCTACTATGAAGCCATGCTGTTCGAGTAGATGAAGTATGCGGTATAAGATTATCTTTCTGGAATATACAAGGCACCTCTGACAAAGACATCATCTGTAAAAAAGTGTATATTTCTGTCAGCATTGATTTCACCTTTCCAGATTTTCGAGCTGCCAGTTCCAGACACTGACGCACCTCCGTACCATCAGAGAGGCGGACTGAGCTGAATACCGATAATGAGCCGGCTGGTCCTTGTTGCCTGCAGTGTTCTTGTTTTCAGCTAATGTTTGGCTTAATTGTTCTAAAATTCACGCTTTCCCTTGATAAACAGTTTGATTACATTCTCACATTGTATGAAAGTTTCAGAGTCTAACAACGTTGGTGAAACTTTCTTTGAAGTGGATGTAACAGTGGCTAATAGCAAAAACAGCAGAACTTGATGAGCTTCTCGGAGTCATTGGCTTGTATTAAACTCGTTTCACAATGTTTTACAGTCCAAATAGACATGGACACATTGACAGCTGAGGTAAACAACAGCCTAAGAGCCAACACTCACTTTACAGCCAGAGCTGTTTGTCTTACAGCAGCCATCTTAGTTAGGATAATACATGAAGTTCATTTAACTGCAATCATCTGATATCTAGTGATGAGATTTTCTTTTCTTTTCTTTTTGCTTGTTCGTTTTGTTTCCTTATCTTTTGTTTGCGTCTCTTCTTGTGGTTTTCTAACAGTCTGTAATGTGAGTCCTTGATATTGTCTGTTGTCTTTCTGTCTTGCAGGGTGCAGCAGTGGGCGTTGAGATTCTCTGCAGAACTTCGAGAGTGTGCAACCAAATACTCTGGATCTCTGCTGCTGCAGAAGGTAAATGAAGCCAGAACTGGTAAAAGCAAATTTCAAATTCAAAAGTCGTCCTAAAAAAAATGTTCTAGGATTTGTCATTTCGACAAGCCTCAGACTTTTACCAAACATTTGCACAAGGCTGCAAGAAAGCATAAATACTGACTGAGCAATGGTTTGGCCAACGTGTCCAAAACTGAGAGGTTCTATTTCAGCCTTTCATACTTCTGGAGCGTTCACTCTCTGTAGGTTCTACAAAGAAGTCTCATAAACCATTGAGGTTTGTATTTGTCTTTTCTGGTGTTGTATTCATTTGGGTTGAATTTTCTTTTAATAATTAAAACATGGCCAAAGTCTACTTTAGATGTGAGTTTCTTACCCTCAAACTGGTCCTGAGGCTTCTGACTGTTAGAACTGGAAACAAAGAGCAATTGGAAGAGTTCGGATGTGCATTCGTGTATGTTGGTGAGTGTGCCTATCATTGTGTGTGTGTGTGAGTCTGTGTGCACATTTATGCTTGTTTGCCAGGACAAACACACCCAGGGATCATGATAATGCCCAGATTGAGGACTGAGCCCTCTTTACCAGCGTCAGGATTTGCGGCCTGTTCTGATTTTAGACATTCATCCATTTATCTGTCAGATTTAGAGCCGTCAGAGGCAGTCAGCAGTTTGTATGCTTTTAAACACACATCCACCTCCTGCAGAATACACAACATGCGTGTATAGGAACCAAAATAACCCCCAGATAACATTGTTTTCTGCCTTGCGGGTTTCATGTTGTTTTCATGTACGTTTTCTCTGGCCATGAATGAGAGATAAAATACAGCAATTGTTGGAGGATTGCTATATGAGCAAATCTATGAATGTATCAGTGCTAAAATGAATGTTAAATGATGTTAAAAGGCTGACCTTCAAGATCATCTTGTATAATAACCATCCCATAAACTCTATGGGATTACTTTATGTGCCTCCTTATCCTTCTCACCTCAGTGACATCTGAAAGATAACACAAAGAAATAAAAATAATTAAACAAAGATTCAAACCACATTTATCCACCATAAATTAAAAAAACAATGAAATGCCAATTTCAGCAATAGCTAAGCACATTAATAATGGTGAGTTGTGTTTGTGTGTTGTTCACACTTAAAGTCTGGTTCGCTTGCAGAGACGAGCAGGGTAGAGCTACTTGAAAGGATTCAGGCCACGACTGGGACCAAAAAATGATTGAAACATCCCCAACTGGCTGATCAAGAAACCTTTTTTTCAGGGAGTTTAAGCCCACATTACATCATCAGCATCACTCTGTGCATTTCAGCAGTGTGGGGGAAGACAGGAAGCCAGAATATCCTGAAATAAATCCAGTTTTGGAAACTAGCATTTAAAACTAAGAGCACATGCAGCTCAGTGCCCTAGCACAGATTTATTAGGAGAAAAATGATGCTACGGGTAATTACGGTACTTACAAGGATGTTTTTTGGTAGTGTTTGCATCCATGTGTCATCATTCTGTAAACATCACAGCTTAAAAAGGGTTGAATGATCTTGTGATAAAACTGTAGGGGTGTAGAGTGGGGTCATGTTAGCAGTCCATTAAAATCTGGCTTACATCCATCGAGGTTTTCGAAGTCAACTTAATGATTTATTGGTCACAATTTAACAAAACCAATTTACGAAACACTGCAATAAATGTCATACATGTAATAATCCACATAAATGATAGAAAATAATTGCACTTAAAATGATGTCAAGTATATTTACTTTGTTTTTAAGAAGGCACATTTTAATAAAGCCTGCACTTTGCACTTGTTTTTACTGCACTACAAACTTCTTAAAGTACATTTGGTTTGCACTCTGTGAATGCTTCTACTTTTCAACATTGTTTTAATTCTTGCGTTGGATCCCTGTTTTGTAAAGCTCGGTGCTAGGACCAGTTCTGTTAACAGTATACGTTAGGGGTGGGCAACTCCAGGCCTCGAGGGCCTGTGTCCTGCAGGTTTTAGATCTCACCCTGGGTCAGCACACCTGAATCAAATGATTAATTCAATACCAGGCCTCTGGAGAACTTCAAGACATGTTGAGGATAGGGATGGGTATTGATAAGATTTTAACGATTCCGATTCCATTTTCGATTCTGTTTAACGATTCGATTCTTTATCGATTCTCTTATCGATTCTTATTTTTAAAAAAGGACAACACTAAGGTCGATTAGCTTAGAACTTTGTTTTTTATCTTCTCTTTGAACAAGATAGAAATTTAGGAGTAACATGGCCTTACAAACCCAACAGTGAGATCTTAAGAGATCCAGCCTACGGCTCTTCAATGGGTGTCACCGGGTCCCCAGGAAAAAAAATGTAAATGTAAAATAATAAAATAAATATTCTTCTGTAGCAATAACAAAGTATAACATAAATTATTCTGTAGCAATTACACAAGAATATCCAGTAATATCCCTGCCTACAATTAAACACATTCACTTACCAAAGTGAAATCGGGGGCATCTGCTGTGGCAAATGGATTCAAGCCTTTGACCACAAACTGAGTCACTGCTCGGTGACATTCGTCTATCCTGGCCTGAAAGGAGACGCTACCGGTAGACTGCAGTGAGAACTGCCAGCATCTGAGTCAGCCAGACTCTGTCTCTCTCATCATGGTCACCTAAATGCACAGTAATGGCAGGTTTTGTAATAAGGCAGATCGCGCTAACATAATATGCACTGTTAGTTGATTATTTATCTGCCGCATTAACGGGAGAGGACATGGAAACGTTACCGCTGCTGCTGGGTTGAGATTCACGAGTCCGGAGCGGAATTAAAAACACGACATTCATTTAAGGTCATCGCGTGTTTTGTGAGCAAATGCTTTTGCATATTCGTAGTGTTTCCTCCCTTAAATGAAATATCTACTTTGCAAGTATTGCAAGTTGCCCTGTTGTCATCCGTTCTCGTAAAGTATAACCAAGCTTTTGAGCATTTGAGCCGCTGGCGCCGTGTTTCCTGCCGGGTAAATGACGCTCCGCAATGTGGTGACGTCATTCGGGGCGACTGGAATCGATAAGGGAATCGTTTGCAAAAATGGCAAACGATTCCAAGGAATTGAAACAGTGGGAACCGGTTTTCAACAAGAACCGGGTTTTGATACCCATCCCTAGTTGAGGATGTCATTTAGCTGTTTGAATCAGCTGTGTTGGATCAAGGACACAGCTAAAACTCGCAGGACACCGGCCCTCGAGGCCTGGAGTTGCCCACCCATGTTATACATGGTTTCCCTTGGCAGTATCTTCAGAAGGCAAAGCATACATGTGGCAGTATAATGTCCTCGTAAGTGGATATCAGGCCCTTGTAGAGCAAAATTTAGTATTTTGGTCTAGACAACCCAAAATGGGATGTCCGCATATGTGGACATCAGGTCCTAGGAGGTTAAAGACCTCATAGTACCGTATCACACCAAAGGAAAGTACTGTTGCTGCACAGCAAGAAGGTCCTGAGTTCAATCCCACCATCAGGCCAGGCTCTTTCTGTGTGGAGTTTGCATGTTCTCCCCGTGTACTCTGGCATAATGGTGCGAATGGTTGAATGGTTGTCTGTCTCTGTGTGTTAGCTCTGCGACAGACTGGCGACCTGTCCAGGGTGTCCTCTGGATAAGCGGAAGTGAATGGATGGATGGATATCATTAATCTCTGGCTCTCTTCCACAGCATGTCTTTTGTCTTGTCTTCCTCCCCTCACCTCTAACTGGTCGTGGCAGATGGCTGCCCCTCCCTAGCCTGGTTCTGCTGCACGTTTCTTCCTGTTAAAAGGGTTCTTTTCCTTCCCACTGTTGCAGAGTGCTTGTTCATAGGAGGTCATATGATTGTTGGGGTTTTCTCTGTATTATTGTAGGGTCTTTACCTCACAATATAAAGTGCTTTGAGATGATTGTTGTTGAGATTTGGTGCTATAGAAATAAAATTAAATTGAATTGACCTCTCAGTGATGGGTCACTCTGCAGCAACCCATCATAATCAAAGGTACACTAGGTTACATTTCCACTGAGGCCCCTTCCTCTAAGATGCAAAACAACCACTGAGAAATCCATTTTGTGACTCCATAGAGCTCTGTGCTCATTATACTGTACAGCAAGTGTGCAGGACTGAGATAGAAGATTTTCACAGAGGTTGGACTCAATGTTTGGCTCTGCTTGTGTATTTGCTTCAGTTTGGGCAGCTTGAACTAATTGGAATTAGGGAGTGACTTAATGAAGAGATTCAGAGTGTAAATACCCAGACTGGGCTGACCCTCCGCACACTCAGCTGGTTTATCCACCTCGAGCTTCTTGATCCAAAGAAAGTGACCCAATAACCTCAGATATCCCCTCAGTATAAGAATACACGCAAGCACACACACATACAGAGAGAGAGAGAGAGACGCCTCCACTGGAGTTGATTTACTCTGAATTATCTCATAAAAAAGGCAGCCGCATTTTATTTATACTGTAAACACAGGATAAGACATCAGACCTTGTTGGGAATATCCTGAAATGTCGTAATAACTGATGACACGCTGCAAGTTTGTCTTTCTAGAGTTAATGTTTTTTTAATGTACAGATTCAATGCTTTTCTTTGTTGTTACCAGAACGGTATGGATATTTTGGTGGCTGCAGCTCAGGAGTTAGAGCCTTGGCTGCTCCAAGGTGCTCTCTGATGCATTCATCTAAGCGCGGATGAGTTTAAATGTTAGATAGAAAAGCAGTTAGATGTTGAAGAAAGTGCTTGTAGGAATGTGAGTGCGTGGGTGAATGGGGGATGATGTGTAAAGTGCTTTGAAATAAATATTAAATATGTTATATGTGTTGTTATTGTATATTTAAAAAAAACTTCTGGTGTTCTTGACTCTGTCTTTGTTTTTCTCTCAGAAATTGAAGGATGTGGAGCCAATCATTAAGATCGTAGAGGTGGATGGACAAGACCTGGTGAAGGACTACTCTGATGAAATCGAACGAATGTTGGGAAGTAAGATGAAGTCGGTGAAGGTGAGGATCATTAAAAGGAGGTTTTTCAGGACTATTCCTGGGAGACCGAACTAATTTGAACCCATGATTTTTAAAATAATGTGATTCCTGCTTTTGCATCTTCATTACAAGATTGTGTTTTTTAGTACATGCTGTTATAATTTGTGTCATTAGTTTGCTGCCTAACAAAATACAGCAGAATGATCCGTTAGACAGTTTTCTTTGTGGCATGAACAATATCACTGTGATCACTTTGTATAAAGTGCTGCACACTTTGTATAAAGTGTGCAGCTGGAGCAGTTGAAGTAGAAGTAGTTGGATCTGACTGGTCTTATGGAAAAATGTGTGATGGTCCTAAATGTATTTCAACTGGAAGAATGTTTCATGGCTGTGCATCAAGCTGGAAGCTCAGAAAACCGAGCTTTAATAAAGCCTCTGTTATTTATGCATTCAAATCATGATCTGTTTCTAACTGTCATGATAGGCTGTGTGGCAGGCAGGAAGGAAAAAGGACCCAAAATGCAGGACTCTCAAAGACGGGACTGGAACTGAAAACACAACTTTAATGCTGGAAAAATCTCCTTATAAATAACTCCCACAAAAACAAAACAAAACTCAGAACAGAGGAATTGCACCACTGGAACACTACAAACACACAGCATGTAGACCGTATGACGCAACAAAGACCAAAGGCCAACACAGGGCTTAAATACGCAGTGGCGTAATCAGGGAATGGAAAACAGGAGGGAGACACAGCTGGGAGAAATTAGGGCTAACTGAATACGCTGACATAGGACTGGAACTATCAAAATAAAACAGGAAACAATTTACAAAGACGCAGACTTGACAGAGACAGACAGACTTGACAGAAAATATAATACAAAATCAAACCAGCACAACTCAAGAATCAGAACATAAATAATAATCTAGAAAAACACCAAAATATAACAAACAGAAAAAGCTGCGTCAAAATGACCCAGAACTGTGACACTAGCCTTGATAAAAATCATTTTGGTGCTTAAATGTTGCCTTTGTTGATGAATTCCTTTGTGTTGAACTCTGCGCTACAGTAACTAATTGACTTTTTCCCAACGCAGCTAAATCCAGCTGTGCATATTCCTTTAAAGTCAGTCATATCTGAATTTTTCTTAAAGGAAGTGCCACAACTCATGGAGCCACAACTCATATTGTTGTGGCTCTAAGGAGTCCTGATAATATTGATAATAAAAATGAAAAGAATCTGCTCACCAAAGTCCTTTTCTTTCTATACTCTTTTGAGACTGTATAATAATAATAATAATAATTTCTTAGCTCATTGTAGCTAATGAACCCTTAAAATTTGGATTTTGCACGTTTCATAATTTTTCACTGGTTTGCTTTTCTGTGCATGTGCAGTGCAGTCTTTTAGTCTCAGTTTTATTTCTCTCCTCTTTTTCTTGTGCCAGAGGTTAGCAGAATCTGCAGAAGACTCAGATTTGTACCATGAATTCAATGCAACATTAAAGGTCAGTGCAACTCTTTGGTTTTGATGATAACTGATTCACTGGCTGGTTTGGAATCACCCAGGACGTATTCTGTATTCTGCATGTTTAAATTAATGCTGATGGACGATAAAACCTCCAAGTCTGTCATGTGTCAGTGTCTGGTGCATTTGTACTTTCCTTGTCTTTAGCTGAATGCTATCATTAGCTGACTGTGCGTGGATCAGAGTTGACAGCGGGCTGTGAGGCCGGAGCAGATTGGAGGTTTAAACCTCAGCTGACTCCTGAAATTAGATTAGGTCAAACTTCACTGATCCTATAGGAAACTGGGTCGCAAAGAAACGCACAATAAGCATCAGGGAAGTTAAGTATTTCTGGATTCTTCCATCTGTGGGTTTGTATTTCTGATATTTTGCCGTAAACTTATGTGAATGAAACAAATATAATTTGTTCTGTACACATTTTCATATTGTGAAGCCAGAGATGTTTAACCCTTTAAAGCCAGTCGGAGCGGGCACGCTCCTTTTGCGTAACTATTTTTAAATCCTGGTAGCACTGCAACCACGTAAGCTAGCGCAATAATTTTTTTTGCATATGAAGCCGGAGAGTTGTACTTACATCTTATGCCATCAGCTTGTCCTAGGTCACAGTTTCCTTCCACATATAGCTTTGCAAAAACTGCATAAAAAGCACTTGCAGCAACAAAAACATAATATTCCAGAAACAGGCTTTGCTGATCCGATCGCTGTTCATAACACTTCCTACGTCCATCAGCGTGAACTATCGCATGTCCCCCACGACCTGCCCGAAACCGGAAGTGACGTCATTTTGCGGAAATGTAGTTTTTACCATCAGGGCCTTATGAGCCTATACTGGTGTTTTTTTTTTTTTTATAATTTGCAGTATAATATTTATTTTCGTTTTTCCTGCAGTATATAAAAATTGGTGTATTTCAAAAATAAAACTATGAAGACACTTAAAATAAATTTCCTGTGTTGGGAAACTATTTTGTGCAACTTTTTTGTATTTACAGTTTTGAGGGTTAAGCCTCTTAAATTTCTCTAACTAGAAATATATGTTAAAAAAACAAAAACGATTTTCAATTTTTTTTGTAGTTTATTGCACTTTTTTGCAATTTATGTAATTAGTATGCACTTAATCCATATATATTATTAAATTTTGGACTGTAATGGTTGTATTGATGTATAGCAACTTGAAATGCTCCCAAAAATGGCACTACAGCATGTAAAAATATAATATAAGCTCTGGCGGACTTGGTTCTATGGTAGGTCTTAAAGGGTTAAACAGTATATTCAAACACAAGCACCTAATGATAGAGTTTGTGATGTTGTACATGGTAGAAGTCCTAAGTCATTTCAGCTTCATTTAAGCAACACTAAATAAAAGTTATACCAGAGCACCTTATATCATAAGGTCCAAATAATAACCCAGCAATACCATTACCATCACTTGGTGACAGAAGAGGGGAAAAACTCATTTTTGACAGGAAGGGATGCAGGAAGGTCCTGTACAAGGAGAGAGAGGACAGAAAGAAAAACCACGAGATAAAAGCTTAATGATATACAGTATTGGTGAGAGAGTACACAAGAGGCACTCATGCATTATGGGACGTTTAGGACCTTAATGAGCCCGTAGCGGCAGAGGCTCCCTGATCCAGTCAAACCTTATTAAAAAGGAAATGTGAGATGCAACATGTTTTTATAGCTACTGTCAACATCAGAAACTTTTTCTCAGCCTTTGTTGCCAAAAACCTGACAGTTTTCAAGCTCTGCATGCTTATGGTGGCCCTGAGGGGTCAAAAACACAAAAACACATCAGACCAGATTCTAACTCCTCAATAATCTGAATGAACTGAAAATCAGGATTTCTGTGTGAAAAAAAAAACAAGCTGAATTTCCTGTTGCTGCCTCTCCCAGTTTGATTACTACAATTCGATGATGATCAACACTGCGGATGAGGATGGGAACTATGTGGATCTGGGTGGAGAATTTCCCCTCGAGGAGAATGAACATTTTAATAAACTGCCTGTCAACACTCAGATGAGCAACATCCAGGTTCCCACCAATGTGTACAACAAAGGTCAGAGGTGCTTCATGGCTGACTCCCTCAACATAGGCCATGGCTCTTTAAAAGAAAGCTCTAAATCAGCATGTTTTTCCTCTGTGTGCAGATCCTAACATCCTCAATGCCATCTACAACACAGAGGCTTTAAACGACGTCTTCATCGGTAACTTCCAGAAGGATCCTACACTCACCTGGCAGTACTTTGGCAGCTCCACGGGTTTCTTCAGGATCTACCCTGGTGAGTTCAGCCATAAAGTGTCCTGCTCGTTTCCAGCTCCATGATTTTATTTTTGGCTCTAATAGAGTAGCTTTGCATTATTTCACAATTCAAAATAATCCTTATGGTATAATTTACTCTTTTTCATGCATCTGTTGCCACTGATGGCGCCTCTGTTCTGTTCTGGGCTCTTGCTGTGGAAATACCAGTCTTTGTTTGACCCTAATGGTCCTGACTGAAATAAAACAAGTGAAATTAGACAGTTTGACATCATTTTGGAATGATCATATAATACAATTCCATACAATCCACACAAACTTCCCTGTTTGTCTTTCAATATTTCTTATATCCTTGTATCCATGTACGTTTTTTCTTATTGATATCACAGGTGTCACTCTGTGAACTGACTCCTTGTCTTTTGGTCAGGTATTAAATGGACTCCAGACTCCAACGGTGTTGTAGCCTTCGACTGCAGGAACAGAAACTGGTGAGTTTGTTCTACCAATCATTTGTCATTGCCTTCTGAGGTACAATTCATTTGAATTTTTTTGTATTTATGGTAAATGGTAAAGTTCAGTGGTGATAATCATGTGGGGGACACATTACTCCAGAACCCGAGAACCTCAAAAGCTTAATGGGCTCAGGTTTTCCTGCTTTTTATCTCTGAGAGGCTTTGAAGTGACAAAGTCACACTACTCACTGGGGCTCTGCTATTTTTGGAACAGTAAAATAATCATTTCTGAGGTTATGTGCTTAAGCATAACAAGGGCTATATTTCACCTTGGCTGTTTGGTTTGATGACCCACTGAAGGCTGCTTGATTAGGGTTGTGTCTCACTCGAATGATATTAAATACTTAAATGTCCTGCAGGCAAACACTGAGGCAGCTGGGTTGCTAAGTTTAGCATGTTAATTTTAAAGGTGTCAACTCACCAGCAGCAGAGAAAGAGAAACACAGAATCCACTAATGAGGGAGGCTGGAAGCACCTCAGTCAAAGTGTGGATTTAATCTTTTTACAGATGCAAGAAGAAGAAGACGTCATTATATTTCACTGCCTTCAGCTCCCCACACAAATAAAGCTGCTTCAGTTAAAGACATAAATGCTTCTGCCTGAAAGTAAACCAGCCAAACATGGTGCTTACTCTTCCAGTGGGAGATAGAAAAGCTTCCAAAATTCTGAACACTTGTAGAATCATCATCTTTAAGAGTAAAACCTCATTATCAGGGATGTACCAACTGTGCTACTGTGTATAGTCTTATCTATATAACAGCAGGAATTAGTACAATGCAAAAATGGAATAAATCCCTCCATGAGGCTGAATTTGAGTCAGTCTAAGTGGCCACTCCGCTGGCTTTGCATTGGTTGAGCAGAGGCCAGCCAGACACTGATCCTCTGGAAAAGACGATAAGCTGCTCCTTAGCCGGGTCACTGCAGCCCACATGGCACCATATGTGACTGCTCATGCATTTCTAAATAATACCAGAGAACTGCATATGTCCCTGAATGCCTCATCGCTCCACATTACTGCAGCTGAGCTGCCATACATCTGCAGGGACTTACATTGAGAGAGACTGTGAAACATGCAGATTGAGTTTGTGATGTTAGATGATACGTTTTTTTCTGCAGGGGCAATTCCTGGATTTTCTAAAAGCAGCTCATAAAGAACCTGTTGAGAATGTTCGCTGGAAATCAGACATTTCTGCCAGAAATTAATAACAAACTCCTTACGTTGATTAGAATTCACCAAACTATAAAGATTTGATTTTTACACAAATCCCCAGTTCCCCTGTATGAAGCTAACAATCTGTTAACCATAAATATATTTTATTCTGTTCAGTGCTGGACAGTCACAGTCTAAAGGTTTAAATTCACCTTTGCAAAGTAAAGGAGTACAGGAGAACCAGATTTCTGTGAGTTATATGATGAGGCCACTTTTCTTTTCTTTCTTTCTTTCTTTTTTTTTTCTTCAAAAATTGGCCCAGGAGCATCCACACAGTTTTTCCCAGAGAAGACAAGATCTGCAGTTCATTGTTCCCTCTAATATCTCTGTCCATGTTTGAGAGTGACAGCTTAAAGTATGATTTACTGCTCAGCTTTTAATTGTTATGTGTTATCATAATTAGTTAAGTTGGACATTTTGCAGCCATCTTAAAGTGGCCATTAGGGGAAGTGCAGTTTTCGGTTCTTCTATATTGGCTGTACTTTGCAGGCTCGGAGGTTGCCTGATGCTCCTGTTCACATTTGATGTTTGGCTGCTGGAACTGTTGCAGTTAGATTGTTTTAATGGATGTTGAAGGACACTCCAAGATTCCTCACAGTGTTACTGGAGGCCAGTGTAATCCAGAGTAAGTATCGGGTTAGACATCATGTCTCCAAGGTTTATGGGCTGACTACAATCATTTAAATTTTGTCTGAATTTAGAAGCAGGAAATTCGAGGTCAACCACTCCTTTGTCTTTAAGACATTCTTGTGGTTTAAGTAACTGGTGTGTGTCATCTGGCTTGGTGGATAGATACAGCTAGGTATCATCTGCATAGCAATGATAATGTACGCTCAAAAAAATCTGTTGTTGGATGAACACAATTTAATCGTGGCACCTTTTTCCACGTGATTTAACCAAGTACAATAACCCATTTTTGACCATGTCAAACCAACACATTTGGCATTTGGTGGTTTAATGTAATCAGATTACGTTGGATCAACGTAGTATACTTACATTGACTTGAAGTGATTTATTGAAGTATTTAAAGTGAAATTTGTTTTAATTCATTCGACACAAGTTAAAAACTTTAGGAGAACACAATGAAATCTTGTTGTTTGAACAACTACTTTGTTAATCAAGGCAATTACTGCTAGTCTTGCTTAATGAACCAATATGGGGGTTGATGATTTCATAGAGACAAACAACCATTTGCACTTACATTCATGGATAATTTAGAATCACCATTTAACGTAACTCTAATTACACACTGCAAACCAGCCAGATTGTGGATTTGAACCCAGGCCCTTCATGCTGTGAGGCAACAGCAGTAACCATCACACCTCCAAGCTGTCACTCCAGGCTTAACAAAAGTAGGAAAGCTATGATTACAAGGCTTGATGCAGAATTTTCTGTACGTTTTTGTCCTTGACAGGTTAAACCACAATAAATGGCGATAGCATACACGTGGTGTGGGTGTAGTTGTCTGCCTCTTAAAACTCCAGCGATTTTCCTGCAGTTTGACTTCTAATATGATCTTGTGAATTTCGTGATTCCAGACAACTAACCACTCTTACTAGATCGTATCAGGTCATCTCAACAAGAACAAATTAAGTTGCTGAATTTCATGCAGATGCTGCATGATTTAATCACGTTCACCATAGAAACATGAAATTATTTAGTTCAAATTACAAGTTTGAATCTTGTACATGTAACAACCAACCAATTTCATTTTTCTGAGTGTATGCTAATAATATATAATATATGTATACAGGTATAATGTCAATGGCACTGCTCCACTACTCTGTGGAGTTTGGACCAATGTTATTGATCCCAACAGCCATTGGCTGTCTCCACTTCCTGTGTACAGGTACATCCAGGCTGCCACGTCTCCCAAAGACATCATCATCATGGTGGACATTAGCGGCAGTATGAAGGGACTGAAGATGACCATTGCCAAACACACCATCAACACCATTCTGGATACACTGGGAGAGAACGACTTTGTCAACGTCATTGCTGTGAGACATGCACACATCTACTTAAAAACTATTACAGTGTTGTGACTCTGAGCAGCGTTTAAGTGAAAAATGGCAGGAAAACAACAGTCATGACCAAAAGTTTCACAAGTGGCATAAATTTGGAGTTTCATACATTTTTTCAATTTAAATTATTTTTACTGGTATCTAGAGTTAAAAAATAACCATAATTATTTCCTTTCTTTTTAAGACTTATTGGATAATAAATCACATTTATGCAAAGAGATGGTATTTACAGTGATGGTAATCCATGCCTGCTTCATTAGGGCTACAAGCTCATAAGTTCTCATATCGTGCATATCCTGAAGCCCTGAAAGGATTCAGATGCAGTACTCAGAAAACTACATACAAAGTACCAGACACAAACACTATCCAAATGAAATGGAAAGGAACTAAACAAGAACAAGGAAGAACTCCTAACATAGAAATGTCACAAGTTATAACCAAATAACTATAAGATCATCAAATTAACGTGTTGGAACCAATACGTTAATTTGATGTTGGATTAAGACCTGGCTGGTCAGGAAACCCCTCACATCTTAAAAACTGTAATCACTTCTCAGTTTCATTATGAAAAGCATGTGTTGTGCTGGTGTGAGTACTTTTTAAGTCTGGGTAACATCAACATCATTGTGAATTCATAGCTTTATCACTAAAACAATAAAGGTTCAATTACTGGATTAGTTAATGGAACCACTGACTCCCTGTTTTTGCTCATGAACCTGCCTCGTCTGTGTTTCTTTCCCTGTCTGCAGTACACAGACTACGTTCGCTACGTGGAGCCGTGTTTCAGAGGAACTCTGGTCCAGGCCGACTTGGACAACAGAGAGGTGAGACCATTATCTGCTTCATGGAAGCCTAAAGAGCCCAGGAGGCATCTTAGCAGCCATCACACAGACGCAAACACAGAGGAAAACCCAGAGTGTCATTATCAGATCAGCCTCTTAGCCTAATTCTTAAAGTGGCATCAGAAACCACAGCAGGTCAAGCTGGAGCTAGAGAGCCTCTGTGCTTGTGAGAGTTTCAGTGTTAAGGCTGAAGGTACCGTATTTTTCAAAACTACCTCAAACATAAGATCAAAATTAGTCACCTAAGTAATAAATGATTGAAACTTGGTTGTAGTTGACTGACAGGCACATATATTCAAATTAAATTAAATCTGAATTTCTTTGAATCTGGGCAATAAAAATGAATGTCTGTCTGTATACAAAGCCTCTTTGTACTCGTTTCCCGTCTCAGCACTTTAAGGTGTTGGTGGAGGAGCTTCATGTCAAAGGCGAAGCAAAGATCAAGAATGCCATGAAGGAGTCCTTCAAAATCCTGAACGAGGTTAGTGTCCGCTCAGCCCGCATTTTACCACTCTCCTAACTTATATTGATTTTATCTGCTCCATCTTGGCCTGATTTCTAAATAACATGGCCGTGTCTACCATTTTTTTTAACAACACTTACATTTACCTACCAATGAAAATATCAACTCCCCTAAACCACAGGTGGAGTTTCTAAAGAACATCAAAGTAAACATTCCCATCATTTTTTATCCCTCAACCATCAAAGGCTCGTGGGGTATTTTTGTCACCCCGCTGAGTAATTCTGAGTGACCTCGACAAAGTCAAGGTCAGAGGTCAAGTCTTCTGAAAATCACCTTGGATTTTTCACATTTTTACCTTTGGTGCATTGAGTAACACTGCTGACTGCTGCTGTTTGTTTTTATTATTTCACTGAGAGTAACCTGAGGTGTTCAGACCCAGCAGAAAACTGTGGTGTCAAACTGGACTGTGAATCTAAGATAAGGAGATAAATTCTCTTATTAAAACTAGTTTTTTAATGGTTGAGGCTTTTAGTGAGTTTACTTTATCTTTTTATGTTTTTGAACATCTTGTCCATGCTTTTATGACAAGATGTTTGGACTACTGTAATGCACTTATTGTTTTCTCTGTTGGGTGTTTTTGCTGCTCTGTACAATACTTTGTTAAACTGTTGTTTGGATATTCATGGTTTAAAACAATTTTAAGCTGGTTTAATGTTCACATCAAGCTTCCTGGAGAGCGGGAAGACTCAAAAAGATTTTCTTTACAGTAAAGTTGTTGTTTCCTTGGCTTAAAAAGGGGCTTAAATCTAAAAAATGATATCTAGCATCACAAAGTGCTTTTTTATTCTCTTTTCAAAGAGTAGAGATCGATGATGGAGTTGTTGCTGTGTCTAAGTTGTGCATTTGTGTGCAGGCGAGGGCGAACGGTCAGGGCAGCATGTGTAACCAGGCCATCATGCTGATCACAGACGGCGCCATGGAGGACTTTGAGTCCGTCTTTGAGGAGTTCAACTGGCCTGAGCGCAGGGTGAGGACCGCGAGCTGAGAGCTTTTCCATATTAGAAATAAATTAACTCTACATCATAGCTTGTTTCAACTCATTACTTACTATTATTACACCATTAATATCACCATATTTGTTTCTTAAAAAGTTACTGTTACAATAATATGTAAATATATGAATATATTTTATAGTGACGTCACTTAAATGTCTCTATATACTGTAACCTTTGAATGTATTTTGTCTGTTGTTAGACAGTTCTATATACAATTGTTGTATCAGCGTATTACTTGTGTATTACTTTGGTAATTTATTGATTATTACCTCTTTATTGTCAAAGTGTCACCTCATTCTTACTCAAACTGAGTAAAAGTGAGGTGCTCTAAACCTGACTTCCTGTGTTTAACTACAGTTGCCTGCACAAAAACATTAGCAGGTAACTTTGAAAAGCCAATCAGAAGCTGAATTTTTGTAAACAGCCAAACACGGACATAAACAGGTGTGCCACTGTGTTCAGGTGCGAGTCTTCACCTACCTGATTGGCAGAGAGATGACCTTTGCTCAAAACACCAAGTGGATCGCCTGCAACAACAAAGGTCGGTCCTGTGTGTGATACTTTCCTGCTTTTTCTTCATGCAGACACTAATATGCTCACATGTGTTTTTTCAGGTTATTACACACACATCTCCACACTGGCAGATGTGCAGGAGAACGTCATGGAGTACCTGCACGTGCTCAGTCGGCCAATGGTCATCAACCATGACCACGATATCATCTGGACAGAGGCCTACATGGACACTGTGGTGAGCCTGCCTGGCCAATCAAAGGGCTTAAAGAAGCCATTAAACATATTTACAGTATACACTACCATTCTATTTAAATCTGTTGTGAAGGGCTCATTTAAATCAGAACAATGTCATTATTGTCATGTGTGTTTTTTTTCCTCGTCTCCATGAACCCATTATCCCATGATTCTCTGGGCCTTCATCTCCATCACCCCAACAGCTTCCAAACACAGAGGAGGTAAAAAAAAAAAAAGAAGTTGCAGTTTTAGATTAATAGTTAGTTCTTCATCTGTTGGACTTGTGTGAAGCTCCTACAGGTTCTACCATCAGTATATAACATGGAGTTTATTTTTGGCATTTCTGTTATCAGAAGATCCAAAGGATCAGCGCAAAGTTCAGCTTTTTAAGCTGCAATGGTTCAAAGCTGCAGAAACACAGCTTACAAATACTACGACACACCTGTGTGAAGATATCTGAGAACTGCATGGACATGTTTGCATCTCAGGTTTTAGGCCATGTTCTTCCTCCTGTGCAACAGGAGAAGCCTTTCAAATAGCCATTAGCTGCCATGTAGGTAAGGGTGAGGATTTTAAACAGCATTGTAAGTGCTACAGGGAGCTTGTGAAGTGTCATCAAAGTGGAGTTATATGAGACGGTCTGTTTGATGTAGTAAATTAGCATTTTTAAAATTGCGTCCAGGCAACCCAGGGTGTCGACTTACTGAGTGCAGAAAAAGAGAGTTACAAAAGTCTATACAAGAAGAGACAAAACACAAACAAGCACTTTTCCTTGATGATTTTAGTGAGTTGGAAAAAAGAGCATTTGGAGAACTCTGTGTGTCGAAGGACAAGGACTGATCAACACGAAGTCTTAGATTAGGTACACTAACAGGAACAGTTGAGGGCAAAGGTCTAGATTATTCTAGATCAGGACGGGCATATTTTCTGGCACAGAAACTAGAACCTCTTGTCTTATCAGCTCTGAGCTTCAGAAAATTAGACTTTTTAGATTCTTTTATCTTTATTTTGTTCATGTAGAAGATCATCCATCCCATATTCCCACATTCAAATAAATAGATATATGGGTTGACTTTTAAAAAGGTGGCTTCTTCTCATAGTTTCCTGAAAGTTGCTGGAGGCCTCCCTAAAGTGTTCTCAAACTGATTGTAGTGCTCATATCATGGTCGGTTGGCAGGTCCGCATCAGGACCACACCACCACCTGGAGTTCAACCTCAGATGTGCACATAATGTGAAATCAACACACCGACAAATAACATTGTCTGCAAAACACCTTTAAAATTAAGAAATGACCCAAAATGCCAACATACTATATAAAAACAAAAATGTAAAACCTGTACGGTCCCGTCTGTCAGAGTCTATCCAGCGACACGTTGTGTAATGTGGACAGTAATACTGTGTGCACCTGTTACAGATTTGTTGTTCATTATATTGAGTGTTTGTCTGTGTACTTCAGATAATCACACTTTGTGCCCAATGTTCTCTCGTCTCTCAGCTTTTCGCCACCAAGGCTCAGAGTCTGCTGCTCATGACCTCAGTGGCCATGCCGGTCTTCAGCAAGAAGAAGGAGACGGTCAGTGTCAGCTCTGATACACATCAGCCTGACGATGAAGAGCAGCACGTTTGTGCAGTCAATGAAAACAGAAATAAATCGATAAATAGTTCAGATGACTTGTCATGCCGTACGTTTACTATGACATTTTAAATTCTGCGTTGCTTTGGAAAATGTGAAAGAGAGCAAATATTTTGTACTTTTGAACACTAAAAACTGCTGCAGAAATAGCCTGCTGTTGAAAATGCATATCTTTTGTTATATTAAAATTGCACAGGCATTAAAAGTGTAGTTAAACTTCTTTACAGTGACAGAAAAGGAAGTTTCACTGGGACACACCACTGAAGGTCAAAGTGGGCTGAATGTGTCTGAAAGAAGCACAAACCAAAAGGCTGGTGCTTGATTATAACTCTGAGTTTTGACTGTGCGTCTGTCTCCAGCTGTCCCATGGCATCCTGCTCGGTGTGGTTGGCTCCGACATCCCGCTGATGGAGGTGATGAAGCTGGCACCCCGATACATGGTGAGCTCTGGGCGGTTTACTCTGTTTCTGCTTTATTTTATTTCCAAAATAAACGCTTTAAATATTTTCTGCTCTCCTCTCAGCTGGGAGCTCACGGCTACGCCTTCCTCATCAACAACAACGGCTACATCCTGTCTCACCCCGACCTTCGACCTCTGGTGAGCTGTGTTTCAAGGCCACTTTGGAAAACACATTTAGCTCACGGGCTCCGTGGCAGCTGCTCTGATTTACTTGAGCTAAATTTAAAGTAATAAAAGTTTAGCAAATCTCCTGAAGGGTGCATTAAGAGGGAACGGTATCAAATATTTATGAGAAGGGTTGTACAGTATTACACACACACACACACACACACACACACTCAGTAACAGTGCCTCTTCTGTCCTGCAGTACAAAGACGGAAAGAAACTGAAGCCGAAGCCAAACTACAACAGTGTGGATCTGTCAGAGGTGGAGTGGGAGGACACAGACGAGCTGGTAAACACAAACAGATTATTTCAGGACACAATTATTGATGGGTTTGTTCGGATATCATCATGTGAATGTCAAAAGTTCCAAAAGCAGGAAAAGGGAAACATCAATAATGTCACACGTGCAGCATATTTTCAACTCCGTAACATCAATCGCCTCCGCCCTTTCCTCACTCCTCATGCCACTGCCATTCTCGTCCATAATCTCGTTATCTCTCGAATTGATTACTGTAACTCACTATTATTTGGCCTTACACAGAAATCCATTAACAAGCTCCAAACTCTGCTGCCCGTATTATTACTAGGACTTCCTCTACCCACCACATCTCCCCAACCCTGAAGCAGCTTCACTGGCTCCCGGTTAAATTTCACATTCATTTAAAAATAATTCTTTATACATTTAAGGCTATTCATTCTCTCTCCCCACCATACCTCTCTGATCTAGTACAGATGAACTTCCCATCCCGGTGCCTCAGATCTTCTCTTTCTCTCTCTGTTCCTTCCGCTCGTCTGATTACAGTGGGGGGCGGGGCTTTTAGTTGCTCTGCCCCTCGACTCTGGAATTCCTCACCCCCTGACCTCAGAAACATTACTTCATTCCCTCTTTTTAAGTCCAGCCTCAAAACTCACCTGTTTAAAATTGCTTATGTTTAAACCTCTGCATGCTTTTAACTTTTATCTGTTACTCTTATTATTTTGTTGTAGTATTTTGTTGTACAGTGTCCTTAGGAGCTCTGAAAGGCGCTATTTTTAAATAAAATGTAGTATTATTATTATAATTATTATTAAATCCCCTCGCGTTTAGTAATCCCTGATTTCTCTCTGCATGAGAGAATTTCTAGAGTGGTTCAGTAGCATCAGTGTCTTTTTTTTCTTTAGGCAGAAAAACATTTAAAATATATCTCAGAGTTTATTCTTTCTCTACTTTCAGCTGAGGACGGCCATGGTGAAAGGAGAGACGGGCACTCTCAGCCTGAACATCAGAGCGTCGGTGGATAAAGGGGTAATACTGATGTCTCAGTCAGTCGATCGTAGAGTTTGCTTATTAAATGTGCCGATAAACTGCAGCATCACTGATAAAATGATTCTTTGTGCCACAGAAAAGGCCGCTGTACCTCACCAACGAATATTTCTACACCAACATTGACGACACGCCTTTCAGGTAAACGCGCAGTGCTTTGTGCTTTGTCCATCAGTGCTCTCGTGCCCTGTCTGACAGTTTGTTCTTCCGGTTGTTCACGCGTAGCACAGTGACATCATCACTCGCTGAATTTTCAGTCAAACTTGTCAGTCAGCTGTGAAAGCATGTAGGGTCTAGCTGTACGCGGTTCATGCATCCTGACGTAATGTTTAGTCAGGGTAAAAGAAGGAAAACTTATAATATATCACATAATTTACACAACATAAAATTTAGGTCGTCACATGTTGAATGTTAATTCCTGCTGCTTAATTTTGGATTTTATTCTACTGGAACATTAATAAAGGGCGCACAACTCCAGCTTTTACGAAGGAATGGTCATAGTCGGACCCCCTGAAGAAGATAGCAGCATAAATTCATCTCACAAGCCTGTAGTATGTGCTTATGGTCTTTAAAGAAAAGAAAAGATAATCAAAAATACAGAGGGATGGATCAAAAAGTTTTTTATTGTATATTAGTACAGAAAATATGTCCTGTAGTGTTTGAGCTTCATCCAGGAGGCCTCTAGAGGGCAGCATGGCACACTGTACGGTGCAGAAATCAAATTAGTGTCACCGTCTCCCCACCTGTCTCCGCAGCTTCGGCATGGCACTGACCAAAGGTCACGGGAAGCTCATGTTTATGGGAAATGTATCTGTGGAAGAAGGTGAGGTTTCCCACAACTGCCCTCAGCACAGACTTGAAATCGTGTGCTGTGTGGAGCCTGTTAACTACATGCTCTGCAACACATTTCTTAAACTAACGTGAAGTAAACTTCTGTGTTTTCATTTGAACCGACTAAACTTTTTCTACCTTGCTTCTCAGGGCTGCATGATCTGACCTCACCAGATCTCACCATCGCCTCTGAGTGGTAAAAACCGTCCTTGATGATGATTTAAGACAAACGTTTTCAGCCATTTCATTTATCTGTTCTGACACTGACACTGATCAGACAGCCTACAAATATATTAATGTTATTGGCCTGAAACCCTGTCAAACGTCCTGCAGAATACGGAGGTTCTGTGAACCTGGTTTAATAGATCTGTTTTCCTCAGGACTTACTGTGAGACGGACATCGACCCTGCTCACCGAAAGTACTCACAGCTGCAGGCCGCCATCCGCTACCTGCTGGGGAAGGAGCCTGACCTCGAGTGTAGGTTTTTGACACTCAAGCTTTAGTTTGTTCCCCTTTTCTGTGTTCAGTTAGAAGCTTTGGTCCAGGTTGACCTTGAATGTGCTTTCATTCAACTGAAGCTTTCCCATTAACCAGGTGACGAGGTGCTGCTGTCGCAGACGCTGTTCGACGCCGTGGTCACAGCTCCGCTTGAGGCCTACTGGAACACCCTGATGCTGAACGACAGGTCAGGCAGAAGACATGACATGCCCTGACGTTTTATTGGTTATGAGATGTCCTAAAACCTAAACAGATAAAACCAAAAATATCTGGAAGATCAATTGAGGTGTTTTACTTGTAAAAACTTTTGGGGCTTTTCTTGGAACGTGTGACGTTTGTCCGATTTTTGCTCCTGATAAAGAGCTGATTTCCCTTTTAATCTTGTGTTACTGTTGTTTGTATGCAGGGTGGAGCCAGGGGTTGAGACGGCTTTCCTCGGTACTCGATCCGGCCTGATGAGGGTTGTGAGATATGCAGGAGTGGAGACCAGAGTGGCAAAGTAAGACCCAAAATGAACAGAAGCACAAAAAAATACCTGAATACTGGAAAACATGATGGCAATTTACTTTATTTTTTAATGGCAGCAACTCAGTTATGTAATGTGCAAGCATAGTAGTGATGGGATTTCCGGCTATTTTTAGAGAACCGGCTCTTTCGGCTCCGAACCGGCTCTTCAGGTTATTTTGTTGCTTTAATTAATTTATTATTAACAATAACATAAAATTATGCACAAAATGAATTACTAATGTAAAAAACAAAAGTGGTTTTATTTATATATGTTTATATATAAATATATGCGGAGGCCCTTAGAGACAAAGCACGTCCAAACTCCAAAACACATTTCTAGCTTTAACTGAACTTCCAAAACAGAGCAACCTAGATCAGTTAAATTACACAATTGAAAGCATGTTTGTATTGTTTGTGTATTTATACACAATCATTCATATAAATTCAAATAATTAAAAAAAAAAGTTCATTTACCTGTTACTACCACACACCATATCCGGTCGTTGGTGCTTCCTGGCTTGTGCAGCCACTAGGTAACAAAAGCTCAACACTGCGCCTGCATCCTGGAGCACTTCTGTTGTGTTTTGTACGTGCTTTGTCTGTAGGGGCCACCGTAAATATACTTTTATTTATTCACTCCACATAAAATGTAATAAATAAATCATATAATACAAAAACCAACTATTAACATTTCAACTTTTAACTATTTAAATTTTCAGCTTTTTCCTTTTACAAATTTAAAGTGAAACAACACAAAACACTGCAAACCACAACACAATTAAATATAAATTAAAATATGAAAACAAAAAGAACATGCATATTCTCTGTCATATGGGCCTGCATGAATAAACTTTCTGAATCCTTTATCATCTGCAACTGAAAATAGTTGTGGATGATTACTATACCTTTCTAATGTGGCGTTGTTGTCCCTGGCTCTCTTTCTCTCTCTCTCCCTCCCGCTCTGTTCCTGAGCTACTGAGTGTAACTACCGCCCCGGCTCTAAGAGCCATTTCGTTCGCGACCGACACATCACTAAAGCATAGGGTTTACCTAAACACAGATTCCCTACTTTTCCTGCTCCCAGGAGTTTTGAGCAACAGATTATTTGCTGCAGAGATGAGCCGTTCCCAAAATCATGAACAGAATACTAATGTCTCCCCATTTGCCCTACCAGAAAGGAAAACGCAAAATATTGAGATTTCTGTGACCAAGAATATGAGAAAAAGGTGTTCAGCAAATACTTCTCACTCCCGCTAACCTGACACTAAGTGCTCTTATTTACAGTGTATGATCACTGGTTTAATTTGCTATTTACAGAATATTTACAAGTGGCTCACAGCTATATAGAAGCCTGATACCAGCATCTACAAACTCTAGTTCTGATTTCCACTCAGTCTATTTCCTCCAAACTCGCAGTTTAAACAGGAAACTTGATGCTGGCTGATTGTTGGGTGCAGATAGGGGTGAAGAGAGGAAAGAGGTGGATGTGACCCGTGTCACCATCAAACACACACACACACACACACACACACACACACACACACACACACACACACACACACACACACACACACACACACACACACACAAACTCTGCTAGGAGGAGCCAGAACCTGCAGCAGTTAAATATACAGGAAGTGTTTTCTTAGCTGATGCAATCTTCTGCGTAATATTAAAGGATTAGACAATCAGTCAAGTCAGTCAAGCTCTGTGTTCAGGCAGGGCCTGAGCTTCATAAACACTGATTATGTTACCGCAGTGCTGCAGTCCACAGCTTCAGATGTTCCCATGCAGGTTATAACTGTATATTTCTCTCCTTTTCCACAGTGGGACGTTTTTAGGTTTTTAGAGCACTTTTATCCTAACTCAGACAGCAGACATGAAACTAATATCCTGAACACTCACATTATCAGTGTCTTTAACTCTTAGACCACTATGTGGACTCTTTCCTTCTGTCTGCATGGTTCTGTTCGTGCAGATATTCCAGCGATTTTCCTGTTTTAAGCAGCCGTGTTTGTATTACAGTTCAAACTTATCTTGCATCTGCAGTGTTACAGTGGCCTGAGCACGCACTTGTGGCTCATTCGGATGCTTTATAGCTGTACTCAAACCTGCATCTAACCTCCTGTGCCATCGCTCATTTTAAATTGGTCGTATAGCTCATCTCACTGCACAGCTGCTATCATTAACCTGTACGTGTGCACAGTTTATTAGAACGTACAGGGAGTGCAGAATTATTAGGCAAGTTGTATTTTTGAGGAATAATTTTATTATTGAACAACAACCATGTTCTCAATGAACCCAAAAAACTCATTAATATCAAAGCTGAATGTTTTTGAAGTAGTTTTTAGTTTGTTTTTAGTTTTAGCTATTTTAGGGGGATATCTGTGTGTGCAGGTGACTATTACGGTGCATAATTATTAGGCAACTTAACAAAAAACAAATATATACCCATTTCAATTATTTATTTTTACCAGTGACACCAATATAACATCTCCACATTCACAAATATACATTTCTGACATTCAAAAACAAAACAAAAACAAATCAGCGACCAGTATAGCCACCTTTCTTTGCAAGGACACTCAAAAGCCTGCCATCCATGGATTCTGTCAGTGTTTTGATCTGTTCACCATCAACATTGCGTGCAGCAGCAACCACAGCCTCCCAGACACTGTTCAGAGAGGTGTACTGTTTTCCCTCCTTGTAAATCTCACATTTGATGATGGACCACAGGTTCTCAATGGGGTTCAGATCAGGTGAACAAGGAGGCCATGTCATTAGTTTTTCTTCTTTTATACCCTTTCTTGCCAGCCACGCTGTGGAGTACTTGGACGCGTGTGATGGAGCATTGTCCTGCATGAAAATCATGTTTTTCTTGAAGGATGCAGACTTCTTCCTGTACCACTGCTTGAAGAAGGTGTCTTCCAGAAACTGGCAGTAGGACTGGGAGTTGAGCTTGACTCCATCCTCAACCCGAAAAGGCCCCACAAGCTCATCTTTGATGATACCAGCCCAAACCAGTACTCCACCTCCACCTTGCTGGCGTCTGAGTCGGACTGGAGCTCTCTGCCCTTTACCAATCCAGCCACGGGCCCATCCATCTGGCCCATCAAGACTCAGTCTCATTTCATCAGTCCATAAACCCTTAGAAAAACCAGTCTTGAGATATTTCTTGGCCCAGTCTTGACGTTTCAGCTTGTGTGTCTTGTTCAGTGGTGGTCGTCTTTCAGCCTTTCTTACCTTGGCCATGTCTCTGAGTATTGCACACCTTGTGCTTTTGGGCACTCCAGTGATGTTGCAGCTCTGAAATATGGCCAAACTGGTGGCAAGTGGCATCTTGGCAGCTGCACGCTTGACTTTTCTCAGTTCATGGGCAGTTATTTTGCGCCTTGGTTGTTCCACACGCTTCTTGCGACCCTGTTGGCTATTTTGAATGAAACGCTTGATTGTTCGATGATCACGCTTCAGAAGCTTTGCAATTTTGAGACCGCTGCATCCCTCTGCAAGATATCTCACTATTTTTGACTTTTCTGAGCCTGTCAAGTCCTTCTTTTGACCCATTTTGCCAAAGGAAAGGACGTTGCCTAATAATTATGCACACCTGATATAGGGTGTTGATGTCATTAGACCACACCCCTTCTCATTACAGAGATGCACATCACCTAATATGCTTAATTGGTAGTAGGCTTTCGAGCCTATACAGCTTGGAGTAAGACAACATGCATGAAGAGGATGATGTGGACAAAATACTCATTTGCCTAATAATTCTGCACTCCCTGTATATTGATCGACTTTATCTGCAATAACTCGAATGATAATAACTGTAAGGTTAATCAGAGCCTTTTTTTACAAGCTCTGTAATGATCACAGTTATCTCCAACAAGAGAAACAAAAGTAAAATAAATTAAAAAACTCGTTTAATAAAAACTGCTGTGTGAGGTCCTGAGGACTGCCCCTCAGGTGGAGCATTGGATTTATCTAGAGGAGAGCTGCGTTACTACAAACTATTCTCCCGGATAAACCTGAAATCTGTGTGGAACAGCTGACCTGTGTGATGTGTAGAAGAACACCAAACATTATTTACCACCAGATTTGAGATACAAGTGGGGCAGGCCAGGAAAGCCCTTTATAGTGTGTGAACTGAAGCTAGAGATTTGGGATTATCTGTTATCTGTTTCACCGTGTGGTTTTACTAGAGGTGTGAGGCCATGAAGAAATTTCATGTATTGAATCTTTTCATGCTTTATTTCTAAAGGGAGCTACTTAAATTGAATACAAATGCTGCTGTTTATTTGCTGTATATGGAGAAGTGGGCTGATAAAGAGAGATGTAGGATGATTGGCTTCTGGTGTAGATCATCGAATGGCAGTAGGAATAAATGATCCTTTCGATAAAGATATTTTTGAATCACAGTGGATTGTGAAGCTGAAGCAAATGTTTGGTTATACAGGATTTTCTCATTTGTGGGGACAAACCAGAGTGGTGAATGGCAGGTACATAAAAACAGCAGTTGAGATGAGATCCACTGATATCCTGAGGCAAAATTAGAAATCTGACATGCCTCACAAAATCATAGAATATTTAAGTAAGAGCGCCAACTGAAAAATTACTTGTGTTGTTTAGATTTTTTCATTTGGTGTTACTTCGAAAGGTGTAGATGTGGGGCTGTAGGTATTCCCATGTTATGGGCAGATTTTATGTGTTCAGCATGCTAATCATTTATGCAGACTCTGCAGATAAGTGTCACTGTTTATGTGAATGTAAGTAAATTAAGCTGAAAAGACAGAAATATCTCACTGTGTAGTTTAGGTTGAGACCAAATGCATATAAGATGTAGAATCTGTTTAACTCAAGCCATTATAATTAAATTCCATTCAATTCAATTTTATTTACACAGCACCAAATCACAACAAAAGTTTCCTCAAGGTGCTTTATATGGTAAGGGAGACCCTACAATAATGCAGAGAAAACCCAAACAGTCATATGACCCCTATGAACAAGTGCTTTGGCCACAGTGGGAAGGAAAAACTCCCTTTTAACAGGAAGAAACCTGCAGCAAAACCAGGCTCAGGGAGGGGCGGAGCCATCTGCCATGACCGGTTAGGGGTGAGGGGAGAAAGACGGGACAAAAGACATGCTGTGGAAGAGAGACAGAGATTAATAACAACTAATGATTTAATACAGAGAGGTGTAAGTGGAAAAGGGGACTGAAGAAGAAAAATCTAGAAGCCCAGACCTGTTGTAGTGTAACTAAGGGAGCATTCAGTCACCTGATTAAAACCTAACAGGTCCTAGCAGGTCATAAGGTTGGTGGTTCGATTCCTGTCTGCTCTAGTGCTTGTGCAATGGATGAATGAGGCAAGTTGTGTAAATCTTTGAGTGCTCATATAGAGAAGAAAAATCCAATATAAAAATCAGTCCATTTACCTTTTACATGGTATAAATAATAAAAAAATGACTGGCAATGTGCACATTTACTCACGTGACACAGTTACGGTGTAACTCCAACAGGTGGTCTGGACCTGACAGCAAATATATCTTACGTGCCTCTGCAAAGAGTTCAGGTTTATGTGGCGAAATACTTTCTGCTTTCAGAACAGCACCTTTTGTGTTGCTCTCCTAGCTGCAGCTTTTCAACACTGTTTGTGCTCATTATTAGCTAGACAATTCATCTGTACAATTACCATAAAGAAAACTGTGTTATAACACTAACTGCTGGAACCATATCTCCCCCCCCCCCCCCCTCCTTCTTTCTTTAAAAATAATAATGTCACACTTCAGAGCACGATCCCAGCTGATACACTCCAGCTGGTTTAAGAATTGTTGTTATAGCTGCTTCCTGCTGTGGACTATCAGAGTGTGTAACCGTTGTGAGTTCTTTGAAGTGAGTGAAGTAAAAAAATGTTCATCAGTAGCACAAAGAACAGGTTTGTGTTTGAAACAGTAGATGATTAGAAATAAACAGTAAAATTAGAGCTTCCAGTTGCACACTGACCAGTTCAGTCAATGAGCCTAGGAGTGAATTTCAAAGTAAAATGTTATCTGAGGATGATTGCTCACTTTGCAGGAAGTTCCTGACTCCAGCTGATAAAGATAATCTGTTCACCATCGATCACTTCCCGCTGTGGTACCGCCTGGCTGTAGAAAACAC
Organism: Simochromis diagramma; assembly: GCF_900408965.1. NCBI lineage: Eukaryota > Metazoa > Chordata > Actinopteri > Cichliformes > Cichlidae > Simochromis > Simochromis diagramma. Next base: position 1,016,341 of record NW_024387121.1, on the reverse strand, counting down.
TCCTGGAAAATTCTACTACTACCCAGTGAATGACAAAGGTTTGTTTGTGACGAACCCCTGAACACGTCTGCAGAACAAAAAGTAACTCGTTATCATTGAATAACTGATAAGGTGATCTGTAGTTAATGTTGGGCGAAATGTTTTGCCCCTCAGGAGTGAAGTACATCATAGCGACGACATCAGTGACCGTGTCAACCGAGGGAAAGACGGCCATGGCTGGAGGTGAGTTTCAAACAAGTGGTGGAAGAGCTATGATGTTCACCTTCTTCATCTTCATCACAAAAACACAGCATGCACTGTCATTATCGCGTTTTCCTCTTGCTTTAGTTGCTTACTGTTTCCTTTATTAATCCGTGACAGCCAAAGCAGATCAGCGTCTAACAGGGAGCTGGAGTTAGCTGTGGAGACCAAACATGTTTATTTCTGTTGGAAAATAAGACATTTTAACATGGGAGTCTATGTGGGCGGAGTCACTTTAGAAGCCAGCTGCGAGTGGCACTTTGAGGAACAGCAGTGGCCATATGCTGACCATTTTCAGTTGTTCTTCTTGAGTCGGGCAAGAGCAAAAGATAATGATGAAGACATTGAAGGTCATACAGTGGTCAGCAAGAATCCTCACTCAAATCGCTTTGTGTGCGATTTTTACACCATGTGACATGAAGCATGTGGTGACGCTGCCTGCAACAGCAGCGGCTATCGTCTAATTAAACTGTAACATGCAGTGGAAATGAAGTTCAAGGTAACTTCTCCTCCCCGGTCAAAAGCAAAGGAGAACACGACTCTCAGAACTCTGTAAGGAAGTAGTCCTCTCACTCACATTTAAGAACAGCGATTTAGAGGTTGTGAAATGGACCAAAAACACTTCTTTAAAAAGAAAAAATACCCAGTTTAGATAAATAAAGAGTTTATTACCTTCAGCATGATTAACAGTCCTTGAGTTCAATTACACTTCAATTTATTTCATGTGCTTATCACATGTGAGCTGATCTCCTCACGCTCTTTCTTTACTTCACAATGTTGGAGATAATAGTCATCGCTGTTTCGTTGTGCTGGATTAGAAGCTGTTGCAGCTCTAAGCTTGCCCTCTAGGTGGCAGTACAGCTCTAGTATTGTTTGAATGCAGTTAACCTGTGATGAAGCTTAAAGCAGCGTTTACCTGACAGCAGCAGAACTCTGATGTGGTTCAAAGTGTTTGTTGTTCTGAGGAGATTCAGCGGGGGCATCCACCTAACACAGGTACAAAGAATTACTCTGCAGAATGGGGAATGTAAAACACGCACAGCTGATTAAGAGAAAAGTAATTTTTTGCAGCTCACATCAAGAGAAATGTCACACATTCACAGACGTTTGTACTTTTTGACTTTGTGCTTCTTGGGCTTAGATCCAAAGACGGGAACTAAATGTAGATTCATATTTCTAAAGAAGAAACACACATGAAGGGAAAGTCAAGGTGCAGAAGTGCCAAACAGCAGCTTGAGAGAAGTTTCAAAGCTGGCTGAGGGATGCAGCGCAGGGAATAACAATTCACAGAGCATCCATACATTAAAAGAAGTACTGCAGAATCACAGCTTCACTGGATTTAGTCCGCTCCATTAAGCTGCACAATCAGTCCCCACCTGGAGAGTTTCGCCCAGTGAGCTGCAGGGTTTCTCTCTGCAGACCTCGTCTCATCAGTGATGAGAGCTGAAGTACAGAGGCAGAAATCAGTGTGTTAGAAACTGCTGATTCGATAACTGTGCACGAAGCCGCAGGCCTCTTTGGGCGGCGTTTCCTCCAGTGAGGTCGGGGATGACGTCTGCCCGTCTTCCAGGTCGGTGTCAGCTCCAGACTCAGCCATCAGGGGCTGCCCGCGGCTCTTCATCTCTTTCTGGTAGCGGGCTACCAGCGAGGCGTAGACGCACCCGTAAGTCGCTGCCACCACCATCATGACGCACACTGTGCCGCACACAACGGCCGCAACTACCTGCGTGCCCTGTGCCCGGCGGACGCTCGCGGGTCTGTAGCGCTGACGGATGCAATCATCGGCACCTCCGACCCGGCCGGGCGGGCAAGGAGGCCGGGTGGCGCCTTCCTTGGTTGAAGTCTGGAGGCAGTAGCTGAACATCTCTGCTGGCACGCTGCGGATGTCCCTGCCCTTCAAATCCTCCGGGAGGCTGCACTGCATCACATCTACCTGCCCATCTATAAAACAGATGGAGAGGGGACACAAAAACAAGGGGAAAGAAGGAGGAAGGGAGAAAGAAGGGAACCAGGAGAGACAGGGAAGGATTGAAAGATATAGAGGTCAATGTACTCTTAGATGTCTTTGCTCAGCATACATCCATCCTGCAGAGCGGAGATTAATTGCTTAGATTATACACCCCAGACTCGCTCCGGTAAAGTCTTAAAGTATTTGAGATATGGAGAGGCCTGCTAACAGCCCTGCTCACCCCTGTAAATCAACCACTCCATCCAGTGCTTGAAGTCTCTCAGCTTGCAATCGCATTTCCAAGGGTTTCCTACCAGCAGGAGGTGCTGTAGCCCCACCAGGGGTTCAAATGTGACTCTGTCCAGGGTGACAAGCCAGTTGCTGGCCAGAGACAGCCAGGTGAGTCTCTGAAGCCCATCCAGCAGGCCCTTGGGCAGCCACAGGAGGCCGTTGGAGGACAGATCGAGTTCCTGCAGCTGCCATAGCCCCTTGAAAACCTCCTTGCTCAATCCAATACTCCCCTGACTTCCATTGAAGGCATCGACTGTCGCTGCGCTGCTGTTGAGTTTACTGAGGTAGTTGGTGGACAGGTTTAAGCGGCGCAGGCTGTTCAGGCCTAGGAAAGCTCCTGGCTGCACGGTTGAAAAGTGGTTCTGGGAAAGATCCAGTACCTCCAGGCTGCTGAGGTTGGACAGCTCAGCTTTGCCCAGGAAGGTGAGATTGTTCTGGGGTAGGTGGAGTGCCAGAGAGTCCTGGGCGAGCAGCCCAAGGATAGGCGTCAGAGAGAGGAGTCCAACAGCAGTGCAGTCAGTCGTATTGCCATAGCAGGTGCAGACACCAGGACAGCCTGTGACGGAACCCAGAAGTCCCAGCAGAACCAACACCAGAGTGGACAGAGCCACGCAGACTGGAAGACACGAGAAACGAACAGAATAACAGCGTCTTTTACACTGCCAAAACTATCAGTACATATTTTAGAAACATTTAAACCTCATGCATTAACTCTGTGAAGCTATATTCAGTTTGATGTTGTAAACTTGCAAGCCTATTTCCTCAGTTCACCTAAATTAGCTTTTTAATGAATCATAGTAGATTTTCCTCTGTTATAAGCAGATCACTGCAGATTAATTCCTGCAGTGATTCATGTTGACGTCTCAGTCACCAGTGCTGGAGTCGCTCAGGTTTGTCGGCACACTTAATTTTAGCTTTCTGGTAGGTAAACTATACATTATATTTAGGTGAAGATATAGGTTTTGTATAGTATATGAAGTGGACTCACCCAGTCTCTCCAGATGACTTCGTCCATACTGGTGCTGGTTCTTCATGTCTGCCACATCAAATCCACTGAAACCTCAGGCTGCCATCCAGCTGTTCTTTCTCTCGGCTGGGTCACGCAAACTTTCAGCTTTGGAGAGTGTCCTGAAAAAAATGTACATGCAGAGCTAAACATGAATTGGAGTTGCAAATTGTGAACTACTATTGAGATCTTTTACAAAAAATAGTTGCAAATATTATTAATCAGCACAAGACTGTAGCCTAAAGGATTAGGTACATGATTAGTTTCATAAACACAAAAAAAATATTTTATGATATGAGTCAAAGAGTATAAGTAAAAGTTATAATACTACCATAATGTTTAGTTTCAAAATGTACTTAAAGAACTTAACGTAACTTAAGTTCATAAGAATGTATATTTCTTTAATGCTGAAACATGAAGATGAACTAAACCTTTACAATAAATAAATAAATAAATAAAGTCAGATATTTCCATCCAAAAGTAAGGTAAAAGTGCAAAGAAATACTGGAGTATAAGTATTGTGTATATATAGTATATGGGCATTGTAATAGTACCATTACTAAGGCTACTGAAACAAATGTAGGGTTCAGAGTGAAAGGAAAAGGTTCATGTATCCTGTGTGTATGCGCCCCTCCCCCTACACACAGAGTGGAGAACAAATTTTATCCAAAATATGAAAATCACTCATTCAAATGACTTCAAACTCGGCACTCCACTTACTCGGGCTCCCAGCCGCACACACAGATAGTTTGAAGAGAATTTATGAGTGGTTTTGGAACTAGATAAAGAAAATATGAAACTACATACAGACATACTCATAGCGTCCAGTGACCGTCCTAGCCATGTCTGTTAGGTAAGACGAGAAGGTGAACTGGACTTTAATTTGGGAATTTTGGACAACTGGGGGGAAAAGCCGCCCTTTTAGAATAACAGGTCATCTTTGTGATGCTTTATCTTTATTCAGGTTTCCATTTATCCACTCACTGCTATCTTTTCCTTCTGGTCCAGGGCTTCAAACTGATTGTTTCCTTTCTACAAGCCTGTTTTTAATTTAAATCACAAAGAGTGCAGCTCAGTATGGAAGATTAAGTGGAGTATGTCAGATTAAAAACTGCAGACTTGTGCTGTAATGGGCAGCTTTTTTGCACGCCCTCAATCCTTTTCATTCTTCTCCTTTCTTGCTCAGAGAAAACGCACAATGCGCTTCATGCTGAAGTGGAATAATCCTCTGTGTTTTCATCCACCAACATCAGAGGAAAAGTCATTGCCAACTTTTGTCTTCTTAACGCCCACTCGCAGTTCCTGTACGCTGTGGATACAGTAGAGCATTGTTTCACACATGCAATCAAGAAAACTGTTTAAATTTTTTGACGATTCTCTCTTTTTTATAAAAAAAAAAAAAAATCGTTGACTTTACTTCTCTTGATATCTTTGGATGTTTGGGGCACTTCTGATATGCAGAGGAAAGTGTGCAGGGGGAGATAAAGCTGCAGTGGAAAAAGAAAAGTGCTGTCACTCCACCATCCATCTTTAACTGCTGTAAAGAGCTGGAGAAACGCTGCCTCAAGGTCTTTCTTTTGTTGCAGGTCCTTCTTTTGTTAACTTGGCACAAAGATGTCCGTCACTCTGCTGTGAACTGTGTGAGGCAGAAAGTCGCCTTCGGGGCACAACTGACATTAGAAAACAGGGGAAATTACAATGCAGGTATAGAAGCGAGATAATGGCTCCCTCAAAGAATATTTGACGTCACTTTACATCATCAAGAGACCAGGGGGAAAAAATCAGGGCCTTCATCCCAGGATGATATTGACAGGCACATCCTCTGTGTATGAATAGAAGATAATGTACTGTAAGTACTGGTGCTCAGAGTGTCTGCAGGATTAGACTGTCCTCATCAGAAGCCGTCACCTCAACAAAACCAAAGCAGAGGCAGAGTAACCCCAGTGTGTTGGCTTTTGTGTTCTGCACACTGTGAAGGGGAGTGAAATGAGAATCCTGCAACCAGACTTTGAGGGACAGCTGTCATTTGCATTTGATCTTCAGAGTTGCCCTTAAGAGGATGAGCATGCAGAATCACCTCTGATGCTTTCTGATGTTGGTGCTGGATCCGAAGTATTTGTAGAAAGAACAAAATCTCACATTGTATAAATCCTTCAGGCAGAGCTGAACTCGATGTCTTTATCCAGATCCCTTTACTTTGGGATTAAAGTACCAGTGAGCACCCTCGGTGCTCTACACTCGCCCGCCGCTGCACACTCAAACACATGCGCAGCTGCGAGCCGAGGACCAAAAACAAACGTAGGGGCTGGTGTGTCATTTTCTGTTTATCAATCTGTGAAGTTGCTCCTGGCTGCTTTTCTGCTGTTTCTCTCCTCAGTCGTTCGCTCCTTGTAGCTCGCCCTCCTCTCTGCCCTACTTGGCGTCTCCTTCTTTGGACTTTTAAGGACACCCCTGAGAGCACAGAGGCTGCTGGGTGTAGGTCGAGGACGCTAGGTCCAAAATCAAATTTTCCCAGTGGGTTTATTCATAAAAAAAAATACAGTCTCTGAGACAGTCAAGGAAAGACTGCTGGTTTTTTTCTGATGGAGGCTTTTGATGCTAGCTCTGGTAAATACCTGAGTTAGTCTATTGTATGAATCAAAATGTCTATATAATGGAAGCAAATATTTAAAATATAAATAGGATAAAGCTTTAGTTGCATGTTATTTTGCAGATTTTAAACTCCAAATCAGCGGTCCCCAACCTTTTTTGTGCCACGGGCCGGTTTATGTCGGACGATGTATTCACGGACCGGCCTTTAAGGTGTCACAGATAAATACAACAAATGAAACCAGTATTGGTACCAAAAAAGGAAGATTTATTCATAACACACGGGAAAAGACCCAGGGAAACCGAGTTAACGATAAAAACGATTAAAAAATAACGATAAAAACTTCACACCCGAGCCTCAAATCTTGTAGCCCGGTACCAAACGACTCATGGTCCAGTACTGGTCCATGGCCCAGGGGTTGGAGACCGCTGATTTCTATATTAAAAAATAAATAAATAAATACTAATCAGCAGTGTACAATGAGTTAAAGTCATCTATAGCTACAATGCTAAACCGATGAATATATTAATGGATCAAAATTGATGTTCCAGGAATGTGTAATAAAGTTCACCCCTATTTCTTCCATGGGAAGTGGGAGGGTAAGTAGCAGCAAGGTGCTGCTAATCAAATTACTTGATTAACTGATCATCAGCAAGTGTGAGCAGCTCTATTAAAGCACAAGTTTTGTCAGTTTGCTGATTTAAAGTATTTAAGTGTTCTGTGTTAACACATTCTCAGCAAATTCACCCGGTGCAATGGTCAGAGAACAACCCAAAAGCTCCATCTCAGACTCTACAGGTTAGCTCAGTGAGCATGTTAAATGTCGAAGTTCATGACAGCACAGTTAGAAAGAGACTGAACAAGTATGGCTTGTTTGGAAAGGTTGCCAGGAGAAAACTCTTCTCTCTAAAAAGGACAGCACAGCTTAGGTTTGCAAAGCTACATCTCAACAAACGAAAAGACTTTGGGAAAGATGTTCTCTGGACCAAAGTGGAGCTGTTTGGCAGTAATGCACAAACAGCTTATACTAACTGTCCACACGGTGATAAGGGCCTGATGATTTGGGTTTGTTGTGCAGCCACAGGATCCAGGCACCTTGACTGAGTCAGGTGTTCTCAAGCTAAACGTGAGGCCAACTGTCCAACAGCTAAAGCTTTGTCCAAAATGGATCACACTACAGGGCAATAATCTCGGATGCTGTGGTGGACCCTTCAGAGAGCTGTGCATAACTAAATGTGGCAAACCTCAGTGAACTGAAGAGTGGACCAAATTCCTCCACAGTGATGTGAGAGATTGATAAAGTCGCACAGAAAACAGTTTCTGCAACTTGTTGCTGCTAAAGTACAAAGTCCTGTGAAATCCTCCTTTTCACATGACTACTACTGATTCTATCAGGATGCTGAAACATCTTCCTTATTAAGAATTATTATGACTTTTTCTTAAGTACAGAGTAAATATTTGTTTCCCCACTTTGTTTGGCATTGAAACCATATTTTACAATCTTTAGTCTCTGGTGTAGTGCTACTTCTATGCCAGTTTTCTACACTGCATTTACTTCAGAGCAAATATTCTGATTTCCTGTGGGACATCTCTGCCTTGTTCTTGGTCTCCTTCTCTTTTCCGCACCATTTAAAAAATCCTGGAGACGCCCCAGAGACTGAGACTTGCAGTGCCAGTATGGCCTCTGAGGATCTGCAGAGAAAGTATTTCATCCTCTCCTGTGCTTTCCTGCGTTCTGATAGGTTAGAAGTGTAAAAGTGCACTTTGCATGCTCTTCTACACCGAGCCCGGAGAAGCATGTTTTTGATATATATGTGTATATATTTTCTGGGGCCATAAAGTACTAAAGTTTAATATCCAGCTCTACTAATCACACAATATTGGGTTGTAGAAGTCTTTGAAATAATTGCGTTCCTGTGGTTTGAGCTATACTGTAATATTCTTTGTGGGTTTTATGTCTCTTCAACGTTCAAACGTTTCCCACCCCAGAAGCCCATATTCCTCCTCATTCTGCAGGACACAGCATGGATCCTCCCACAGTAACGTCCCAGTAAAAGCTTTCCCAGTTATAAAAACTGAAGCAAAATGTTCCTCCGTCCCTCCTGTGTTTCAACTTTATGGAGGTTTTGTGAGCAAACGGCTGTTGAGTTGAAGCAGCTTGTCAAATGCACCATCAGCCAGATTAGACGCCACCCACACAGATGCGAGGGGTCGCAGATTAGAACTCCAGTTTCAATCCCTGAGCAGGGCAGATGCCTGTGCAGGAGTCCAGATGTTGTTTAAACATCTGATCCCAGAAAACACCACCTCCCACCCCGCCCACCCGACCCGACCCGACCAGCCTCTGACCCGCGCTGTCTCGGTTTTTATTATCGTACTATTACCACACACACATCTGCTGTTTTTATTTGGCCTGTCAGTTAAATCACTTTCACAGCGGTAAACAATATACAGCCGATCTCCTCATACACACTGAGCCACTCTGGTAACAGCTAGCATCATGCAGCCATGATTTTCTTTTTGGAGAATGTCACCTTGTTGGTTGTTTCTCTGCAGCAGTCTAAGTTCCACACTGAGTGGGTCTTCCTATGTGTTTATCAAGGAAGTGAGTTCCTTGGTTTATTTAAGTTGATGCACGAGCTCAGTTATTATAACCCTAAATGGTTGCTTTGTAGTTGGGTTAGTTTAATCAGACATACTGGCGATTGGTAGCTGTAATACAACCAGTTTTACACCCATTTATTAGTGTAAAATTGCTTGTTGGGAATAATGACCCAAAAATCCAAATATTTACTTAATATTGGTGAATAACAGTGTAATGCTTGACAGGATTTGTCTTTATTTCAGTACCATGGTTAGCTCCTGGGGTAGATTAGCAACAAGCACTGTAGCCTCTGCCAGTCTTTTGCTGTGAATCGCTGCTCGCTAACACATTCAAATAAGTTTAGCATTGTTTTAACACATGTGCTGTCCTGGGGTCATTTCTGACCCCTGAGGACAACAGGTGTATGGCAATCGGGAGGACATTATGAGGGTTAATTAACTGCTTTTTATCACTAGTTTAAACAAGAAACAGACAAATAGTGACTAGTAAACACCCTGGAGTTCTACCTGGGCTTTAATAGGTTAATTCCAGTGCGTCAAAATAAATATTTTCTTATCATTTAGCAGGTTACATTTGTATTAATGGACTGACCTTAACACCATTCCCCCCGACTCTGAGATTAGTGGGGTTCAAGAAGCGAGCGTCAGTGAGGTTTGAATTAGGCCGCGATGTTTTCACAATGCAGGTGACGTGTGTGAATTATTGGGGATAATTCAGAGGATTTTGCTTTGTTTCAACCATTAATGAATGAAAGTCACTTGAATGAGTGACTGAAAGCATTATGTTATATGCATGTGCTAAATTACTGGGTGAAATTGATGTTTCAGTTATCCTTCCTGACATCTGCTGAAGGTAAAAGGCTGCAGGGCTCTGTGACATTTTACCTTTAGTTATTAACTTATCCCCAAGCTGTAACACCACAGTGTTTCTTACAGACACTCAGTGCTCCAAAAATCTGTTGTTGAATTGAGGTGAACTGGAGTTTCCCCCTCAGCTCCACGTCTCTCTGATCAAATTAAGTTTTTGTCCCGCTGTAACTGCCAGCAGTGGTTCTGGTCATTAAATCAGACCTTGAGGCTTCAAAAACATTTCCTCAAAAACCTCTTAATCGTTAATGCTGCTCTTATTTCTTTATATCATCTTTTTATTGACTGTGCAGTGATTCTAACAACAGCCTTCTCACTTAAAGTTCTCTCTTTAAGCCTTTCATTATCTGCTCAGGCTGAAATGGTGTAAGACAAATCAGCAAACAGCTTTCCACTTATGTGGAAAAGTGGAGGGTTATTATCTCGATTTAAAACTCCACTGTTCCGATTTTGTCATTGAAGTGCTGCCATGTGACGTTCCCCGCTTCATCTGCAGTGCATCGCCATGCTTTTCTGGGCTCTAACTTGGCATCCGGCGAGCTGCTTAATGGCCTCTGACAGGCAGTCTCTCCCCCACCCCCCCCCCCCCCCCCGTGGCTGCACTTTTCCTCCAAACAGCCTGAGAATGAGGCATCCGAGCGTTGGGTCCAAAAGGCCGAGAGCACAAACACACTGCAGCATCCACACTGAGGCGGGCAGGGAGACAACAGGGAGCAAGTAAACAACACGCACACATACACACACTGAATACATGCCAAAAGCGTGTGCGTACGCGCGCACACACACACACACACACACACACACACACACACAAGCTCACTCCCACACGCTTTTAGACTCTCTTTCTATTAAAAGCATCAGCTTGTACTCTGCATGGCCTGAAGGATGTGGACACCCAAAGATTTCAGCCGTGTGTGTTGGATGAACGGGGGACTCCAAAGTCTGGACATTAACGGGCGTCACTAACAGCCCGGTTTCCCATTCAAGCTCGTAAAAATTTGTGAAGTCAAACACTGATGCATGGTGATGAGGTCTGGCTCACAGGCAGGTTTCTGTGCAGATCTCCACACCACACTGGAAAAATCATTCCTTTATGGCAATTTCCCGGTGCGTGGGGGGAGATGTCATGTTGAAACAGGAATAGGGGCAAACTGTGGAAACCCAAAGTACTCATTACATGCCCTACAGCTGCAACAGTAAGTCAAGATGCTATTTTAATCTGTGGGACACGTTTGTCCAGTTTCACAATGGATTAAAAATGGAAATAATCATCATGAATGAAATGAAAAGTTGCAGGTCTGGCAGAGAGATGAAACAGGCTGAAACAAACACTAAGTTAAAGTTACAGTGGACGAGTGTCCACTTATTTCTGCTCACCTATTGTTCACCCTCATGCACAGTTGTATAGACAAAAACACACACTTTCAAAGGCATGTTATTGAGTATACCCCCCCCCCCCCCCCCACACACACACACACACACACACACACACACAAGAGCCGCTCACCATCTGCTGCAGTTTCAGCCTCCAAAGAGAGAAAGAGGAGAGGAACTGTTCTTTTTCTCCTTCATCTGCAGCATTCGGTAAAGGAGCAGCTCTAAAGGCAGCGATTTCTGGATTCTGATTGAACCAGCTTTCTCTCTTCAAGGGCACAAAGTGGTTTCGGTTTAAAAGCCAGAGGCTCGAGTCTTTGTTCAAACCAGAATCTGGAGTTTTATTCCGGATCAAACACGGCTCACATTCGTTCTCCTCGTCTTCGTTCACGTTGCTCGCTGTCTTGGCTTCCTCCGATCGTTGTGCGCTCTGTCCAGCACACACCCAGCCCACCGACTGAGGACGGGCGAGCCTCTGTGTGTAAAAAAAGAGGGAGAGAGAGAGGGCTAGGGAAGCCACATGCTGCTGCTAATGCTGCGTGTGTGCGCGTGGGTGTGTGTGTGTTGGTGCGCTGGAGCACCCGTCCTCTCTGTGTTGCATCGAGTGTGTAATGTGCATTAAAGCTGTTTGACAGAAATAGTAACAGCAGAGTGCGTTGCAGCTGCAGGCTGAGCTCTGAATGAAGAGAGTCGGAGAGAAAGTAATCGGTAGTATTTCTTCACGGTACCTTAACTGCTGCATGTGCCAGGGCGGCAAATTTACAACGTGCTAGAGAGACTAAAACAATCTAATTTGTCAGAAGTATTAGTGTTTATATGAGACATCAGATGGATTTATGGAGACGATACAAAAACTTTGACTTCAGGTAACTGCTGATGCAGAGCACTGATCCCATATCAGTGTTAAATTAATAAGGCAGACCCCAATCTGGTCCACTGGACGGCTATGGAAATGTGTGTGAGGGCATAAACTTTTAACTGTTTTATGGCAATTCCTGCTGATAAGGAGCTCCCCCACTGACACCAAAGTAAATAAGAACTAGATGAATAATTAAATGACAGAAAATTCTTGTTTTTCACAATCTACAAGATAAATTTCTAATTTTAACAGTGTGGTTTCAGTAAAAAATGGACAATGGACTGTGAAAAAAATCAAAATGTTCCATTTTATAATTACAAGAAAGTATGTGCAATGAGCTAACAGGACCTTGTCTGTAATTTTACACATTCATTTCTTACAATTTATGCCCAAAGAGTCATGCTTGACAGACTTTTAATGTACTACAGCAGCATTTCTTTGTCATGTAGGGAAAAAAAACGAGATTTATTATTGAAATTGCACTTTTTTTCCTTCAATTTAAATATATCAGGGATTTACTGTGCAGTGAGTTTGACATCCCTGGAATAAACTTTATTTATCACTTTGAGGAAAATGCTGGGACTCATCCTCTTATGTTTGAGGCAACGTTAGGCTCGACTTAAACACTTCTCTCCTCACTTAGCAACAAAGTATACCAAACGTGTATCACATTCAAGAATATAAATGTACTGAATTTCTCTTTGTTAGTAAAAGAAAAAAGAAAAGAAAGGAAAATTACTTAATAATTAGACAATCATACACAGAGTGGAGCAGAGAGACACAGGTGGCATAAAATAATGTGTCGATGACAACTTGTTACATCAGCTTAATTAAAGTTTCCACCCACAGACTGTCTGTGGTTACATGGGACGTAATGAGTTAACGAGCTAAGTCAAAAGCTTTTGTACACAGTCAGAGAGAAGCTCTTGGTGTATGTGACGATGTGGAATACCTCCAAACTGTTGATCCTTGCAGTTAGCATCCTCCGTGCTATGTTAGCTCTCCGATGCCAGATGCTGAAATATGCATTTCTAAAAATATGTCAGTTTTCTGTTAATCTCCAACCTCTGCGAGGGAAAATATGTATGACCCGACCAGTTGGTGCTGGTGATTGCACTTGTCTAAATGCACTTGCTAACTAACCACCAAGGATTAACTTTAAAAACAGTGATACCAACCAAAAATTGAGAATGTGCACCTTTTAATATAAAATTTTAAGCTGAAACTAGTGCATTTTAAATGGAACAACTTTTACTTTCAAAGTCAGAGTCATTATACAGACTACAATCAACCACGGCAACCTGTTAGCAATAAAAGCAATCACAAGGAGCAGCACCATATACCTCTTTTCCACCAATTTCACCCCGCAAGCAACCTTCTGGAACCACCTGTCAGGCACTCGGGTCTCACCTCTGATTGGTTGTCTCTGTTTGTCTCGGGCCATAGCCTGACTGTTACTGGGACTCTGCAGCCTGCTTTGCAACCCAGCTCCCCCTTTTCAAGCTGTGTGACTTCATCAGTGTTATATCTGCTGCTGCTATCAGTGCCTGCTGTGGTCTGTGTTGGGGGGTTTGCCTCTCTGCTCGTGTATGTGTGTGAAAGAGCAGGGAGGTCTCGGAACAGACACATGCTGACAAGTATAAATTAGTGAAATGGAAAGAGAAGGAAATAACCACCCTCTTTGTACTAACGTGGTCCTGACTGAACTAAAAATAATGAGTCTTACTGAAGCACAGTGAAAGATTAAATAGCAGATGTAAGTAAAGATAAAGAAAGAAAACAGAGCAGGCCACTCGGGGCTCTTACTGCATCGTCAGATTTGCATTTCACATTCATAAAAATGGGTTAGATAAACTATATTGATCACTGTGGTGAAATCATCTTACCTCAGCAACACTGTAGCACGATCCAGAAACTACAAATGCAGTTATCAAAAACAATAAGAGAAATTTTCAAAGATTGCTAATGTAGGTAGAAATTCATATGTACAGGCCAGTAAAGGTATGCATAAGTATATGGAATATTAAAGAATAAGATTAACACTATAAACAGAGCTGACAATAAATTGGATCATAAAATTTTTATGTTCTGAGTGGTGCTCTCACTTTTTCAGCACACTCAACACAAATGAGAAGTTGGTGGTCTATTAAAATAAAACACAGGCTTCAGCTACAGATTAAAATACTCAGAGACAAAGGGAGAATAACTGTTACATGAATCCCTCAGTATTTGTGTGTATTTTTACTTTATGTCAACAAGCATGAATAAATGTGGTGCTTGTTTTGTCCCGTCCTTGCAGACTGCAGCAGAAACAGTTCAGCTGCAGCTCTGAAGGGCGGCGATAAGGACGCTGCTGACAGGAAAGGAGAAAAAAACTGAGAAATGAAATCAAACGGCAGAGCAAAGCCGCAGACCACTGAGTCTGCAGAGAGGCTATTTTAGAGGAATGACTGAGAGTGATGCCTTAAGAGGTTTAAAAGACCCAAAGGTCAGGACACTCCCCAAACACAAATGCAGTGTCACATTTCCCCCTTCTGCTACGAGCCTGCTATTACACACTGAGCTCGGGGGGGGGGGTCCCAGTACTGTACTCTCTTAAAGTACAGACAGAATTTCCTTGCTGTCCAAAGGCTGCATCATCAACCTGCAGCCAGCAACCTTTGAACTGGCAGAAGCTGATTGTTTTTTGGGACTAGCAGAAACAAATTTTAGGCACAATATTGATGTGACATCATCTTTTAATCCCTTAAGATTACAGTTATGTTCACATCTGTGCCTTTATATGGATACTTTCACATATTTGTCTACCCAAATATGACATTTTAGTGTAAAATGCATGTAAGAAATATGATCTTGTTCCTATTAGGAGCTGTTGTTGTTTAGCCTGTGGCTAAATGAAGTCTAACGTTACGCCTATCTGCAATTTTCTCTTTAACAGCAGGGCTCTGTTCATTATTAGCTTGCTGGTGCCTGTTTCCCCATCCAACAGTGACAGATCAACTTCATCCGTCCAATAATTCTTCTCTTTTGCCACTGTTTTTGGACGGATGTTCACATTTAGGTCAGAGAAGACAGATGGTTTGAAAGAGGAGTGAAAGAAGCCATCTACAGGGAGTGCAGAATTATTAGGCAAGTTGTATTTTTGAGGAATAATGTTATTATTGAACAACAACCATGTTCTCAATGAACCCAAAAAACTCATTAATATCAAAGCTGAATGTTTTTGGAAGTAGTTTTTAGTTTGTTTTTAGTTTTAGCTATTTTAGGGGGATATCTGTGTGTGCAGGTGACTATTACTGTGCATAATTATTAGGCAACTTAACAAAAAACAAATATATACCCATTTCAATTATTTATTTTTACCAGTGAAACCAATATAACATCTCCACATTCACAAATATACATTTCTGACATTCAAAAACAAAACAAAAACAAATCAGCGACCAATATAGCCACCTTTCTTTGCAAGGACACTCAAAAGCCTGCCATCCATGGATTCTGTCAGTGTTTTGATCTGTTCACCATCAACATTGCGTGCAGCAGCAACCACAGCCTCCCAGACACTGTTCAGAGAGGTGTACTGTTTTCCCCTCCTTGTAAATCTCACATTTGATGATGGACCACAGGTTCTCAATGGGGTTCAGATCAGGTGAACAAGGTGGCCATGTCATTAGTTTTTCTTCTTTTATACCCTTTCTTGCCAGCCACGCTGTGGAGTACTTGGACGCGTGTGATGGAGCATTGTCCTGCATGGAAATCATGTTTTTCTTGAAGGATGCAGACTTCTTCCTGTACCACTGCTTGAAGAAGGTGTCTTCCAGAAACTGGCAGTAGGACTGGGAGTTGAGCTTGACTCCATCCTCAACCCGAAAAGGCCCCACAAGCTCATCTTTGATGATACCAGTCCCAAACCAGTACTCCACCTCCACCTTGCTGGCGTCTGAGTCGGACTGGAGCTCTCTGCCCTTTACCAATCCAGCCACGGGCCCATCCATCTGGCCCATCAAGACTCACTCTCATTTCATCAGTCCATAAAACCTTAGAAAAACCAGTCTTGAGATATTTCTTGGCCCAGTCTTGATGTTTCAGCTTGTGTGTCTTGTTCAGTGGTGGTCGTCTTTCAGCCTTTCTTACCTTGGCCATGTCTCTGAGTATTGCACACCTTGTGCTTTTGGGCACTCCAGTGATGTTGCAGCTCTGAAATATGGCCAAACTGGTGGCAAGTGGCATCTTGGCAGCTGCACGCTTGACTTTTCTCAGTTCATGGGCAGTTATTTTGCACCTTGGTTTTTCCACACACTTCTTGCGACCCTGTTGACTATTTTGAATGAAACGCTTGATTGTTCGATGATCATGCTTCAGAAGCTTTGCAATTTTGAGACTGCTGCATCCCTCTGCAAGATATCTCACTATTTTTGACTTTTCTGAGCCTGTCAAGTCCTTCTTTTGACCCATTTTGCCAAAGGAAAGGACGTTGCCTAATAATTATGCACACCTGATATAGGGTGTTGATGTCATTAGACCACACCCCTTTTCATTACAGAGATGCACATCACCTAATATGCTTAATTGGTAGTGGGCTTTCGAGCCTATACAGCTTGGAGTAAGACAACATGCATGAAGAGGATGATGTGGACAAAATACTCATTTGCCTAATAATTCTGCACTCCCTGTATGTCCACTGTGAGCGACCGTCTTTGAACGGAGGCGGTGGTTTACGACACCAACTGTCTGCCATCTATAATCCGCCCACTCAGATACTGGGCTATCTGACCTCAGTAAGTCACATGATAGAGGGGGGCTAGGTCTCACAATGGGTTCACCCGAAACCTTGACTGATTGTGACCTACACCCGTTTTCACACCTTGGCTTGTTTGATTAGGCAGAGGATCAATAGGGGGTCCGTGACCCTCTTGGGGACACTCCCATAGGGCTTAAAATCTGGGACTCTCCACCATTTGACCCTAAAACTGAAGAAGCTTCTCGGATGAGAGGTGAAACGTCTTCAAGCAACTTAAAGAAGTCCAGACGCTTTTTTCCCCAAGCTCTTTAGCAGTGTAGGGACTAAGGCGTTATTAAGTAACGCGTTACAGTAACTACGTTATTATTGTGGTAACGAGCACGGTAACTAGTTAATATGCCAAAATCAGGAACGCGTTAGTCGTTACTGGGATTTAGATAGGCTCATTATTCGTTACTTCGTGTGGTGGCTATTGCGGAGCTTCCACAGATTTAGTAACATTAGCAAGTGGTGGAGGCCAGCAGGTGGATGAGGGAAAGAGGACGCAGGAGGAGGAGAGACCCGAGGCGGCTGCCGGTCCAAGTGTGAACTGAACTTCAGGTAAGAAGTTATGACCTGCAGTCTATCTGGGTCAGATATAAACCAAGTTTAGGTGGAGTTTATTTTCGTTATGCTGACTTTTTACAGTCAGTTACAATAACTCGTACTGCCTACTAGCTAGCATGACGGAGTTTATACAGCTGGGTGGGTGCTTTGATGTTACTGATGTTGAACTTTATTTTGTTCATAAGGTTAATTATTATGATGCCAGCCATCCCTTAAAAAACAGAATCGTCTCGTACTCAGAGAAAATATTAGCGTTTCTTATTGAGCTGAAAAGGAACACAGTTTGTCCAGTAATTCAGCTACAATGAAAAAGACACAAAGGTGGAGTTATTCTGTGTGGGGGGCACAAAGAAATACTTTTCTTTCTTATTCTCATTTAAAATGTCTCACTTTTAAAAAATAATTATCTGAATCTTACAACAAACGATTGATAGATTGATACATATATACCATCAGAACAGTGAACATCACTGTCACAACAGCGTTTATTTTCATTCAAAGGCTTTATGATTTTTCCTAGTCAAAATGCCCGGGCCAATTTTCTGTCCCAGTCCAGCCCTGTATGCAGCTCATCTGCAGTCTGGTGTTACCTACATCTTCCTATTCAGAAGGCAGAATTTCAGAGTTCCGAGTACAATCGAAAGCACCACGACTGCAGTTTTCGTGTTGGATGTAAAAGGCGCACATGACGCTGTGACGTAGGCTAGAATCATGGCAGCGGTCAATGACGGTCCAGGCGTGGGATTTCTCTCGTGGAAATGTGCACATTATCTTTTCCTTTCTATTGGTAGGTGGCACAGTGCACTGTGGCAAGTAAGCAAGCTAGAAGACTGGTAAAGTTATGGAAGCAACACATTAACAAGAGAATTCTGAGTAAAACCAAAGTTACTTTCCCTAGTAACTAGTTACTTTGAAAGTAACGAGTAACTTGAAGTAACTGAGTTACTTTTGATAGAAGTAACTAGTAATGTAACTAAGTTACTAATTTAAAGTAACTTACCCAACACTGCTCTTTAGACTACGATGACCTGGATGACTGAGAATCTTCACAGACATACTACCAAAGATACTTCTGTCAGTCAGATTATTCTGAAGAGGTCAATGATTCATTTGCCAGCAGCTGCAGAGTCTGGAGTTAAGATACTTAGCAAGTCCACTGGCAACGTTACCTGTAACATGAAAAACCAAACAGCCTTCCTGCACATGACTTCTTTGAGCTCTGTTTTCAGTCTCCACCACTCTCTGTGGGGAATATCTAAATGAGCTTTTTATCTGCAAAATACTCGTTTCATTCTAGTCTTTCCACTTCTGGCTGCCAAGAGAGTGTAAAGGGGCTTTTTATGCCTCTTACTCTGGAAACTAATAAGAGCAAAAATGAGGGTAAAATGGTGTCCAGACAGCTAATCAATGTGCTCACTATAGCACGCCTAAAAACTGAGCAGAACCACCAAATGAGCTGAAAACACTTTGTCAGGTCCAATGCTGCCAGAGACAGTTTCCACTTAGGTTTATACAGATATTTCTTGAATTGTTAGGAAGCTCTTAGAGTACTTTATGCTGGGTATTTGTATTCAACGAGGTGAGAATGAATGAACAAACAATCTGTTCCTGTGAGGGAGGCAAATGCATTTCTTCCCACAGGATGGACTAGCATCTTTCAGCTCAAAGTTGAAAGATCTTTAATCAACCCGAACAAAACTGAGAGAGTCTCTGGATCACAAACTGCACAGTTCTCAGCAGCACAGCAGAACCAGGAGCAAAAATGTGGCTCAAAGTAAAAGGTTGGAGGTCAGTGTGTCAGAGATCGTTAATGATGAGTTGCGGTTCTGTATTAAAAGCGCGGCGAGGTGCCTCATTGCCTCTGCACAGCCAATTAGTACTGAGTATTCTCTGTTCTTCAGAAACTAGACTAAAATTTAGTCTAAAGTGCAGGAATGGAGATGAAACTCTCTGCAGCAACCAAACAGACAAAAGTGTATTATTTTTTCTTCATACTGCAGCATCAGAGCAGAGTCTGCAGTCGGTGGAAGGCTCAATAACTAGCAGCTCGATAACAAGCAATGACCACAAATAAAAGCTTTTACGGCTGCTCGGCTTTTCCAATAATACCAGAACACAAGAGGCTTGACGTGCCGCCTCGTATCTCTCATCTGTAGGCTGCAGACCAGCTGCCTGCGTGAAGAAGAGTTTTCATTATGAAAGTGACAAAAACAGTTTCAGATATTAAGTTGCTGTGAGGTGAAACGACTCCCACAGGTCCTGTAACGGGGAGGTTACCAATTAATATATGGAGGGCGGAGATGCCAGGTCTGACTGGATGTTGGAGTCTTGCTTCAATTTTTGTCAAAATCCAGTATTGACTGGGCTCATTTATCAGAATAAATAAGGGAGGGTTGAGGACCACCTATCCAGCCCTAAATGTATCAAAAAGGAAAACTTTGATCTTATGAGTAGAGAGGGTGTGTGTCTCCTGAAAGCAAGCTGGGAGCTGGCCCCACAGGAGAGGTGTCTGCCTCCCATTCTACTTTGAAATCCCCCGTGCTGGCACGAATGGTAACGAGATCATTCACTCTGACAACAAAGCAGAAGTTGATCCAGTTTTCTTTTCCTCATTTTCGATGTTGTTGTTTCGATTGATTTCCTTTGTTTCCCGTGTCCATCTGTTCCCGTCAACTATAACGTGTTCCTCCTGTCCACCTTGTAGACACTCATTCATTACTGCTCATTAAAGGCCTTCAGCAGTGCCTCTCTCGGCGCCTCCGGTGAACTTGAATGTTGAATGTTAGACTTTGTTTGAAATATCTTCACAATAACCCAGCATGTGAGCTTAAATCCATTCAGATCTGTGCACACTTACTGACTCTCATTTATGGTGACGGTAACACCTTCGAGTGTCCTTGTTGTTAGTTATAGAGCACTAAGAAGAATATTTTGCAGGTTGATAGTGTTTTTGTTCAAGTCTTATTCTCACTTTCCTTGTCCATTAGCTGTGTAATTGTTCTCATCCATCAAGCTTTTTCTTCTCACACAGCACTTTTACCTTTGAAATGGATGGTGGTAATTAAAACACAGACCAAGAGTTTAAGACAGATGAAAGCAGCTTTTTAATTTTAGTTATCAGCTTTTACTTTCACCATAAAAATGACGACTCCTGGAAAAGTATTTTAAAAAAAAACCTATAGTTAAAGCACTGAAAGAATGAAGGGTAAAGCAATATGAAATGTCATGACTCACAAAACATAATTTTTCAAAAGAATGGTTTAAAAGTGTTTTCAGTGATGGCAGGGTTTGAAACTTTCATCTCTTCAGTCATGACAAAGGAATCCTTTCAGATCAGTTTGTACCAGTTTTAACCTCAAAACAAAAAGGAACGAGTCATCCTGGAGACTCGTGCTGAGAGAGGAGGCAGATCTGATTAATAACTTTGGGTTAGAAATCTCTGGGCTTAATTAATAATATTTGAAATCAATTCTGCAGGGAACAAACAATCAGAGCAGTGTCGTCCAAAATGCGTTCATTGCCTCATACTTTTAGATTAGCTGAAGGCCTTAGAGGGATGTTTTACTGATGCCAAAGAACAAGAAATTACCACAGACTACCTACAATTTAGCATGTGACATACACCATCTAAGGCTTTACCTGCTTTAGATGCTTTGGTTTGGTTCTACTGCGTGACAGAAATGAAAAAACATCAGCTTAAACCAGCTCAAAAGCAAACAAACACAAACTAAATTACAGTGCATTATATGACTACTGTACTTATATGTACTTACAGGGATGGCTACAGTGTCCAAGATCAGTGATTGGCTGTCAGGTTGGCACATTTTTAACTCACTCACACTTCTGTAGGCTTCATTCACTGAACACAGCCAATCCAGTGTGAGCATGATCATCTTGAATGTTATATTATATCCACAGAAGAGGGGCCTGAAAACTGAAGGCTCTCCCTCCCATTCTACTTTTAAATACTCTAGGAACAACAAGTAGGCCTGCAGTGTGAGAGCGAAGTGCTCTAATAGGGTGATATGGTACTACAAGGTCATTAAAATATGATGGGGCCTGATTATTTAAGACCTTGTATGTGAGGAGCAGGATTTTGAATTCTGGATTTAACAGGAAGCCAATGAAGGGGAAATCTGCTCTCTCTTTCTAGTCCCTGTCAGGACTCTTGCTGCAGCATTTTGGATTAACTGAAGGCTTTTCAGGGAGTTTTTAGGACATCCTCATAACAATGAATTACATTAGTCCAGCCTAGAAGTAATAAATAAATGAAATGATTTTTCAGCATCACTCTGAGACAGGATGCTTCTAATTTTAGCAATACTGCAAAAATTAAAGAAAGCAGTCTCGCATATTTGTTTAATATACATGTTGAAAGATAAAGGATTCATCTAAACTATGAATCGTGTAGAGCTACTCTAGAAAAGCACTAGATGAATCTGCTTTGAGTTACAGTTTGTACACACTAATTGAACCAATGTTATTCAGGCGAAGGTTTCAGCAAGTGGTCAACTGGGTTTTAGTGAAGTCTTTAGACACATCAGCCCAGATTTAACTTGACACGGATTCTCAACAGAATATAAACTGTTCCCCGTTCAACATGCTCCTAAATGCTTGCTGTGTACTACAGTCTGATGCTCACAGTAATGAAGCTGCTACAGAGCATTACCCAGAGATGTGTCATTACCCAGCCTGCAGGGAGCACACACACCATCAGGCTCATCAGTGTTTACATCCCTTCATTGGCGTCAGGACACGACAGAGGTGAACCGAGGGTCGAATTGATTTCCTGTCCACCTCCCTTTCCTCCACAAACACAGCTAAATGTTCAGCGCCGCCTCTGCAGAGTCCATCTTACCCTGCGTCTGTCTTAATGCTGCGCGTGTCTCTGTGTGTTTTCTATTTTTAGCTGTCGGGCTGCAGATGTCCTTGGATTGGCTGGAAAAGCGGTTCTGGGCCATCGCCAAGCAGGTGACCGCAGGACTCACTTTCACACAAACACACATTGTCTGATTTCTTTCATTTTTGAGGTCATTTCATTGACCTGTGTTTATTGTCTAGAGGTTGACAGGAAGTTTAAGTGACTTTTCCCTTAAAAGGTGGGCTGAAGCTGACTACAGAAACACAAACCAGTTAAAGGTGTTGGTGGAGATTGTGTTTTAAGTGTACCTTAGAACATCACAGCCAGGCATTTGCTTTCTACCAAAACCTTTGAAATGTTTCTAATTCCTTATTTTGTAACCTTTGCTGTTTACATGTAGAGATTTTCTCTCATAATCTCTCAGTTAGGGGTCACCATATGAATTTGTCAGAATAATGTGACAGGCAGCAGCATCTGTTCAAATCAAGCACTTTAAGTTACGAGTTAATTTCAAACCAAATGCAGGGTCCGCTTAGAGAGACCATCCACCTTGCAGTGGTTCTTCCGAGCAGAAATAGAAACTGCAACAGTTCAAGATAGTGGATTTGATGTCTGTCAGACTGCAGGATGACAAATGCCACACCGGGGCTGAGGATTTCTTAATATCAGAGATGGAACTTTCAAAATAAGAGCATGGAGGACAGCAGAGCGTATTGGAGGAGTGAAAAAGACAAAGAAAAAAGACACTAAAATCAGTTGCTAAATATATTTGAGTCTCATGCCAGCCCACATCCTACCACACATTTAACTGGTATATCTGATATACTGTAGTTGGTATAGTTAGCTGCTTTATTTGTTGCACATGTACAACCGTCTTTGCAACCCACTTTTTCCTTTTGTGCAGTTTCTAAATAAAGGGTTAAGTGCTCTTTATATTTAACATAGCATTCTGACTTCGAATGGGCTTTGTATTTGACTTTTATTAATTAATTAAATATCTCTAAAAAAAGAAAACAGTTGGCTTATGAAACTGGTATTTGTAAATGTGTGTATATGAGAAAGATGAACTGGAGCAACAAACTGCAAAGACAAACACCTGCCAGTCAAGACTAAGGGCCCAGCAGCTCAACTCAAGCTGACGTTAGCATTAGCTCAAAGGCTTTAATTGCCTTTTTTCTAGAATGGATAAAACATGCGGATGTATTTTAATTTCTTTGTTTCTTTCTTATTTCCTGCCCTGATTTGGTGAAATGAAACATGCACTTCCTGTTACAGAACTCTTATTCACACCATCATTTTCAATGGATGGAGCAGCTGGGATTTCAAAGACCACGGCACTAGTTTTCTGTCAAATTCTGCTAAATTGACCCTGAACACAGAGACTTCCTCAACATGCACCTGGTGGGAGTCTGGCATTGATCGGATATTGATGTTACAGCACTGATAACTTCATTGCAGAATAGAATTGAAGAGTAACCGATTCACAGTTGTGTTACTTTTCTATGTCCTCTGATATAAAAACTAAGATCTGACTGAATATACAGTATCAGAGGACAAACAGAGGCTTGTTTTTAGCATCCTAATTCCCTGCTGAACTGTATTCTGGCTGTGACCTTGTACAAACTGTCTGCTGTTGCAGGTTTGATCTGAAACAGTGCAGACTTTTGAGAATATTTAAAGCCAGAGGTGCTAAAATGTAAATAAGCTATCAAGCCATCCAAGTTTTATATCGCCGCCCCCTGTGGGATCATAAACGTCTTCGTGGTGGAGATGCAGCTTCGTCTGCAGTTGGGCCAGAGTCTTCCAGGTAGTTAACAAGCAGCACCAAATGTCACCAAGTTTCCAAGGACACAGAAGAGATTCTTGCTTGTTCAGTTATAATCCTCCAGATTCAGAGGTCATTTTTTCAATTTTCCTTTTTGTTCATTAGAGAGCAAAAATCATTAAGTGTAGGCGATAATTCTCTCAGACCTTTCATTAAGATTAAACCAAAATGTGCATATAGAATAAAGTCAATAAGATCAGAAGCAAATGGATTTCATTCTTAATAATACATCAGAAATGGATTGTGCTCTTTAGTTAGTCCTGTTGGGTCATTTAGTCTAAAGAGGTCCCATTTTTGCTCATTTCCTTCTCCATGTGTCTCTTCTTGGACTTATTAAGCTTTTGCACAGAAATATCAGAAAGTGGGTGATGTTGGTACTACAGCAGACCACCATCGTAAATGACGTCTGTTTATCCCAACACAAAACAGAGTGTTGATTTCTTTTCAAGAAAGACCCTTAAGTAAATTATAACAATGAGCTTTGGTTGTAATGAACTGTGGTGCAGATGATCCCTCAGATGGTTGAACCAAACAAGAGATGAAGGCCCAACTCCAGTCTGGCCCTCCAACCTCTCCCTGAGCTGTGAAAAGGACTGAACATTAAATGTTTCAAAGAAACTAGCATTGTGGAAATGGGCTGTAAAGCGCTCCAACACAGTCTGCTTCTTGCCAACCGCACTCTGAAGGTGCTGCAGCCTTTTCATGTAAAATATCGAGGTGTGATTAGATCAGGATTGTGACAGAAGTAAATAAAAGTGGCTTTCTCCTCAACTTGATTATTCATCTGGTTTCTGACTGTATTTATCCTGTAGCTTTGAGAAAATCCCCACAAAACATTGACCTGACAGCACCTGGTATGGTGAGGAATAGTGTCTCCAATCAGAGGAACAGGAGCTACAGGAGATAACAGGACCAAATCCCAGCCACACATTATCTAATAGTTAATGGTTTTGATCTTGATCGTCTCTGTAATAGATGTAAGAAGGTGCTAATTACAAAACCTTTTTCCCATCTGATAAAGAGAAGGAAAGATTGCTGCTGTATTTCTACCTAGTGACTCCAAGCAGAGGTATTTTTGTCATGGACTGGAACGACTGCAGAGCACAAGAAGAGCCCCTTATAATTTAGGAAACAGACTTTATTTTTTTCCCCCTGATGGTGAAGATCTAATAGAAGCAAACTGAGCTCTGCAGGTTTCCTTCCTGCTGTGTAATAAGCTGAAAATTGGCTACAAACTTTTGATCCTGTTGAAAAAGTTGTCCCCAGAAGGCCGGCTAGTATTACACTCTCTCCGCAGGTCTTTGACCTTGCAAATGTCCCCCCCTGCAGTTAAGTGAAGCAGAAGCAGAGCTGCAGATGTCCCGTGGAGGTTGATGATGTAGATAATGTTATTAATAGGAGCTGACAGCTGTGACGGGCTGGATTAATGTATTTACAGGATAGCTTCAGTGCCGACACTAACTCATCCGACCGACTCAACACATTTACATTCTCTTGCAGCTGATTTACAGTTTCTGAGCTTCGTAACGTGTCATTCCCTTTCAGTAAAAACCTCTCAGCCTCGGTGGAGTTTAAAGTTTGGGGATTAGAGGTTCTCGTCTTCAAAACAGGATGTAAAAGTATGCCTTCTTGCATTTTTATAGCAGAAAACTGATCCTGGCGAGTGGAAACTGAAGCTGTTGGTGCTCTTAAACCAAATGATGGTGTGTGACCCAAAATAAAACCACATCTTATGCAAGTAGATGCTCTTTGTGACAGTTTAAGCAGATTAAAGGGATCATTTAAGGAAGCTCAATTCAAAAATCTGAATTTAAAAACTGCAGCAGCGTGAGGGTGAAAGCTGCTGTCATCCGTCCTCACCTGCATCGTATAAATTTTCTGTGTTTATCACAGAAATGGATTCACAGCCGAGCTTTAGTTTTCTGCAGGATGCCAACATAAATGTTGCTTAATGTTTCTTATCTCTAATTTCTTATAATAATTACATTTTAATTTATGCATCACTCTTTTCACTGTCTGTTTCATCTTGCAGCCCAACGACACAGATGTAAGTAAACATTAATTATATTAATTATGTTGTTTTTACTGGTTTATTACTTTCCATAAAAAGAAGCATTCAGACTAAATTCTCTCAAATCTCCACACTTTCCTTTTCCTTCCCTTCCTCCAGTGTTCAGACATTGAAGGTGTGTGTCCTCTCAGCTGTGACAGTGCTGTAAGTGCACAGCAGTTGTTTCTTGTTTGTTGCTCATCACCAACAATCATCCTCTGTGTTAGAAGATCCTAAAGAGACCCGTTTCTTTCTGCTTCTTCCTGTTCAGGATCTGAGCTGTTACCTGGTCGACAACAACGGCTTTGTCATGCTGTCCAAAGAGAGGAGAGAGGTAAGATCCACCACTCTTTACCACTATGCTTGTGGGGCAGTTCGTTTTAAAGGGACACTTCACCTCTGAATCAAATCTCTGTATTCTTCCTCTGGCCCTTTGGACTATTTATCCATCTGGATCATTTTGTTCAGGAGCCATCAGTCTGCTTTGTGATGCTCAAAGTCCACCAAAGAAATACACAGACTAAAACGTCAGCAGCAGAAACTATGATCCAAATAAAATAAACCTTCTTGTGAAGAATTTCATGGCGCGAACTTTTCTCTGATTGCTCTGTCAACCAAACTTTACGTCCTTTCACAAAGTCACATCCACACTTCAGTTTACTTCAGCAGAAAAAGATGGAAAATATCAAATGACCGCATCAGTTCCCTGTTTTCTAAATGACTGTTACACATTGTTTGGATATATAAAAATTGTTGGTGGGTATTTTGAAGTCAGAATTTTGTGTGCTTAAAATTTAAATATACCCAGCAACTGTATCTGTGCCCTTGCCTACAGTTTTAGATCTGCACTGCAGAGTCATTTTGGCCTGCGATGATTTCGAGCAGTGACTTTATAATAGCAGGGATGCGTTGACAAACATCTGAGGATGCACTGTCACTCTCTCCTATAGACTGTGTGCTTTCACAATGACGTTTGGAGCACGAGTACTCTCTCTCTCTCTCTCTCAGTAATAGTGCCTACCTGCTTCTCAACACGTAGCATTAGACAAATCATCCGGGTTAACAGACAGTTAAAGGGAGGGTGAAAGACAGGACGCTGGGGGCAGCTAAATGCTGCATTGCCCGAGAAGCTTGAGTTGTGTACGATATTCAGTATAGTATAGTGTTGGTTTGTTTGTTTTTTAACCTCCTAAGACCCAAGCTCTCTCATGGCATGCATTTTTAATTTTTCTTTGCTATTTGGGCTGATTGGGACCTAAAAAATGTAAAAACAAAGAATTACAAGATTTGTTTTTTGTCTTTGAGAAAAATGTGATGTCCACATATGTGGACACAAGGTCCTAGGAGGTAAAATACCACCAAATCACAACATTTGCTCCAAGGCACTTTATACTTTTAGGTAAAGACCCTACAGTAATACAGAGAAAACCCCAATAATGCCCCCCCCCCCCCCCCCCCCCCCCCCCCCCTGTGAGCAAGTGCTTGGCAACAGTGGGAAGGAAAAACTCCTTTTTAACAGGAAGGAAACTCCAGCAGACAGCTTGGAGGTTTGGGGAGGAAGATGAGTATGTGAAAAAAGTATCAAAAAGTATCTTTACACCGAATTTATCGAGGCTGTAAATATGTAGTGTGTTTGGTATAAGAGTATTTGAAATAATCCCCAAGGACATGTTTTGAAACAGATTTTTGTTTGTTTGTTTGTTTGTTCTAAACCTTGTTTCCTATCTTGTTTTTCTAATGTTGACTTTAAATCCTGATGTTGTGTATGAAGGGAAAATGTGAAAAAAAAACAAGGCTCTGGCTCTTCAAGGGGTTTCTTGCTGTTAAATGGGAGTTTTTCCTTCCCACTGTCACCAAGTGCTTGCTAATATTGAGTCGTTTGATTGTTGGAGTTTCTCTCTATTTTTGTAGTGTCTTTATTTTACATTACAAAGCACCTTGAGGTGACCATTATTATAGATTTGGAGTTATATAAATAAAATTGAATTGAACTGACCAAGAAAAACTGGGTTTTGAATCCTCTGTTTAACCTGCTTGGAGTCAAGAAGTTGTGTTTATTTTTTATTTTTAAATTTTTAAAATGCGATCATTGTCGTGGATGTGTTGTCCGTCTGTCAGACCTGCAGTCAGAGTCAGGAGGTGATTTCTCAGCCTGACGCAGCTCTCTGGACCATTTAATGTGCTCATAAACAACATCTGGATGCCTCACAGGATTTGAGGACAGTTTGGGTCTTAATCTGTGTGCGTGTGTGATGCATTAACAGTAAACATCACAGCTGCTGCGCCTGCCTCCTTCGTCTGACCGACTGTGAAGCAGGATAGATCTGACTTCACCAGGCTGAGATCACACTTGTGTTTACGTGTGGGTTTAAGTCCATCACATCTCTTCTCAGAGAAAAGCCCTGCAAGTAGAATTTTCTTGCAAACAAGGAAAACTTACTTACTTCCCTGAAGCATGCTCGCTGTGTTTTCTGTCCTACGTCATTAAAACTCAAACCTCCACTTCCATCAAGGCCAGTGTTAAAGTAAGTGGGAAAAACTCTTGGATCAGCCCTTTATGGTTGCACCATGAGTGCGCACTTGCATCATCAAAAACTTGCAGAAGAGGAACAGTAAGCCACTCACACATATTTACAGTATTGATGAAAAACATTAGAGGAAAAGGGAGGGTTGGAAATTGTACTTCATGTTTCTCAAATGAGAATGACTGCAATCTTTGCCTTGAGTGATTGTGCTGCAGATATTTCAGCTCCAGTTGTGTTTTAAGGACAACACTTTAATTAAACACAAAGGATTTATTTTTTAATGTTGACAGTTTAGTTTTAGAAGGACGTTTTGCCACTCGACAGGCCTATGGCCAGTCATTTTATTGGATTCTTAACTTATGTATGGAATTGCTTTTCAAATCTGATATTTTTTAAACTGCATCAAGACTTGGCGGCATCATGGCGTCATTAATGGTACAACCCAGAGTGCTAATGCAATCAGCATCTCTACTAATCCCACAAGAAAACATAACAGTCGCTCTGCTAATTCACACAAAGAATGCAGCAAATTAAGAAATGCAAAAAGAGTAGATTAGTCTGCAACCACACAGCTGAAAGTCTCATGAACCTCTGCAGTGTTACTGCATCAGCACAGCTGCCTTTTTTAGCTTTTTCAAAATTACTCCACAGATTGATGGCAGAGCCAGACAGCAGACATTTATTATATTTTTTATATAGTTTTTTGTTGTGTTTCAGTTTTAAAATCTGTAGCAGTATTTTTTCCATTAATATTTATTTATATAACAGAACCAAAACATTAGAACTGTTACATAATGATATGATGTGGTAATTTGCAGACCTCATCTTGGTGCAACTTCATTACAGCTTGGAAAATCTGGTGGTTGCTCGTTGATTGCAATGAATTTTTGTTGTTGTTATAAACTGATTGCAAGTAGTTGCAATGCCCAGAAGTTGAATGTGCAGCAGCCTCAACCTCTGGGTGATCACTTTTAATCAATCAGCAATTTCACAGGTTGAGGGCAATAACCTTTCTTCAGACAATCACGGATGATCTGATATCCTCGTGTTGGTGTTGTTCCCAGACCATCATGAAAATGTTGTTCCAGGTTCAACATTGCAAGTGACCAATCACATTGTTGTGACGTTATTCTTTTGCGCGCCAAGCCATTCGTGCATTTATGAAATTCCAATGTTGCAAGGACAATATCAATTCTGCTTACTGTTTATTAAAGGGTTACGGTTAGGGTTAGGGTCAGGGTCCGTTGATGGGCGGACAGAGGCGGTTTCTCGCAGCTTAAGTACAGTTTTTTGTTTTACGCCGGTTTTTCCCGAAGTCGCAAAAGTATGATGTCACAACATTCTGATTGGTCACTTGCAATGTTGATCCTGGAACAACATTTAGTATGATGATCTGGGAACAACACCAACACGAGGATATCAGATCGTGCGACAATCACAGTCCAGCTCGAACTGACTGCAATCAGTCTCAGATAGATTGGCAACAAATAATTGCTGTCTTAACTCTGGTTGTATTTTGGTTATACATTGTGTGAAACATATGTCTGCGAAGGTTCTCAGTCATCCAGGTCATCGTAGTCTAAGGAGCTTGGAAAGAAAAGCGTCTGGACTCTTTTAATTTTCTTGAAGACGTTTCATCCGAGAAGCTTCAGGTCTAAGAGCAAATGGTGGCAAGTCCCAGATTTTAAGCCCCATGGGAGTGTCCTCCAAGGGGGTCATGGACCCCCTATTGATCCTCTACCTAATCACACGAGCCAAGTTGTGAAAACGGGTGTGGGTCATAATCAGCCAAGGTTTCAGGTGAGCCCACTGGGCCATTTCCTGAGGTCAAATGGCCCAAGATGTGAGTGGGCGTTACTGTTAAGCCACTCCTCATTTCTTTATTTTTTGCTGGGAAAATGGGAACTAGGAATTAGGTTTATTGCTCCCTGGAATGGTGACCAGTTTGGGCAGCATGGTTGGTAGCCCTGTTACCTCACAGTAAGAAGGTCCTGGGTGCAAATCCATCACCTGGCTGAAGCCTTTCTGTTTGGAGTTTGCATGTTCTCCACATGTCTGTGTTGGTTCTCTCTAGGTACTCCTGCTTCCTCCTCGCAGAGTTATTGCTTAAGACCATTTCAAAAATGTACCAAGAAGTCTGGCTCCTTGGAAGCAAAATATAAAGAAATGAGGGGCAAGACTTTTGCACAGTACTTTATTGCTATGTGAAAGTGAAGTTTTAAAACTTGTTTAGAAAGAACAAGGAGCTGAGCCTCACTCCTGAAAAACAACCCCACATCATAATCTCCTCTCCATGAAAATGTACACTTGGCACAGTGCAGTCAGATAAGTTTCATTCTCCTAGCAACCACCAAACCCAGACTAGTCCATCAGATTGCCAAATGGAGAAGCATGACTCTTCACTCCAGAGAACACTGTTTTACATCACTGCATCCAACACTTTGCATTGCACTTGGTGATGTATGGCTTGGATGCAGCTGGTCAGCCATGGAAAGGTATTCCATAAAGCTCTATCCTTACTATTCTTAAACTAATCTCATGAAGTTTGGAGGGTTGTAGTGACTGGCTCTGCAGAAAGTTGGCGACCGCTGAGCACTATACACTTCAGCACCACTTTGTTATAATACCACTAGAAGTTGACTGTGAAATATTTAGCATCAAGGAAATTTCCCAGCTGAACTCGTTGCACGAGTACCACCCTGGAATTCAATGACAGCAACCAGTTATTTCATAAATGTTTGTAGAAGAAGTCTGCCTAGGTACTTGATTTTAAAAACCTGTGGCCATGGAAGATATTGGAACACCTGAATTTAATTATTTGGAGTGAGTCAATACTTTTGGCAATATAGTGCATGTCACCATAAGGTGATGTCATCCAGTAAAGAAATGTGAGGACTGCGAGTTTGCTGTCCATCTGACAGCTGCACGTTAACTCTGGATTAACCCAGCCTGTTAAGAGCCACATTACTGAGGATTAATCCTGAACCTACCAAACTTCCATACATGCACAAACTCAACATATACACACTCTGGTACAGAGCGGCCATGTTCCAATCCCACATCTGCTGCTTCGCTTAAAGTATTTCAGCTTTTTAACTTGCCTCCAGTACAGCTGTACATGGGCACGCCTGATGTTTGTGTTACATGACAGTCTTAGTGATCTTAAGGCCAGATGATCCGTACTTAATGTATGCTGACCTTCTGGCTGCCAGAAGCACTTTGAGTTTGAGGTTACAGGGGACACAATTTTCTATGTGTGCTGCAATAAGAGAAATAATTTAAGGTTACCTTTAGCGGCTTGACTTAAATGAGATCAGTCAGCTTGCAGTGTCTTTGGATCACTTCAGTAACTTAGTCAGCAGTCCAACTGATGTTAAAAGGATTTCATAACCTATGTTTATTTAGTCTCTACTCCAAACAAGCTTCACCCTAGCTCCCTCGTTAGAAACACCAGTTCTCAGATCAGTCTTATTAAGTTTAAGAAATTTAAACTCATTTTCATAAATTCAAATCATAAAATTGATTTTTATTATTTTTTTCATTAAATATTTCTATTTTAAAAATTACATTAATCAATGTATAAACTGAAAGGTGACACTTTAAGTAATCACCAGACCCTGTGAGTCCCCGCTGCAAGACATTCCCTACTGATACATTCAAACGAACCATATTTCAATAATAAAAACCCAATCCAGCCTTCAGCTTTTCCCCTAATTTCTCAATATTCACTCAAAATACCCAAATATTTCTAAGATTATACTCTTGAACATAACATCTATTTAAAGGGTATGAAAACCTGAGATCTAAGATCTGGGAGTGATTTGTGGAAAACAACATACATTTGGTTTAGTCAGCATTGCGTAGATATGTCTGTGTAGGTCAGGGGTGGGCAACTCCAGGCCTCGGGGGCCGGTGTCCTGCAGGTGTTAGATGTGTCCTTGAGCCAACACAGCTGATTTAAATGGCTAAATTACCTCCTCAACATGTCTTGAAGTTCTCCAGGAGCCTGGTAATGAACTAATCATTTCATTCAGGTGTGTTGACCCAGGGTGAGATCTAAAACCTGCAGGACACCGGCCCTCGAGGCCTGGACTTCGACACCCCTGGAAAGGCTTGAAAAAAGAAGGCGACTGGATGTCTTTAGGTTTGGAAAGATGTTACATTTCTCATTTAAAAGGCTTCAGAAGTCCAGACACCTACATTTTTCAAGCTCTTAAGATTACCATTAAGAACCCATTTTAAATTTCAAAATAATACCCTCAGCTGCTGAAAGGCAACTTGTAGCTCCTCAGCAGTTTAATTCAGAGAAGAGCAAACTAAGCAGCGTATGGTGTCATCAGCATAAAGGTGCTCTTTTTATCTGTAGGCATATTATTTCCTATTTCCTATTTTATTAATAAAAAAAAATTAAATGGGGCCTAAAATTAAGCCTTGGGACACTCTATTTAAAATCTTCAGGAAACTTGATTTAAACATCTGTACAAAAGCCAAAGTGAGTTACTTTATCTTAAATTATCAAAATTAATTTCTTCAAACTGGCCATGAACAATCTACAGGCAAGGGATGAGAGTTTTAGGGCTGCTTCTAATGTTTCATGTTTCAGCAGTCTGTAGTTGTGTAGCAGTTGCATTGCATTTCTATTCACCATGTATGAACACATATCTGATTTCATAAATGGTGTCCGGGGGACAGGAAATGGGAAGTCTTGACCCAGATATCTGTGACTGACGTAGCCACCGTGAGATCACGATTGGTCAGTGAAGTCTCTTAATGAAGCAAGATATCTACAAATAGAGCCTGTAATCTCACAGACGTAAGTCTTCTTGCAGCCAGAGTAGTCGGCCACTGCTGGTCATTAGAAAGAATGCAGATTTAATGCCTTTTCCACCTTGGCTGCACTTTTCAGACCTGAAAGGTGTGTCACTCCCTTATAATGTCTTTATAAAGCCTGTACAAAGAATAAAGGTGGTATCTCGGTCATGCTGCAGGAGATCTTTGAAAGCAAAATGGAGATGCAGAGCGAGTGTGAGGGCGGAAGCATGTGCCCTGTTGTTTAATTCTAAACCTCTAAAAATGGTTATATCACACAGCCTGTGATGTTTGGATTCAGATAGGACAGTGATGGAGAAATTGTCTTGTTATGTTTATTAAATGTTATGTATATTATTATTGTTGTCGCCTCTTGGCCAGGACTCCCTTGAAAAAGAGGTTTTTAATCTCAATGGGACTTTTCCTGGTTAAATAAAGGTTAATAATAAATTAAAGTGTGCTGTTAGGCTAATTATTACATCATTCTATTTGTGTTTAATGCCCTCTGTATATGTATATGTGTGTATTTGTATTATACTGTTCTACATTCCTGTCCAGGAAGTGCAGATGGAAGCTGACTACAAGCTAAACATGAGATTAATGTTTTTGTGGATTGTCCCTCACAAAAAGAACGTTACTAAAACACATAGTGAACAAGTGCCCATGGAGGTGAGAAGCTTTTAGGTTGAGCTGTTGCAAATGCAATGCCACTGGATGTTTTTGTTCAACTGGTGCAATATCTGATGAGTAGCAGTGAGATATTTGCTGTTAAATGAAAACTAGACGTTCTAGTAGAGCTGTGTTCAAGTATGATTAAAAGGAGAAACATCAGCTACATGCAGCAGCAAAATATTCTGTAACCCTAAAGCCAGAATCAGCTCATTCTTCATTATTTGCATGCCTCCTGCATTCCCAGTGGTCTTACTAAGCAGATATTATGATGAAGCACTTCCTCGATGTTTTGCTGAGCTCTGGGATTTGCAGGAAGTTTGCGGAAACGCCCCGAATCCACCCCGATGCCGAAGCCGCTGTGCAGGGCATGGTAAATATTTAATCAGCAGAGAAATTAAGTCAGTGCTGACTATAAGAAATGGGTCAGCAAGAGAAGGTGTAGTGAGCAGGGTGACAAAGCAAAACAGAAGGCTTGTTTTGGGTGGTGCTGGCCATGTGTGGAGGAAACGTCCGAGTGATGATCAATGATCCTGTCTGAGAACCTGCTGTGAGAGTACAGTGTTCAACCTCGGGGCTGAAAGCAGGTTAGACTGAAAAGTACAACTATAAGGTGTGATAATGTGATGAAATGAACACGTCTTGGAGTCTGTAGCCTGCTAGCGACCCTGTAAGGGGAAACATAATTACTGGAAACTACTTACAACTAAAAAAGTAGAAACTGACTGAATGAAACTGTTGGACTGTACATACTTTGGACATTTTAGAACATTAGTCTCTCAGAATTAAACTTTATGACACCAAAACAGCCCAAATACAGTGGGGCAAAAAAGTATGTAGTCAGCCACCGATTGTGCAAGTTCCCCCACCTAAAATGATGACAGAGGTCAGTAATTTGCACCAGAGGTACACTTCAACTGTGAGAGACAGAATGTGAAAAAAAAATCCATGAATCCACATGGTAGGATTTGTAAAGAATTTATTCGTAAATCAGGGTGGAAAATTAGTATTTGATCAATAACAAAAATACAACTCAATACTTTGTAACATAACCTTTGTTGGCAATAACAGAGGTCAAACGTTTACTATAGGTCTTTACCAGGTTTGCACACACAGTAGCTGGTATTTTGGCCCATTCCTCCATGCAGATCTTCTCAAGAGCAGTGATGTTTTGGGGCTGTCGCCGAGCAACACGGACTTTCAACTCCCGCCACAGATTTTCTATGGGGTTGAGGTCTGGAGACTGGCTAGGCCACTCCAGGACTTTCAAATGCTTCTTACGGAGCCACTCCTTTGTTGCCCGGGCGGTGTGTTTTGGATCATTGTCATGTTGGAAGACCCAGCCTCGTTTCATCTTCAAAGTTCTCACTGATGGAAGGAGGTTTTGGCTCAAAATCTCACGATACATGGCCCCATTCATTCTGTCCTTAACACGGATCAGTCGTCCTGTCCCCTTGGCAGAAAAACAGCCCCATAGCATGATGTTTCCACCCCCATGCTTCACAGTAGGTATGGTGTTCTTGGGATGCAACTCAGTATTCTTCTTCCTCCAAACACGACGAGTTGAGTTTATACCAAAAAGTTCTACTTTGGTTTCATCTGACCACATGACATTCTCCCAATCCTCTGCTGTATCATCCATGTGCTCTCTGGCAAACTTCAGACGGGCCTGGACATGCACTGGCTTCAGCAGCGGAACACGTCTGGCACTGCGGGATTTGATTCCCTGCCGTTGTAGTGTGTTACTGATGGTGACCTTTGTTACTTTGGTCCCAGCTCTCTGCAGGTCATTCACCAGGTCCCCCCGTGTGGTTCTGGGATCTTTGCTCACCGTTCTCATGATCATTTTGACCCCACGGGATGAGATCTTGCGTGGAGCCCCAGATCGTGGGAGATTATCAGTGGTCTTGTATGTCTTCCATTTTCTGATGATTGCTCCCACAGTTGATTTTTTCACACCAAGCTGCTTGCCTATTGTAGATTCACTCGTCCCAGTCTGGTGCAGGTCTACAATACTTTTCCTGGTGTCCTTCGAAAGCTCTTTGGTCTTGGCCATGGCGGAGTTTGGAGTCTGACTGTTTGAGGCTGTGGACAGGTGTCTTTTATACAGATGATGAGTTCAAACAGGTGCCATTCATACAGGTAATGAGTGGGGGACAGAAAAGCGTCTTACAGAAGACGTTACAGGTCTGTGAGAGCCAGAGATTTTCCTTGTTTGAGGTGACCAAATACTTATTTTCCACCCTAATTTACGAATAAATTCTTTACAAATCCTACCATGTGAATTCATGGATTTTTTTTTCACATTCTGTCTCTCACAGTTGAAGTGTACCTCTGGTGCAAATTACTGACCTCTGTCATCATTTTAAGTGGGGGAACTTGCACAATCGGTGGCTGACTAAATACTTTTTTTCCCCACTGTACCTCAGGACCTCAGAAGACCTCAAAGGTCCTGGGATATTAGTCACACACGATCTGATATCCTTGTGTCGGTGTTGTTCCCACATCATCATAATAAATGTTGTTCCAGGTTCAACATTGCAAGTGACCAATCACATTGTTGTGATGTCATACTTTTGCGACCGGAAAAAAAACGCCTTAAAAAATCTACATAAATTGCGAGAAAACGCCTCTGTCCACCGATCCAGCAATTTGAATTCTTTGCATTTCAGGATACTGTTCTTTAATAAACGTTAAGCATTATACATATTGTCCTTACAACATTGGAATTTCATAAATGAATGAATCGCTTGGCTTGCAAAAGTATGACGTCACAACAATGTGATTGGTCACTTGCAATGTTGAACCTGGAACAACATTTATTATGATGATGTGGGAACAACACCGACACAAGGATATCAGATCATCCTATTAGGTCACCAAGACATGACATATGAGATATTGGATACTAGGCTTGTTTTTACAGCCCATCTCAAGCTGGATTGCATTGAATAACGAATTAGATTAAGGAATTTGGAGGCCAAGTCATACACCATATGACTTGGCCTCCAAATTCCTGAATGTTGTTACATTTTGGCAGGTTTCCTAACTGCTTCCTGTGTTTTCCTCTCTTGGACCATGTTTGGAAGCTTCGCATATATCCGTACATTTTCTTCCAAATATCTGAGGCTAAGCATACATTTGAGATTATACTGTGATTATACTGTAACTATGAACTAAACTGTTTTTATGTGTTGATTTTTAATGCCACAAAGTTGGACAGTTTAACATGGGAGTCTGTGGGGACTGACTCAGTTTATGTTCCAGCCTCTAGTGGACATTAGAGGAACTGCAATTTTGACACTTTTCACAGTGGGTTCATTTTTTCGTCATGTAGGTTGTTCCTTAGTTTTCACACACACACACACACACACACACACACACACACACACACACACACACACACACATATATATATATATATATATATATATATATATATATATATATATATATATTTGAAAGCATTCAGGGTTCACACTTAGGATCCAAGCATGCTGTTGTTCTTCTAATAAACCTTACACCATGCCCGCTTTTAACTTATTGTGAACGCCTTACTTGTAACTCACAGATTTGCAGGTTCTCCAGAAAAATTTTGTCTGAAAAACATTTAGTTTTTCTTTAAATCAAAGTTTCTGCTTTTTTGTTTAGACAATGATTTCATGAATCCTGATCTTTACTGGTGGATGTTTTCTCAGCCTGTTAAATATAATGAGCCAGTTTTGGTTGAAGCCCTTCAGAGGCAGCATGGAAACCTGAACCTGCCTGGTTGCCTTTGCTGCTGCGCGCCCGCCGAGCTCCTGGCACTCGTTGTGCTTTTGTTTAGTTCAGTGTGTTTACACTCTGCTGCAACTGCTGCTGCCAGGAAAACAGAGGGTCAACTTTGGTGTGTAAGCAGCATCCAACTGCCAACACTCAGCAACCTGTGAATCCTCCGAGGCTGCTGGGAGAATCCGTCCAGACAGAGATGAAGTGTGGGCAGAGAGCAGCTTGTAAACGTGAACAGAGCCGCTGAGACAAAATGCTCTGAATAATTCAGAGACTCTGGTCCTGCTGCTGCTGCTGAGGGCCGGAAAGAGCCGACACACTGCAGACTCTCAGGCTGAACGCAGCAGTGACTTTAAATCTGTCTGAAACATTCCTTATCTTCATGTAAACCTGCTGACTGATCATGTTCTATTTACATGCTATCTTAGAATAGATGAGACTGCCAAGAGAGTAATGTTTTCCACAAACTCAGGAAAGTTGAGTGTAGGAAATTTAATTTGAGGCTACTTTTTAAGGATGTGCATGCACTTAGATTACCAGCTAAATGGCTACTGGTTGACATTTATGTAGAGTCATTTGGCCTGAGCATATGACCAAGAATTTCATTTTATGGCAATAGCGCCCTCTGGTGACTATAGTAATAATAACAGGAGTAACAGAGGAGGGAAGGGTGGATGGATGGGTCAGCATGATAACTTTACCGTTTAACACCTAAGTAAGTTATTGTGTAATTTTGGCTGCAAGATTACAAAATAATTCTCATTTTTAGGAACCATTTTTATTTTCTGTCCAGCCCAGAGTGGTCTGGGAGTTATGGTACTATGAACTGGGCATGGCAAAATCTAAGAGGAGCTGATTTTTCTACCTGTGTTCAAACAGCAGTACCCAGTGAATGTTTTGTGCTACTGGGATACAAAAAAAATAAAAATAAACATAACGTTTCATTTCTATTCTTACCAGAATAGCTAGAATTTTGTCTCCAGCAAAAACTGTCATGGAGTTAAAGTCATTTAAAAGGTGCTTGTCAAGAGACTGTAGTTCTCTCATTTCCTCTTTCAAACCAATGTAGCTGTTTGAGATTCACGACCACTTATTATTATGAAACAGCAGCTTGCACATAGACAGGGTAGTGTTGTTTCACCAAATGAAACTAACAAAAAAAAATCAAAACTAAAATAATCAAAACTGAATCTCAACATTAAAACTAATTGTGAAAGATGATTCAGTGGTCTCACAGCCTGAGGAAAGAAACTGTTCTGAAGTTTTGCGATAAAGCAGAAACTGTATTTCTTGACCAATGGCAGCAAGATGAGCAGGCTCTGGCTGCTGTGGGTTTTACCTTTTAGTGTCCTTTGGGTCCTGCAGAGATGCCTCACAGGTATCACTGGTGCTCAGCACAGGGGTGACACTTTTATTACCATCCAGTTTTAGTCCATGAACTCCCCATTCCAGTTTGCTGTTAGTTTTACAGCTCTGTAAAAGTACTCCACACTGTAAATGATCCTTAATTTTCATGTTGCTGAATTCTAATAACAAAAGCCTGCTGGCTTCATGTTGTCTTTCACAGATTGGTCGCTTCTTTGGCGAGGTAGATGGGTCCATCATGGCTTCGTTGCTCAAGATGGGAATGTTTAAAAAGTATGACTAACTCAAGGCATATTTTCCACTCATGTTTCTTTTTATTGTAAAATAAGTTGGTAACTATGAAGAATAGAACACGCTTTTCTCCTGTCACAATTCAAACTGAGCTTTCTTTTTTCCAGAGTGTCGTTGTTCGACTACCAGGCAATGTGCAAGACCGGCCACCATCACGCCAGCAGCGCGCGACCTCTGCTCAGCGTGAGTCTCATTACTATTTAGCTACTGATGACAACAGAGGCTTGTCTCTTATACTATTGATATTATCTGTTGTAAATTTCTTATATACCAACACATGGTTAACATCAGAAGATTAAAGAAATCTTCTGATGGTTTTTAAGATTTTATTCTACCAAAAGTTCTCATTTCTTGTTTTCCCTTTTGCAGCCATTCTACGTCATCATGGCTTTGATGAGATGGTTCTTCTCCAACGCGCTGATGTAAGTGCTAAAGAGCAACATCACATTATCACAATGTCCTACGCTGACGGGATTGTGCAAACAAATGTAAATCAATGCTTAGAATCAAATAAAGGATTATTTTGAACTTTTGATCATGCAAAGCTGCTCTGGTAGAGTACAAGAATAAAAGAAGGAGCTGGAAATGGACAGAATAGGGACACAAATCTGTGGGGTCACTCAATCTGTGACAGACAAAAAATATATATTATCGTATATTTTGTACTGTATACAGTTTCCAACTTCATTGTAGTGTTGTAAAGGTATAACATAGGATAAAATCTACATCTCTCAGTCACTATTAATGTGCTTCTGTTCTTATTATATTAGAAACGTCTTCATAATGATGTTAACAGCAAACACACTGTAAGTCCAGGGAGACTTCTGTCCGCTTCATGTCTTCAGGGTGTGAAATACAACGTGTGGATAATGAGCCAGTGTGCGTGGTTCACATTTTTAATATGCATAAATCATTTTAACTGCAAACTGAACCTCCACCACTGAGAGATTTTTAAAGCTTAAAAATAAATCAAATAGTGGTACTTAAAGACCGCTGGACTCAAACTTTTAAATCACCGAACCAAAAGACTTTTACTGACTGAAACCTGCAGAGTTAAATTTTGCTTTGTGCCTCAGTTGTTTCACAGTTTCCCTCACAGCACTTACTGCTGCTGGATGTCAGGTGCTTTTTTTGTCTTTAACAAGGTGTTTTTGTGTCTCTGTCAGGTTCCTGCTGGACTTTAACCTCTGTGGTCTCTGGCACTCTGATTATTTTGTGGATGGTAAGCTCAGACTGACCTGACTGGTCAAGTTCTCTGACAGTGCACTTAATCACCATCAAATCTGGGAAGTCTTTGTATCTCGGGAAGTTAAATCTTATGAGGAGCGCTGGTTTGGGATTGCCTCTTTTTTTTTTGAGGCAGCCTCAAGAGGTCATTAGTGGAGCTGCACGTTTTAGCATATTGGTTTCATTTTCAGTCCCACAGGTCAATGCTTGCTCAGGACATTACAGTAGAGATCAGTCTGATTACAGTGGCTCTAACACGGCACAACCCTGTGAAGGGGAACAACAACCACTCTCAATGTATCCCTACAACCAGTACTGGTAACTGGGGATCACAGCACCATGAGCTCCACCTCTGACTGCTGCCTGATCCTGAAAGTAACAGCAGACCATGGGAGCCAAAGGAAGGCAGGGCCATTTGGGTTAGGCCGGATACAGTCTGCTTGGTTAGAACAGGCCCCTTGTTTTTCTCTTCATAGGGAATCACATCCTGATCTCCTGCTCAATCGATAGTTTGGACCTTACTGGGGCCAAACTGCCTCAGACAGCATAGCTCATGGGGTTACTTGAGCAGAAAAAATCCTCTACCCACCCCGCCACCATAACGGCAAATCATCCTCTCATGTAGGACCATGACCTGACCAAAAGAGTAATCCATGTGATGGGTGTCTGGGCTCCACCTTAGAGATGGGGTAAAGAGCTCTGTCTCCTCCCAATTAACCTGAGTCCATTAAGGTGGTTCAGCATCTGACCAGGATTTTCCTGGATGCCTCGTGGCTGAGGAAGCGTGTCCAGCTAAGTGGAGGAACTATGTCTCTCAGCTGGCTCAGCAGCACCTCAGCATTTACCCCAAAGAGCTACAGGAGGTGGCTGGATACATTTTCTGTTATTTATATAGAGTTATGTGCGTAACTTTATCATTGCACCTCATATTAGTGGAGGAATATTTGTAGGTGGCAGCATGCTGTAGCTGTCTGGATAAATATGTAGAGCAATTCAAGAGGTTTTCGTGCTCCTCTCAGGATGAACTCAGTATCTTTGGTGATCCTTTCCATCGTTATCACATTAGTGAGCACAGGTGTCAGTGTCGTGTCTCCAGAGGCTGAAACTTTACAGAACAAAATTATGAAAGGAAAACGATTAGAAAAGTTTTGTTTTATTTTGGTCTCATTAATAAATTACTCATCTTCATCATCATCTCTCCATCACCATCCTCACCTTCATCACCTCTGTGTGCCGTCTGTGTCGTCACTGTGATCCATCTTCATCTGTTCAGCCAAAGCTGGCTATCACACATGTGAGTACAGCACATCTGTGGGCATCTTGTGCTCATCAAAAAGTGGGACTGGCCATCTCAGGTGTAGCGATGCTATGTAACGCGTGTGTGTGTGTGTGTGTGTGTGTGTGTGTGTGTGTGTGTGTGTGTGTGTGTGTGTGTGTGTGTGTGCGCGCGTGCGTGCGTGTGTGTGGTTTCCACAGCTCATAAGCAGAAGAAGTTGGACGCGCTGCAGCCCTGCGACACAGCTTACCCAGGCTTCATGTACGACCCGTCTGTCAGAGAGGCCAACAGCCTCAACAAGTGTGGACGCTGCCAGAAGTATGACACACACACACACACTTTAAAAATCAAAACAAGCATCATTCATAGTTTGTTAATCTGGTCTTAAATCGAGGAAGTTTCATCTTAAGCATAATTGAATGATTGGCAGTGACTGACTGCGGCCTTCTTTGCGTTTCAGGATGTTTGTGGTGCAGCAGATTCCTGACACTAACCTGGTTCTGGTCGTGACTCAGGCCTACTGTGACTGCTCCCGTCAGTATGGAGCCATTCTGCTGGAGCCCAAAGAGATCAAATATATCCTTCACATACTCGACAGCAAAATGCTGCCCCCTGCTGGATGCTTACAGCCACAAATACTGCAGGGAGGGCAAGACTGCATTCAGCCTGGAAAATCACATTTGTGCTGTAATCTCCTTATTTTCCCTCAGATCAGTGATGCAGTTCACTGGCACTCCACAGCCAATGAGAACATTAATAGATTATCTGAGCAGTCTCACATCATCTGTTTGCTCTTAGCTGAGGCTTTGAAACTTCAGATTTACGTCATGCGTAGTTTCTACAAAATTTCGTCCCCATTATATATTTATTTCACAGCGAGCTTCCAGTTTTCCTTAATATCTGTGAACATAACGCCACAGTGAAGTGCAACAGGATGAAATCCCAGAAGGTGCGGCGGCGCCCTGAGTCATGCCACGCCTACCACCCAAAGGTCAGTGCTGAGCCCCACTGCTGACTGTGAACTCAAAAGAACTGCAAGACTATTTAACAAACACAAACGTGGTGATTTTAAAGGCAAATAAAGAATCTCACACAGAAAACTAGCAACAACACATAAGGTGTGTGTGTCTGTGTGTGAAATAAAGGCGAAGCAGGTCTCAGGGTCAATCGGGTACTGATGCACCTCTGTCCTGCAGCACATCCAACAAATCCTTGAGTCAGCTGAAAAGCAGAACATCACCTCTTTTGTTAAGAGTGATTTTTTTAAGGGATTCAAATTCTTCACTTTAAACCTTCCACTAATCATTTAACAGTCGTTGTTGCAGCTTGTGTATAATCTCTAACATCAGTCCCGTCACACTTGATGGCTGTTTAAAGCAGATGTATTGGGCACATTTCCAGCTCCTTATTTTTATTCTTGGACTCCCCTAGAAGAGCTTTGCATGATGGGTCATAGCTTGTAATAATCTACATTTGGCTTACACTGGACTGTGGTGCATCATTTATGTGAAACAAGCTCCGGGCACTCAGGATGATCTCCAAAAGAACACTCAGACTGTGGGTTAAATATCTCATATCATCAGTTGGTTCAGAACTAAAGAAGCCAAACCAAAAATCTGTTGCCTTATTTTCTAGCACTCAAGTCTGAAGTAAGCTGTTTTTAGCTCCTCCTCCCTTTAACCCAGCTGTCGTTTGATTGGCTGCCCCATGTAAATAGAAAGTTTGAGTGCATCTAAGAAAAGCAAAAAAAAAAGAAAAACTGATACTGTAGGTATACTCGCTTTAAGTATGCACGAGTTAGAATATAATGTATGCTAAAATGAGTCCAGAGTACGGACAGAAAAATCAACTTCATTGACCGTTCATACATCAAGTCATCCATGATCTGCTGTTCATTCTGTAAAGCTAACTAAAGATTGTGTGGTGAAACAGGTGAACGCTGATGTACTCAGAGAAACTGCTATGAAAGGACTGAGCATCACATTTGTTTCGTCCTACAGGAGAACGCTAAGGACTGCGGCGGGGCGGCAGCCATCTCCCTGTCACTCTCTCTGTTCTCTGCCTCTCTGCTCGTCTCATTGGTCGCTGAGTTCTAAACCAAAATGAACCCACTAATCAAGATGAACATGACAGTGAGGCGGAGACTTAAACATCCAGCAGGTAGCCAAAGGACTTTTTTTTTTTTTTTTTTTTTTTTACTTGAATAAGAGACAAACTTGGACGGAGAAACTGTCTCAGCTGCTGATCGGCCTCACTTTGCAGCACAAATAAAGGGCTACACTAGGTTTTCTTTAAAACCTGTAATAGACTCTAAACGGACTCTGGATCAGCTTTGCAGTGGCTCTGCAGCTGGAGGAGAAATGATAAGGGGGGGAGACCCCCTCCTGGACAGTGCAGCCTGTGCGTGGAGACGCGTTGCCATTACACCCGAACAAGAATGTAGCACCTTTGTAGCTTTTTGATACAGAACTGATGTGTAAATGTAGAGTTTTACAGCCTCGATTTACCAAAACTCTCAAATTCTGACAAAAAAAAAAAAAAAAAAGCAAAAAAAAAAAAAAGCTGAACTTTAAACACTCAAAGACTTTCTCAGCAGCTTTAAGGGTCAAAGGTTAACAGAAGATGCCGCACGCCATATGCAAGGAAACGCTGTGACTCACTGAGGAGCGCGACGCCAGCCTGTTAAAGATGAAGATGGAGAGAAAGTCTCGCTGATTTTGTTGGCTGAGACAGAAGCGGTGTCGCGGCTTTAGGTGGAAATGAAGCTACAGCATTCAGGGATTCGTTTTTATAGATAAAGATGTACTGGGACTGTTCGGAATGTCAACACAATAAAAAAAACATTTTTCACTTTACACAGCAGCATATTTGTGGTTTTTTCACATTTACAAAGAAAACTAAAGCGCCTTGAGGCGACTGTTGTTGTGATTTGGCTCTATAAATAAAATTGAATTGAACTTGTGTTTTCATCTTCAGGGGCTCGACTGTCTGAGCTCGTACAAACATTGTATTCTCAGAGTCACCGTCATTGTATATTTTCTGTCATTAACAGGAAATTC
Source organism: Simochromis diagramma (assembly GCF_900408965.1). Taxonomy (NCBI): domain Eukaryota; kingdom Metazoa; phylum Chordata; class Actinopteri; order Cichliformes; family Cichlidae; genus Simochromis; species Simochromis diagramma. The sequence goes on along the minus strand of NW_024387121.1, from coordinate 971,490 downwards.
CAACCTTTATCTTCTTCCCAAAACTGGTGTAACACTGATTTGCTGATTAAAACAACACTGGTGAAACGGAGACCTTCCTATTTTTCTTACAGAGCTCATGATCTTCACTGCTCTCTTACCTCTGCACCGCTGATCAGCTGCTATGTGAAGCAGGTGTAAATGCACAACAGTGCTGCAAGAGATCATGTTACGCTCATGTTAGCTTCTCTTCATTGGTTCCCTGTTAAATTCTGAATTTCACATCCTTCTCCTCAAATACAAAGTCCTGACTGATCAGACTCACATCTTAAAGACCTCAGAGCGCCTCATCATCAGGACAGAGCGCGTCGCTCTCACGCTGCAGGCTTACATTACACTACACTCTTTGAGTTTTTAAAAGGATGGGAGGCAGAGCCTTCAGCTGTCCCACTTTTAAGATTAGGCTCGTCTGTGACAGAGTAGTTAGGGCTGGATCAGGTGACCCTGAATCATCCCCTAGCTACGCACCTCCACTGGCTCCCAGTGAAAGCCCGTATATCCTATAAAATCCTCCTCACATGCAAATCCCTTCGTGCTCTTGCTCCCCAGGACTCATCAGACATTCTTCTCCCCACGCTGGACTCTACCTTCCTCAGTACAAATGCTCACTCTCCATCAAGCACTCCAGACAGCGGTCCTTTGGGAGCAGGGCTTTCACCGCTGCGGCTTTCACTCTGAAACATGCTCCCCTCTGAGATCTGTGATCCTCCATCTCAAAAAGCAGCTGAAATGTCACATGCTCACTGAAGCCTTTTTTCTGTGTCTAAAGAAACCTCGGGTACTTTGAAGGGTGCTCTATAAATCTAAGTTATGATTCTTGTTATTACTCTACAACATTATTATTGGTTATTATTGCAATAGGCTCAGTACTTCTTATCCACTCCCCATGTGTTTATACATAAGGCTGCCTTTCCATATGCCCGACACCAGCGGGTTCTTCCTCGCTGGAGCTGTACGAGTTCCCCCTCTAACACTGTAGGGGCTCCACCTTCCAACATAATGCTTATTAATAACCTGCAAATCCATCTTAAAAATGAAAAATCAGTTTACACAAATCAGGACATGAAGTATCTATCTCCTGTGCTGGGAGACTTCCAGGAGGCGCTCGTCTCATTTGGATGCTAACAGGCTTCAAAGTATTCGTTAGCGAGATAAGTTTAATTAGTTTCAGTCCCTTCAGGGATGCTGCTGATGAAAATTTAAAACATAAAATAAGACGAGCCTTTAACTCTGAGGGGAACGGCTCGCGCTGGGGCTGAAATGCGACGCCTGCAGCCATCACTGACGGTCTGTGTTTCAGTATTTTAGGGGGATTTTTACTTTAAATCAGCATAACTTACGCAAAATGTTTCATTTTTTATTTTCTGTTAACATCACACAAAAATCAATATGATCAAAACGTTTGTACAAAAAGAAATCCGAAGTGACGGATGCTGCTGAGGTGTTTCGGTCCGACGACTCTTCGTGTCAGTATGAAGAGTAACTGCTGTCCACAAAAAGAAAAGTTTAAAAACGATCCAGTGTTTTTAGTCTGGACACAGAAAATAATCCTCATTATCAGCAAGGCATCGGTCAGGAAGGGGTCTCCCCTTTAGAAGAATAAATAAAGGAAGAGTCAGTCTGTATGCACTGTTTAAATGCGCATCGTGTACATTCTAGACTCCTGTTTGAGTCTTAAAGGCATTCTGGAGCAAATTCCTGTCCAGATGTTGGAAAGAAGAAACCTCTGGACAAATTCTACAAGCAGAGACTGACCAGAGACTGGTGGATCTGAGGAGGAGGTATCTGAGGTGCTCCCAACATTGCCCGTTTGCCCACTTCCTTACTTTATTTTAGCATCTAATTAAAATCAAATCCGCGTGGACGTGATGCCAGAGCAGAATATCAATACAGTTATATATTAAAATACAATTTTTAACAAGTAGTAGGAAATTATAACCACCAACCTTCATTTTGCTTCATATTAGTTATACAGGTCACCAACTATTTACATTTTAAAGACAGAGCACTAACGAGCAGTGCAGCTGTCTCAGATTGTGCGGTATGGATCCTCTGCAGGACGGACAAGTAAAGTTAATGTTGACTGAATAAAAAGCACAATTTTATTGAAATCACCTGGTGAATTCTGGTATTTTTATGTTTAAGTTCATGAACGTGTTAATTTCACCTTATCTTAAACGTGTTAAACTAGAAAGTTTCTTGAAGGTAGAACAAATCGGGGTGAATGGCCACGTGCTCCTCCTAAACCCAGTACCTCCCCCAGACCTCCCAGACTCTGTCAGACCTTTTTTTTTTTTTTTTTGCAGCTGGTACGTGTTGGGTGTTTTTTGGACTCTACATGGCCTGCCGTTTGTCCTGAGTTGAATTTTTGTCTTCCGCCTCCCCTCCTCTCTCCTGGTTCCAGTCTCGGAGGCCCTGGGGCAGGCTCGTGTCCTCCTCGAAGCTCCCGGTCCCCTCCACAAACTCCTCATACGTTGACTTCTCCTCAAACGGCCGAGGGCCCAGCAGCTCCAGCATGTCAGCCTTGTTCAACACCTCCCTTTCTAGCAGGCGCTTCCCCACCTGAGGATCACAGCAGAGGTGGAGCTTAACTGGTTTGTTTCAGACAGAGGATGAACTGAAGCCCCACATGTGGGCTTCAGTTAATCCTTATTTGAACTATGAATCATGGAAAGAATACTCTGCGTTTATCTGAGGTTGTGTTTTTGCATATTAGACAGTCTCACCAGCTCCACCAGGTCCTTCTTGTCCTGGATGAGCTGCAGGGTGCGCTCGTACGCTCGATTTATCAGCTCTCTGACCTCCTCGTCAATGATCTCCGCTGTCGCCTCACTGTACGGCTTCTCCATGACTACCTCGCCCTGTCGGGGGAGGTCAAACGACACCTGTCCCACCTTCTCGCTCATCCCAAACTGCACCACCTGCAAATCAGGGTGCAGAGCGATGCGTCACGGCACAAACAGCACTCTTCTGCTGGTGGGAATCAAACAGGGAGTGTGTTTTTAGTCACATGTGCGTACCTGAGCGTAGGCAGACTGCGTGACCTTCTTCAGGTCGTCCTGAGCTCCGGTGGTGATCCGTCCGAAGAAAACCTGCTCAGCCACACGCCCTCCCAGCATCATGCACATCCTGTCGAACAGCTGCTCTTTGGTGTACAGGTACTGTTCCCTAGGCAGGTACTGAGCGTAACCCAGACCCTTCCCCCGCGGGATGATCGACACCTGGATACAAACCATGTGTGGTTAACCCACAGCTTCCATCTACACCTGTAACTGGTGGAGATTTACAGAGCAGCTGGAGTCATAACAGAAACGACACAGCCCAAGCACGGACAGAGCTCCTACCTTGAGCAGAGGGTCAGCGTGCTGCAGGAACCACCCGACGATGGCGTGACCGGCCTCGTGGTAGGCGACGGTCTTCTTTTCTGTGGGCTGCAGGACTTGAGTCTTCTTCTCCAGACCTGAAAGCAAACAACCCAGGAGTCAGACTGTAAGGACGTCAGATACAAACTGTCCCGTTTACCACACAAAGACCATTACAAGAAACAACCGTACACAGCCGTCACGTACTAGGTGATGTCACACTCACCTCCAATGACCCGGTCGATGGCTTGTTCAAAGTGTTTGCTGTTGACGGACGGGTTCAGGTGCCTGGCTGCGATCAGAGCTGCTTCGTTGCAGACACTAGCGATGTCAGCTCCTGATTCATTCAAACGGGAAAAAAAAAAAACAGTCATCAAATATAATGATTCAAAATAAAAGAACATTTTTGCGATAGTGCCGTTACATTGTTGTTATTCGATCCAACTGTTACAAACCAGTGAATCCCGGTGTGGAAGCTGCCATCTTCCTTGAAAGACCGTCTTTGTCCAGATTGGGATCCAGTTTGATTGGTCGCAGATGGACTTTAAAGATGGACGCCCTGCCTTTGATGTCCGGCGGACCTGACAGAAGACAGGAGAGAATTCTTCCTCTGCATTCCAACCAAAACTTATTCTGCGGAGCTTCAACATGAGCATGATTTTACAGGGCACAGCATGCGTCCTCCAGCAGGCTGATCACATTGGAAAACCCAGATATCCCTCGTAGGTACATTTCGCTGCCATGTTTACACTTAATCAGGTTTCTAAATGGCATGTTCGGAGAATGCCAAGAGCAAATCAACACCTCACACCAACTGGCAGCACTGTGGTTAGTGGGAGAATGATTTGGGCACATTCCAATACTTTAAGATGTGGAGACTGCAGTAAGGCAGTAAAGACTCTGCTTACCTATATAGATCTGTCTGTCGAAGCGTCCTGGCCTCAGTAGAGCAGGATCCAGGATGTCCGGTCTGTTAGTTCCAGCCAGGACCACCACATTCGTGGCGGTGTTAAAACCTGTAGAAAAAGATGATGACACTTAAATCTAATGGGGGGCTGGGGGGATAGTATGTTCCACTTCAAAAATGCAGATTGCCTACCATCCATCTCCACCAGCAGCTGGTTCAGGGTGTTCTCCTGCTCACTCTGACCCCCAAAGTTCCCCCCTCCTCTCTTCCTCCCCACTGCGTCGATCTCATCAATGAAGAGGATGCAGGGGGCATTCTTCCTCGCCATGGCAAACATGTCCCTCACCTTCATGAGGAGAGAGAACAGTCAGTGTCTGAACAGAGTCATCTCAGATGGTCCAGGATCTGCTCCGGGTTCATTCACTTACTCGGGCCGGACCGACGCCCACAAACATCTCGAGGAACTCTGAGCCGTTGACGGTGATGAAGGGGACGTTGGCCTCTCCAGCTGTAGCTTTGGCCAGCAGAGTCTTTCCCGTACCAGGAGGTCCGGACAGCACGGCTCCCTGAGATAAAAACGGCATCAGTTAAAAGTGATTGAGAGCAGTTCACATCCAAGACAAACTGTCCCTCAAAAAAACGGCACTAATTTATAAATGCCTCGTCTTTAGCCTGTATCTTTACGAATAATGACTGATTTAATTTCAGGTTTCGTTTTTGGATTTTTCTTTTCGGATCCTACTACAGGATTAAAACTGTTAAGAGTCCAGAATTTCCAACACACAGCAGGGAAAACAGCTCAGTGTTTTTACACTAATAATGTGCTCAAATAAAAGTGCTTTATCTTCAGAATGGAACAAAACTGAAAAATGGACTACAGTAAAAGCTTTATTAATAAAATGTGCAGCAGGGACTCATCAATGTGAAATAAACTCTTCATAAGCATTTCTACACATATCTGAGCAAAGCAATGCAGACACAAACAAGATTGTAAGCAAAGACATAAATAAAACAGATGATCAAATGCAGTCAAAGTTATTGGTATCGCAGAAACTGGGGGGGGGGATCTATTGCATACACTTGATGTATCGAGAGGTTAAAACGACTTTATTGTAACCATCAAATAAAGGCTGCCATGGAAATATTAAGTTGTCTAGACCTAATTCACTGAGAGTTTTTTTTCTCAAACACGCTGCAAATGCATCATTAATCGCCCCTCCCAACCGGAAAATTTCCTACCCAGCACACTGCGCTGAGCATGCATGTTTATATACTACCAGATATAAACAGGGAAAATATGGCGATAGTGGGAGTTTCACAGGGAGGATGTCAAACAAAATATTTTCCAAAACATGCTGTAAAACTCGTGCTGCAAAAGGCAGCAGTACCACAAAATTATTCCACCAGATGAAAAGTCCGCGTCCGCAAAATTCAGATTTTTACCTTGGGGATCTTAGCTCCGAGGTCCTGGTACTGCTGCGGGTTCTTCAGGAAGTTCACAAACTCCATTATCTCCAGCTTGGCCTCCTCACAACCAGCCACATCCTTGAACTTCACTTCGATGTTGTCCTTCATCATCTTGGCTGTTGACTCGCTCATGCTAAATGGATTCCTACCACCTCCAGCGCCTCCTCCCATTGGTCCCCGCCGCAGCGTGAAGAGCAGGAAGCCAATCAGCAGCATGGTCGGGATCATGCTCAACAGGAAAGAGCTGAAGGAAGAAAAAGCAGCGTTAGGAAAGCTACTTTTTCACAAATGTTATTATAGAAACTGAGGTTGTTAGACCCTTTTTAATAAAGACTTTACCCCTGATTAAAGTCTCTGGCTGACATAATGCATGCTGCGTTTGTGTGTCCAAACCCACCCATCACTCTCAGAGCTGTAGATGACGGCAGGTCGGTGCGTTGACTCCATTCCGAGTTCCAGAACTGCCGTCTCGAGGTTTCTCTCAAATGTGTCGACGCTGCCGATGTTGAACCAGACGTAACTCTGAGGGACAAAAAACCTCATGCATCATTCAACTAGAGAAAGGTAGCCTGAACTGTGCGACTTACCTGTTCCTAGGCCATTTGTGTTTTTAATCTATGCAAAATAAAAATAGTCTTTGTGCAACTTTGACATTTTTAATGAGTAAAAAACCTCAGGGAATGTCTGACAGAGTAATTAATACTGACTTGTACTGTATGTAGCAGCACCTCACTGTGACACTTTTTATACATCTGAAGATTCCACTTTAAGCCCAAATCATCAGCCTTTCCACTGTGCTGTCAGTTAGTATGAGGCTTTTGTGCGAATATGCTCTGTTCAGTTTTCTCCAAATGTGCCAAACATCTCCACTTTGGTCTACACTGGACTGTCGGATGATGGGGCGAATTTGATGGTTGTTTTCACATGACTACTAATGGTCAATGGTTACTCTGGTTACATTTGTTTTACTTTTTAAACTTCTCTAGCTGCCCAAACTCTTTCAGGCTTTCTCTAAATGTACATAACACCCAGATTGTGCCTTTAACCCTTGTATGGTGTTTGGGTCTGTGAGACCTGTTTTCAGTTTTTTTCAAAAGAAAAATTAAACAATTAATTATTTTTTCAACCTGAAATTCATTGGCTTTGGCTTATTTTCTGTGAAGAACATAAATCCGAACTAATTTTCAATGACCTCATGCTGTACTTCCCCCCACGCATTTACGTTACATACAAGGTGTTCGGGTCCACTGGACCCAGGTCTAATAAAAGTGTTGAAAGTGTAGGTCCTGTGTTCCCACACTCTGTCTTCCTCCTCTCTGGTGCTGCTGATAGTGTTTTCTTCCCCTCCTGCTCCCGCACAAAGTTGCAACATTGTTGAAAATTCAACTAACACCGTCTGCTCTTACATTCCCGCACATTTTACCCTCTTTCTTGAGGGATCCAAATTTTATTTTCTCATACCCTGTTCCACCTGCAAATTAGGGGCATAATACTATAAATAAGACTTTGCCAGTGTGGTTCTTTATCACAACTGATCAAGATGGCAAAAGATTATCTGCTGCGGGGGCCATCCAATTGATTTTGGAAGAGAGAAGAGCTTCGGATGATGATGTTGACAAAGAGGTTTCAGAATATTTCACATTTCTGAAAATTCAGAGTCTGACAGTGACTTTGAAGAAGAGGATGAGGTTGAGCACCATTTAGTAACAAAACGAAGACGAGTACCCCATCTGTAGCCAGCTCCAGGACCAGAACAAGCCCACCAGACAGCAAGTGAAGAAATATGGATGTCAATAACTGGTGAAATTGAATGGTCTTCTTGCCCAAGAAATGAGCCACCCTGCAGAGCTGTTACTGTGATAAGCCAGGGCCAACACGGCTGACAGTTACTCATGTGCAGGACATCAAGTCTTCATTTGAGCCTTTCATCCCAGATTCCATCCAGAAATTTTTTCTGGATTGCAGTAATCTAGAAGGAAGCTGTGTTTTTGGAGAGAGGTGGAAGGAGATGGACCAAATTGATCTACAGGCCTACTTTGGGGTTCTTATCCTTGCAGGAGTTTTCAGGTCCAAAGGGGAATCCACAGAATCCCTGTGGGATGCAGAAACCGGCAAGAACCTTTCCGTACATCAATGTCTCTGGAAAACTTCCACAAAATTTCCAGGATTATCCGTTTTGATAACCGAGACAACAGACCAGCTCGACGGCAGAGAGACAAGCTAGCTGCCATCAGGACAGTGTGGGATAAGTGTGTGCACCACCTCCCCCTGTTTTACAACCCTGGGCCTAATGTCACCATTGATGAGCAGCTGATCCCATTTAGTTGTGAAACATATTGCTTCACGTGTAAATGTGTTGTGTCTTTCCACTCACTCCACTTGATTATAACCGATTTATTTTTTTATAACATTTTATAAAAAAACAAAACAAAACGGGAAGTACATTAATTCATAAATGTGATCTAACAAAGGTAAAGGGAAAAAAATAACTATGTTTGCTGTTCATATGGCTTGTAATTGGGATGAAGTAAACATCTGTTGAGTAATTTAACATAAAATTGTTTGGTAGTGTTAATTTGGAAAGCCAAAACTCTAGCGGGTCCACCAGACCCATGAACACTGGCTGAGTAACAAAAATATGAACACCACACAAGGGTTTTTTTTTTTTTTTTTTTTAAAAAAAAAAAAAAAAAAAAAAAAAAAAAAAAAAAAAAAAAAAATCCTTAAACAAGAAACTTTTAGTTTTTTTAATGTAAACATGGAAAGAAATTTAACTGAATTTGGTTAATTAAACAAATTAATTAACTGACCACAAGCAATACTTTGAAGAGCCACTAGGGGTTGTGACAGCTGGATAAAAATCTATTTCAAAATCAGTTTGAGCATTGGTTTGCTTTGCCTTACCGCATCAGTGTCGGCTCCCGGCATCAGAATGACTCTGACGTACTGCTTGTTGACCACCTCCAGTCGATCCACCTGGAAAGAGCATGAAACTGTTAACCTGCAGAAACATTGGTACAGGGCTCCAGAGTGTGACCAATTTGGACGCAAATGTGACCACATTTTTTCAATGGCGTGACTAAAAAAAAAAAAAAAAAAAAAAAAAAAAAAATCCTAGGTCGCACTGGTGCGACCAAAAAAAAGAACTCTGAAACTCTCCGTGTGGTCACGTTTGAAAGTGCAGGCAGAAAGAGGGAGGTGAGTAGCTTGAATAAAGCGATATCGATTCATTAAATCCTGAATCGACTTTTAAATATAAATGTATTTTGCCAGAAACTCAGGTTAAACTATTTCAACAACTACCAAACAGTAAATGAGAGCTGGGGTCCGTTCTTTGTACCTCGCTTACTACATTCCAAGATCAAATCATCGCGCCAACTTTGAGCTCGCTATTCCGGTTCTCCGAAGACACCTGTTGTTGACGATTAGTATAGCTGGATGAAGTAATGTGAGATCACTGGGTGGCTTAACAGGGGCTATGCATCGATAGTAGAAACATTGATCGGCAACCCTTTTGTAATGTATGTTTGCACTGATTGCCGATCACGCTTCAACTGAGTCGTCCTCGGTCAGAAGGAATGGTACTCCACAGTGAGGTAGTTCAAATAACTTTACTAAGGAGGTGGCAGATGACATCAACAGGATGTACAGCGTTGGTAGGGAGGCATTACAGTATTCACATGCAGGTAAAGGGGGTGTGAGTGTGTATATGGGTGTGTGTGGTCATATAGGAATGCAAGTAAATACGTTATCCTCCGACACACCTCTCATCTGTGCAGAACTGCGCTGAACACGTTCCCAACCGGAAGTACAGATACCGAGGTGCATCATGGGTAACGTAGTATAAACAGTTACAATGAACAAGCGGACTTTTAACAGCCGCCCCTGTATTTGTAGGCAAATACACTCCCGCTAGAGTCCTTCTACTTTGAAACAGTGTCATGTGAGTCCTCAGGAACTTTGGGAAGTTCCACCAGCTTAGTTACCGGGCGAACATAGGTACTATCTTTAACTTTGACCTCGGCGGCTCGAACAACGCCATCAATCCCTGGGAAAACTTTGACAATGGTACCCACAGGCCAAAGGCCTCTAGGCAAGTTACAGTCCACAATCATAACAGCTCGTCCCACAGCCATGTTGTCAGTGGACTTCCTCCATTTCTGTCGGAGTTGCAGTCCTGGGAGGTAGTTCTGTATGAACCGCTTCCAGAAGTGGTCGCTGATGACCTGACTGTGCCTCCATCTTCTGTTCGAAAGAGTGCCTGAGGGGCCGTAAACTGCCTGGGGTAGTGCCGAATCATGCCGCCCCATCGAGAGAAGATTTGGTGTGATGGGATCTGGGTCAGCTATGTCAGCCGATGCATAGCCGAGCGGCTTTGAGTTCAAAATGCCCTCAACCTCTATGAGAGCAGTGAGTAGGACTTCTTCCGCCACAACTTGGTCCTTCAGGACTACTTGCAGAGCTGACTTCACTGCTCTGATTTCCCTTTCCCATGCTCCTCCGAAATGAGGAGAGTGTGGGGGATTGAAGCAGAAGTTGATAGTCTGCTTGGCCAGTTGCTGCTTGAGGTCCGGCTCCATGTTTTCAAACGCCGTTTGGAGTTCTCTGTGCCCACCTCTGAAATTGGTCCCTCGATCAGACCACATCTCGTATGGCTTTCCTTGGCGTGCAATAAATCTGCGTAATGACATAAGGAAGGAATCTGTGTCAAGACTAGGGAGGAGATCAAGGTGCACGCATCTGGTTGTAAGACACTTGTAGATAATTCCCCAGCGTTTCTCTCTTCTACGACCTATCTTTATCATGTATGGCCCAAAACAGTCTACGCCCGTTGACCAGAACGGCGGCTTATAGAGTCTCAGCCGTGATGAAGGTAAGTCAGCCATTTTGGGTGTAGAAGGTGAGGCGCGCCATCTCCTACAGTCCACACACTGGTGCTGATGCTTCTTAATGGCTTGACGTCCTCTGAGAATCCAATAGGTGCGCCGTATTTCCGCAAACAGCCTCTCTGCACCTGGATGAAGGAGCTGGTCATCATAAGTTTTTATGATGAGCTTGGTCAGGGGATGTTCAGCTGCTAATACGATGGGATGAATACTGTCTGGATCTAAGTCGGCAGCTCGACGGAGGCGGCCTCCGACTCTGAGGAGACCGGTAAGACTGTCATATTCAGGGGACAGCACGCTAAGACGGCTGTCTGAGCGGACTGGGTGCCCGATCTGGAGGGCTCGGGCCTCCTCTGGGAAGCTGTCAGTCTGAGCCAAGCGAAGCAGCATGGTCTTGGTTTCTAGTTGCTCCACTGCTGTAATAGGAGCGTCAGCCGCCCCGTGTTGGGTCTGGTATGTAGCAGCAATCAGCTCATCTAGCGTGGCATACTGTGTTGGATCCGGTAAGGTCGGGGATGCAGAAGCGTGCCCACAGAATGCAGTCTTCCTGAGCTCTGCCTCACTGCATGCCGGGAACTCTGTTGGAAACTTAGGCCAAGTGTCAGCAGTTTGTGACAGAAAGGGTGGACCATGTGACCAACGATTGCGGACAGTTAGGTCAGCAAGATGTTTCCCTCTGGTGATGTCATCAGCGGGATTGAGGTCAGAGGTCACATACCGCCACTGTTCAGGAGATGTCAGCTCCTGTATTTCACAGATTCTAGTCCCCACGAATACCTTATAGCGACAGGAACTAGACTGGATCCACTGCAGCACCATTGTAGAGTCTGTCCACAGGTAGATAGATTGCAGGAGAATGGTGAGCTCTGTCTGGAGTAATTTGGCCAATTGGGCTCCTGTGAGTGCTGCGCAAAGCTCCAGCCGGGGCATTGACACCTGTTTGCGTGGGGCCACTCTGGAGCGAGCCATCAGGAATGATGTGGTGATGGGCAGTTGTTGCTCGATTACTCGGAGATAAGCCACAGCCCCATACGCCTTTTCTGATGCGTCACAGAATATGTGAGCCTCGTATGTCACATTGCTGGAGTTGTGAGAAGGGGCGTAGCAGCGGGGAATGGTGACATGCTGAAGGTGTGACAGTTCGCCTTCCCACTCAAGCCAGGACTGAAGTAGATTCCCTTCGATGGGCTCATCCCATCCTCTCTCTGTGCTCCACAGGGCCTGTACAATCAGCTTGGCCCTTGTAGTGTAGGGACAAATATAACCTAGGGGGTCATACTGGGTAGCTAGTACCTTGTACACGTTGCGCAGCGTGACCGTGGAGTAGGTTATAGGGCGGTGCTTATATCCCAGGACATCTGTCGGGCAGTGCCAGCTGAGTCCTAATGTTGACTCTTGTGGGTCGAGACTTTTGAAGTTCAGCCAAAGCTCGCAGCTCTCTGATCTAGCTGAAGCGGGCAGGTGAGCAACTACTTCGGGCATGTTGCTCGCCCACTGACGTATCTCGAATCCTCCTTGAATGAGTAAATCTCTCATTCAGTCGATGAGCTGCTTTGCCTCTTCTGGGTTGGACAGGGACTGTAAACAGTTATCCACATAGAAGGCTGTGTGGACAGAGTCACAGATGTCCTTGTGGGTGTCTTCGTGCTCCCTTGCATGTCTCTGTAGGGCGAAAATAGCACAACGGGCTACATGTCGTTCCGAAGGGCAAAACTCTCCACTCATACGTCTGGGGGCCGGTCAGTTTCACAATCCCTCCACAGAAACCGTAGCAGAGGACAATCCTCTGGGAGCAGCCGAATCTGGTGAAACATGGCTTTGATATCTCCACTCACAGCTACAGGGTGTTGGCGGAAGCGGAGTAATACCCCCAGCAGAGTGGGCCCCAAGGGAGGTCCTGGTAAGAGGTAGTGGTTCAGGACGGCCCCCTGAAACTCGAACAGTTGAAGACCACCCTAGCCTTATTATTGTGATGTACCATGTGGTGGGGTACATACCATGACTCGGAAGAGCTATGTGTTTCATCTGGGCTCAGCTTAACAACATAACTAGAATCTACTAACCTGTGGATCTCCTGGCTGTATGTGAGGGTCAGATCAGGATTCTTGGCCAGCTTACGTTCAGTGGATCTGAGGAGGCCTTTTACTGCTTCAGGAGAGACACACATCCGTGGAAAGTCCCTTCTTCTCAGCAGCGGAGTGGCGTATCTCTCGACACCGTCTACTGGGACTCTGATGGTCTTTGTCTCCAACATAGCTACCGCCTCTCCGTCCTCCTTTGACCGTGTGACCTCCTTCTCTGTCCTGTAGGGGGGAGCATCTAGTTGCCACAAACGCTTCACATCTTGATGCAGGGCCTCTGCAGGAGAAAGGCACATGTTCAGGCACTGCAGGTCCCCCTCAGATGTAGGCATACTACTGGCCGGCCCCTGGATGGCCCATCCGAGCTTGGTGCAGATAGCTACTGGCCCTTTGGACGACCCCCGAAGGACGGGGCGGACAGGGGTGATGAGATGAGCGTTATCTGAGCCAATCAGCACCAAAGGTTGGATCTGGTTAAATCCCTTAATCTGGACTTTCTGTAAGTGAAGATACTTCTTCTTTAGCTGTTCAGCTGGACATGACTGAGTAGCTAGGCTCAGTTGTTGGGCTGTGAAGGCATGTGTTACTTTGTACCTCACTTTGGGCTTAGCCCTTGGTGACACCTGAAATGAGACAAAGCCTCCCTTCATCTGGATTACATCTCGACGGATAGTTCTCAGTGAGAGTGTTGCTTCCTCCTGTTCCAAACCTAGAGATGTAACTGCCGCTGGAAGCACAACAGTCTTCTCTGAGCCGTCATCGAGCACAGCAAATGTATCCAGTGATTTTCCCCCATGATGTAGTTGGGTACTACCTGGTACTACCTTAAGCATAACACGACCTGAGTGACTTGAATAGTCTAGGTAGACCATACTAGTACTCAGTTAGTATGTTAGGGTCCCGCTTCTTGGCCTCAACCAGGTCATGGAGCACCGACAAATGCTGGTCACCACAGGTGCTGCACGGCTTCTTCAGAGTACACTGCTCTGGAGAATGTTTACGGCCACAGTGCCAGCATTTGGCCTTCTCGGTAATCCAGGTAGCCATAGCTTTGAGGTCTAGCCTTTTGAATCCATCACAGCCATTCAGATAATGCTCTGTCCCTTCGCAGTATGGACAATAAGGTTTGAACTTCTGTTTCTTCTTAGGTTGGACTGTCGGATCTGGAGCTGTAGATTCTCCCTCCTGTTTTAGCTTGGGCTGGATTTGGGCCGTAGTAGATGGAAGCAGATCTGTTGTGTGGCTTGAGCCCTGCTGAGGCTTTGAGTAGGTTCTTCTCTGGACGTGGCTTGTCCGGGGGCATTTGAGAGGCTTGTCTGGATAGCTGAAGGACTTGGGATTTCCGTTCGAGCCATTCTGAGAAGTCGTACATATTGTATGTTCGGCTGCTGCCACTGCGGATGATCCCCCGGGTGATACAGTACTCGATGAAGTTGTCCCTGTAGTTCAGAGGGAGCTTGGTAAGCAGTCTGTCCACATGTGAACCACAATGAAGCTCGCTGGCTGCTACTTCATCCATGGTACTGAGAAGCCCGACCAGGCTGGACACCGACAGGGAGAGGTCTTCAATAGCTTGAGAGTCTCCGGCTCTAATAGGGGGGCAGTTTAATATAGTGCTAAACTCACTTTGGACTAACTGCCTTGGCTGTCCAAACCTCTGCTCTAGCGCCCTCATTGCACTAGTGTAGGGAGTGCGGTCGTGAATGTAGCGCTTGGCTACCTGTAAGGCGCTGGGATGCTCTAGATGATCTAGTAGGACCTGATACTTGTAATCTTCTCCCAGATGAGAATGTGGCCCTAAGGTGCTGTCCAGCCCTTTCTTCAATAAGGCGAAGTCACTCTCTCTCCCCGACCGGAAGATCACCAGCTTAGGCTTTGGGATGCCGTATGAAGATGCCACCATCATCTCCATCAGGTTTGGTAGAGGCGTTCCTGCTGGGTAAGTTGTGGCAACCTGTGGATTATGGTGTTCAGCAGAGGAAGATGATGAATAGTTACTTCCTGAGGGATAAGGAACATAGTACTTGCCAGCTGGATCAGGCAAAGCTTCAGGATGCAGTATGGTGGGCACAGGGCGATGAGCTTCTGTCCATTGTGATGGCTGGGTCACAGGCGCTGGTGGACGTGAAGGTTGCTGCAAGTACACAGGATTAGCTGGATGTCTGACTTGGAAGACAGGAGCAGCGGGATGTGACATCTGCTGCAGACTCATTGGGTCCACAGCCCGTGATAGCTGGTGCACTGAAAGATGAGCATGTTGTAGTGGCTGATCAGCTGGGGATGCAGAATGTAATAGCTGCACCTGGCCTGTTTATCAGGGGCTGATGTTCCGATCGCTGATATGAGAAGGGTTCAGCAGTGCATCGTCCAGGTCTCCTGAGTGGCGTCGATGCGGCTACATAAGTGGCAGGGTGCAGCACTGGCTGAATGTGAAGGCTCACTTTACGGGGAGGTGATGGAGCAGATGTTTCCACTGGCGTCGGCATGTTTGCAGGTGTTGTGGTGCCCTGCTCGGAGGGACTTACTAGCACAGTTAGTGGCTCTGTGGTATCATGTAACACCTCATTGCTAGGTTGTAGTGGTGCAACTTCTGTTATGGAGGAAATATGTTGGGGTTGTTCTAACGCTCCTGTTTCTGGGGGAAGAGGACTGCCAGGTTTAGAAGCTTGCTCCAAACGCTCCACCCGCTTTAGTAATGCCCCACGAGTTTCCTCCATAGACACTTGCAGTTGAGTCATGTGTTGGAGGACACTGCTCCAAACTGATTCCATCTTCTGCCATCTCTCATCCTCTTCATAGTTGGAGCTGCTTGAACTACTTGGAGCTCTAGATGGCTCAGTTAGGTTGTGCTCATAGTCCACCAGATGTCCCGGAAGTTTCTTCTCCCGCGCTGGACGGGGGCTATTCGATGCACCTCTATCCTGAGGGTTTGCCATCTCATTAACTCAGCCAAGGCGAAATCCGGCTCGAAGGACCACTTGTAATGTATGTTTGCACTGATTGCCGATCACGCTTCAACTGAGTCGTCCTCGGTCAGAAGGAATGGTACTCCACAGTGAGGTAGTTCAAATAACTTTACTAAGGAGGTGGCAGATGACATCAACAGGATGTACAGCGTTGGTAGGGAGGCATTACAGTATTCACATGCAGGTAAAGGGGGTGTGAGTGTGTATATGGGTGTGTGTGGTCATACAGGAATGCAAGTAAATACGTTATCCTCCGACACACCTCTCATCTGTGCAGAACTGCGCTGAACACGTTCCCAACCGGAAGTACAGATACCGAGGTGCATCATGGGTAACGTAGTATAAACAGTTACAATGAACAAGCGGACTTTTAACACCTTTGATTGGTCGGCGAAAATGTCGAAGGAGCGCGCTCAGTATTTTTCGCCAGCAGAGCAAGAACTCTTGATTGAGGGATTTCAGGAGTTTCAGAGTTTAATTAAAACGCAAGGGAACACTGCAAAGGCTGCAAAAGCAAGGAGAGAGGGCTGGCAGAAAGTTGCTGACAAATTAAACTCGTAAGTAATTTAATAATAATAATAATAATAATAATAATAATAATAATAATAATAAATTGGATTTATATAGAGCTTTTCAAGGCACCCAAAGCGCTTTACAATACCACTATTCATTCACTCTCACATTCACACACTGGTGGAGGCAGCTACAGTTGTAGCCACAGCTGCCCTGGGGCAGACTGACAGAAGCCAGGCTGCCATATCGCGCCATCGGCCCCTCTGGCCAACACCAGTAGGCGGTAGAGTAAATTTATTATATTATATTATATTATATTACATTATATCCTCTTTCACATTAGAGCCACAACAGGACCCACTAGAACATGGGAACAAGTAAAAGTGAAATATAAGAATATTCTACAGAATGGTAATATTTATCACTTATATTGCTTTTAGTCTCTTGGAAAGAGACCCTGAAATAATCTGTTTGTTTGTTTATAACAACAACCAAGAAAAGGGCAGAGCAAAAAAAGACAGGTGGTGGTCCTGCACCCCCTCGTCAACAAGTTGGTTAAGTAAATAATACCCTCACGGGAAAATCGATATCTCTCTATGAGCACACTGTCGCGGTGAGCTAAAGGATCCTGTCTATCCCGCAATATACGCTGAATTCTGAAAACTCTCCTTATCAATCTTGCACCTTCCGCAATGGGCTGCTGCGTATACGGACAGGACATGGCTGCGACAGACTTCCCAAATCCACCTTCGCTTTTATAGCCGTGGTCTCTCATCTTAATTACATGAAGTAATTTACTATTACTACTCTAAAATATGAATTACATCTGAAATAATCAAATACATGAAATAGAATGATTAATAGTACATTTCCCTTTTTTTAGGAAATGACCTGTATGTATCTGTATGAAATCAATAAAAGGATCAAGTGCTGCATTATCTTTAGTTACATTGATAATATTTATTTATGGAAAAACAGTGGTAAAATATCGCTGTTGCTTTCGTATACATGAAGCGGACATACCTGAGTGGCCGCGATCTAATCTTGTTTACATAAAGTAAGCCTGCTCCTGAGCAGGTTTACGCTTACGGATCTGTTGCTATGACAGCAAGTCCCGGATGAGCTTCGGAGAACCGAACGATCCAAGATCACGCGAAATCGTCAACAATCAAATCCAGCTAACTTACTTAGCGAGGTACGAAGAACGGACCCCAGGTAACAGATTCCACACAAAGACGTAGACACAGAGCGGACCCGACGCATCAGAATCAGCTTTCTTTTTCTCGGCTTTCTCACCCGACAACCCGTAGACGGACACGCCGTCGTGGCTGAAAGCCGACAGCTCACTGATTCTGATGCGTCGGGTCCGCGCTTTGTGTTTAAGTCTTTTTTGCGCTAGATTCTGAGCTGCAGGTTTTATCTCTCTCCAACCAAAATTCACTGAACCAGCAGCAAAAGAAGATCAAAACTACGCTTCACATTTGATAAATGTCATCATTAATTCCCCTCTTACTTTGCTGTTCTGCTCCCACCACGATAAAAATCACAATTTATGCACAGCTCTCTCTCTCTCTCTGTACTTCAAGAACAGTTTCCCGTCTCAAATCTCTGTTTTCTGCATTATTCACTTGCTTATTACCCACCAGTCTGCCGTTGTTTACAGCGCTGTCGGCCGCTGTCTTTCTTTCCTTTCTTTTTTTTTTTTTTTACTCAAATGACCTCGGACAAAAAAAGCCTAATTTCTGCTGTTCAACACTAAAATTATGCAAAATTGCAGAATATTTTTAAGGTCATCTGCCATAAAAAGCCCAGCCAGGAAAATCTCCTTGTTTTTCTGTGTTTTATTCTCAGTTACTTTGTCACAAAGGCATCTGCTGTGATGCTTACACCTCCAAGTCTCACAACTGTCAGTACTGATAAATGATCAGAATTATAATATTTCTGATATTAAGCCACCTTTTAATTTCATCACACAGACAGAGGATTGGAGGCAATGTTTGAGTTTGAGCACCAAGTCACCTTACAAAGATGCACTCTGATAATAGGGGTTCACCAAATTCAACTTGACTCTCAAACTTAACGTAAACTCTGCTTTGGATTGAACGGGCCAGTGTTTACTGAAATGTAATGTTGTCTGTGTGTTTTGCTATTTTTGCAATCTGTGGGCACTGTGTGAACACTTTGTTAAAGGGACGGGAGTAAAAACAGCTTCCTTCATGTTGGTGGCTGGTTAGAGC
The DNA here is from genome assembly GCF_900408965.1 of Simochromis diagramma. Classification (NCBI taxonomy): domain Eukaryota; kingdom Metazoa; phylum Chordata; class Actinopteri; order Cichliformes; family Cichlidae; genus Simochromis; species Simochromis diagramma. The sequence continues at coordinate 953,053 of NW_024387121.1, read as the reverse complement.
CACTCTGTGACTCTGACTGGTACCATGTCATCTGTCAGCAACCATTACAATCAGGACTAAATATCCCTGCAGTCTGGGAGCAAACATCCTCACCTTGCCTCTGCCCAGGTAGCGATGGACAAAGTCCTTCCAGCTGATCTCTCTGCCGGTGTCTCTGAAGTAGAAATACAGCAGAGCCGAGCTCAGTCCGGCCACCGTGATCGCCACGTAACGGAAATCCTTCTCATCCCAGGGGAAGTCGCCCTGCAGACCAACACAGGCAGAGGAGGAAAGTTACCTGCAGGTTATCATTTGTTAATGCGATGACACGCTAATGAAAGAGGAAAGGATGATGCTGATTTGAGGAAAGATTGGTCAGCTGCAAGAAATAAGAGATGAGTAAGAACAGCGTTGGGCTGCTCGCCCGTTACGTAAAATAAATATATTGAAAAACTGAGGCTGTATTCATAATTCTGTTACACTTATTTTGTAAAATAAAAACTGAATGGTTCTTTCAATGTTTACGACATACCTTCTGCATTCGCCTCCACCAGTCCTTTCCTCCTCCTCCTCCTCCTCTCTTCCCCCCTCCTCCTCCGGTTGGTCCTTTTTTTCCATCTGAAATTCAGAAATGTCATTTTAGCTACAGTTCCTTTTCTAGTTTCTCAGTTTTTATCCATGAAATATCAGGATATTCTTTTGTAAACTGGATTACTTATTTCAGTTTGACATGCATTTGATCTGAAGTTACAGCCCCATCCCGGATCCTGCTCACTGGCTCAAGTTGAGGAAGCTACTCGGGTAAATTTTTAGGGCTTTTTCATATTTATATTAAAAAAAAAAAAAAAAAAAATTCTGATGGCCACCAAACACATTTTGGCCTTGGAAAGGAAAATGACCAGCAGGGGGTGCTGGAGTTGATTCCAGCTGTCATAAGGCAAGAGGCAGGGTACACCTGTACAGGTCATCAACCTGTCACAGGGCTGACACAGGTTTGCGTGAGTCTCGAGAAGCTGATTCCTCATATTGAACATCAGCATTTGAAATGTATAATTTAAAATGCGTTATACCACAGGTGTATTTAGCCATTTAGTTTTGTTTTTCACATTCTTGGTAATAAAAAAAAAAATTGTGAATAACTATTCACAATAATATCAAATGAAACAAACTTTGTGAGTTTTTTTAAATAGTTATTGATGTTTGAGAAAAACAGAAAAGCAGATCCCACCTTTGGGCTCTGTGGCGTAGAGTCGCCGCTGAGCTAACTGGAATCTGCGACAGGACAGGAAGTTAGCTGGAGTCGGAGTTATGTTCTGAAAAAGACCACACAGTCACCGCTGGTACACTGGACACCATCTACAAACAACAACCTGCTGAAGAATGGCTTTTAGCAACTATAAACCTCTAATCAGTGGAGGTCACATTCATTCAGTGGGTCCATCCTTGACTCATTAGGGAATGAGTCAAGGACAAATACTATATATTTGTATTATATATTATAGCTAACTAATACATTCCTGGTTCTTGGGGAGAAAATGTAACAGTAACTCAAATAACCACTTTTTACAACCAACATTCAGTATGCAGAAGGGTATCTCTGAACGCACAACATGTTGAAGCCGCAGCAACAGAAGACCACACCAGATGCCACTCCTGTCGTCTAACAATAGGGCTGTAATTCGGGATTTACGGGGTGGCTTAAGTGGTAGAGCAGATCACCTTCTGATTGGAAGGTTGGTGGTTCGATCCTTGGCTTCAGTCTGCTTGCCAAATACCCTTGGGAAAGATACTAACCCCAAGTTGCCCTCAGATTCGTTCATCAGAGTGTGAATGTTTATTAGTTTGCACTTGAGTTTAGAAGTGCTTGTGTGAATGAGACATGTTGTATATATAGTTGCTTTGAGTACTCCAGGAGAGTAGAAATAAGTATATAAGAATCAGACCATTTAATTCACACAGGCTCACCAAAACTGGATAACAGAAGACTACAAAAATGTTGGCTGGCCCGATGAGCCACGGTTTCTGCTGTGACATTCAGACGGTAGGGCCAGAATCTAATTCAAACAACATGAAAGCTTGGATCTATCCTCACTTGTATCAATGACTCAGGCTGCTGGTGGAGTAACAGAGTGGAGAATATGTTGTTGGCAGACTTTGGGTACCAATTGACTACAACTTAACAACTTTGCCTGAGTATTGCTGCTGACCATATCATCGCTTTATGACCACCGTGTACTCATCTTCTCACGGCTGTTTCCAAGCAGGAAAATGCACCACGTCACGAAACTCAAACCATCTCATGCTAATTTCTTAAGCTCACCCGGGAGGTCTAACCCAGTGGGAGCAAGATGTACCGAATGAAGTGCCCGTGAGCGAATAAAATGTTAAACTCATGAAGTTTTTCTTTTCTATTCTTTACTCTCTCCTGCATAGTAAGGCAATTGAGCTCACAAGCGCTGATTGTTGCCCCTCCACAGGCTTCCAGAAGTTGGCCAATTAGAAGACATTGAGCTCATATGACGTTTAGCTGCTGAAATGGATTTTCTCAGGGACTAACAAAAAAGGTACAAGTATAAAATAAATATGACTTCACGATGAAAGCTTGAACTAATTTGCTTTTAAGCAAAAAAAGAAAAAAAAGACTTTAAACAATTGTTTCAACTAAACTTGGCAGGCAGTCGTCCTCGCTAGTAGCTACTCGTGCCTCGAGTTTATTTAGTTAATTAAATTTCTAAAACACACAGAAAGGAAACTTGCGTTGACTAAGTTTCTGGTGGATTTTTATGTTTCTGTAAAAAAATGATAATTTTAAAAACTCTTTCGAAGACACCTTCCGTCACTTACCGGGCCGGTGGAGTTTCTGTATCCGGCTCTGAAGAGCTGTCCTGCGGTCACAGCTGACAGCCTGGCCCGGGCTCCTCCAGCACGGCAGAAAGGCAGAGCGGCCGCCGAGAGAAGCCTCAGTAGCCGAGACATCCCCGCTGTGCCGCGTACCCAGATTTTCAGGCCACAAAACACAACTTTTTTATTTAGTTGGTCTTACTTCTGTCCCTGGGATCCTTCATGTAACGCCTGCAAGTGTTATTAAGTAACAGCGTGAGATGTCAACCGGAGGATGATGTAAAGGCCCTTGAGGCTTCCCATAAAATGCCTGTCAGAAATTGTTACTGAAGGAAATATATTTAGCAATAATGAAATAGTCATATTCCTCATTTTCAAATGTATTACAGCAATATTACTATTTTGAATTTATTCAACAAAATCACATTTATTTGTGTTAAATATAAATTTATTACAATCAGGCATCATACAGGTCCTCATAGCACAGCCTGTCACTTATTGGCTTAGAGAGAAAGCCTGGCTCGAGTGCTGTTACCAAAACATGCAATGACTTCGCTTCTTTCCTCATGACATTCATTAATACAGTCCCGATCAAAGGTTTAGGACCACATGCCTTTAAAAAGCCAAAATGTGGATTCATTGTCATTTTGTGTCAGGTAGTCACACTGTCATGAGTCATGACTGATGGCAAAGGAGAAAAAAAGTTCCCTTTTTGAATGTGGTCGGGTTGTTGAACTGCATAAGCGGGGTGTTTTGCAGCGCGCTATAGCTGCTGAGGTGGGACGCAGTAAGACAGTCATTTGCAATTTCTTAAATGATCCTGAGGGTTATGGAACAAAAAAAAATCAAGTGGAAGACCCAAAAGTTCACCAGCACTGAGCCGGAGGATCCAATTGGCTGTCCGTGAAGACAGTGGAAGATCCTCGATCCAAATTAAGGCCGTTACTGATGCTGACTGCATCCCCATAACCACCAGACGGCATCTGAGACTGAAGGGCTTCAAAAACAAAAATGTCTTCAAAGGTGTCGTCTCCTTGAACGCCACGTTTGGACTTTGCAAGAGAGCACCAAACATGGGACACTGAAAGGTGGAATAGAATAGAATAGAATTCAACTTTATTGTCATTGCACATGCACAGGTACAGGGCAACGAAATGCAGTTTGCATCCATCCAGAAGTGCTTTAGTGATATAGATATATTACAATAAATATTAGCAATAATATAGATATGTGAGTATATTACAGAAATGGGTCTATTATGGAATGTTATAATGTACACGGTATGAAGTATGTTGTGAATATTCTATAACTATAGGTATGTACAGGCTGTAGTGAGTACAAGCTATGTACAGGATATGAACAGGATATAAATATGAAAAACTATACAGAATATGAAATAAATAACTTTACAGAATCTGAGATATACAGCTATACAGAAATGGGAACTATGCAAGTTGTAAACAGTTGTAGGGTTAAAAATTATCGTATGTACAGAATGATTATTACAGAGCTATACAGTAGTGCAGTTAAGATAAGTGAGATATGTGGATAATTCTACAGAGGCTATATAAAGTGCTGGTGGTTGTGAGTGGTGGTTCAGTCCATGTTATTATTGTGTGTTTGAGGGTACAGTTGTCCATTGTGGAAGAAAGTTTTATTCACTGATAAGAAGAAATTTAACCTTGATGGTCCTGATGGCAGATGTTTTCTACGCGCAGCGGTGGAGGGGGCACCATAGTGGTCTGGGGTGCTTTTACTTTCAGTGGAACAATGGAGCTTCAGGAGATGCAGGGGCGTCAAACGGCCGCTGAGTATGTCCAGATGTTGCAGAGACCATCCCTCATGACTGAGGGCCCTCGTCTGTGTGGTAACGATTGAGTTTTTCAACAGGACAATGCGCCAGTACACAATGCCTGCAGAACAAGGGACACTGCTAGGAGAATAACATCACTGTTTTGGACCATCCTGCTTGTTCCCCTGATCTAAATACAATTGAGAACCTTTGGGGCAGGATGGCAAGGGAAGTTCACAAAAATGGACAACAGTTCCAGACAGAAGATGCCCTTCGTGTGGCCGTCATCACCACTTGGAAAAATGTTCCCAATCACCTCATGGAAATGCTTGCAACAAGCATCCCGCAATGAATTATTGAAGTGATCAAAAACAACAGTGGCGCTACTTATTACTGAGTTCATGCTTGCAACCCGTTTACAGGGCTTTTTTTGGTGGTGTGGTCCTAAACTTTTGATCAGCTGTAAAACAGCCTGTTTCAGTTTAAGCATTGTTTTCAATAAATTGCAGGCTCAAAAAATGTTTGGTCTCTCTCCCATCCATCCATCCATCTTCATCCGCTTTGTCCGGGGCCGGGTCGCGGGGGCAGCAGCCTAAGCAAAGAGGCCCAGACCTCCCTCTCCCCAGCCACCTCCTCCAGCTTATCCGGGGGAATACCAAGGCGTTCCCAGGCCAGCCGAGAGATATAATCTCTCCAGCGTGTCCTGGGTCTGCCCCGGGGCCTCCTCCCGGTGGGACATGCCTGGAACACCTCACCCAGGAGGCGCCCAGGGGGCATCCTTGTCAGATGCCCGAACCACCTCAGCTGGCTCCTTTCGATGTGGAGCAGCAGCTGCTCTACTCTGAGCCCCTCCCGGATGGCCGAACTTCTCACCCTATCTCTAAGGGAGAGGCCAGCCACCCTTCGGAGGAAGCTCATTTCTGCCGCTTGTATCCGCGATCTCGTTCTTTCGGTCACTACCCACAGCTCGTGGCCATAGGTGAGGGTAGGGACGTAGATCGACCGGTAAATTGAGAGCTTCGCTTTTACACTCAGCTCCCTCTTCACCACGACGGACCGGTGCAGCGTCCGCATTACTGCAGCTGCAGCCCCAATCCGTCTGTCGATCTCCGGCTCCCTTCTCCCATCACTCGCGAACAAGACCCCGAGATACTTGAACTCCTCCACTTGGGGCAGGAACTCATCCCCGACCCGGTCTCTCTCCCATTTCTTCTTATTGCATGTTGAAGCTCTACTTGGAACCTTGTTAAGAGCCAGCCATGCAAAATAAGATTTATTTGCCATTTTTCAAGTTGTCTTAGACTTTTGTTTTGTTTAATTTTAAATCAATCTAAATAAAATATTTGGTCACTTTAAGCAAAAAGCTGTGCTTCTGTTAATTTGAAAAAAGTGTTAAGTTTAAGTTGCAACTAACTATTAATTGATCTTGCTATTCAAAGTGTTAATAAGTTACTGTTTGGTATATTAAATATTAGAAAAAGGGACAAATATTGCTCTTTAGCCACTGATTTTAAGAAAAGCAGCAAATACAAAGAAAAAACTAAAGCCAGCAAATGTTTTGTTTGCCTTCTTTTAAAATAATTTCAAATTATTGCCTAATAGAAATGGACTTTTCGCTATACTAAAGGAACACTTAAAGAATAATAATAAATAGAGCAAGTGTGTGTGTACTATTGCTTTAAACATTATTCATGGAGATATTAAAGATAAAGAAATATTAAATTCATTCATGTCACACAATAAGAAGAAGAGACACCCGCAGAGAATCATCAGGTATTTGTACAGAGTGGCAAGTGACCTATAATGCAGACTGTAATGGAGGTTTTAATGTTGTTTTTGATTGGTGTAAATACACTCATGAAGTGAAACTCAACAAATAACAAATGTAGCACACAATAACACCTGAGTAAAATATAAAAGAAGAGAAACCTAAGTCATGAATCTATAAAACAGCAGAAATCCATCTCTCTGCAGCTTTCAGCTTCCTCTGTAAGTGCTGTAGGAGAAGCGACTCATCAGTAGAGGGATGTGAAACCTCTGCTCCGGCTCACTGATGGTGAACACAACCTGGAAACACACAAACGCACACACAAATGATTACAGCAAGATGAAAAATGCCTTTTAATGTTTGATACAAAAATGATTTCAACAAAAACATTGGTTGTTGTAGACCCCACTGTCTTTGATGTCACAGTTTTTATTGGACATGAAGATGTGAATAATGCTGTGACATTATTATAAACACTTTGTTGAAGTAAGTATAAGTAAGTAAGAATGTTTTTAAAATTTAAATTTTCCTGTTGCTCATTTGTCGATAATGACATTTGTGTGTTTTAGGAGATTTGGCGACCCCTTGTGGTGAACAAACTAACTGCTACCAAACTGTTTCTGTTCCCAAATAAATGTGTTGTCTTTACATCTTGTCCTACTCGTGACACTTATAAGGATCTATTCACATGTGTGCGTTACTATATACCTAAATCAGACCAGTTTACTTCTTTCAAATATAGGATAGTGACACCTCATGACCCACCTCCACATAGGGGTAGAAAGAGGGCTGACCAAGGCCTTCCCAGTATGAACCCGTCTCAAAGCGGAGCTTGTACATGCCAGGGGTGAAAGCTTCTTGGTTGATGAGTCCTGGGCAGCGGCCATCTTGGTTTGTTGTCCTAAAAATTAATAATTAATAAATTATTAATTAGTTCTATGTGCAGGTTTTCGTCAGCTCACCTGGAAGAAAAGCTCTTCCCTGATTTCTTTAGTTGTCAAAAGAAATCACCCCCCCCCCCCCCCGCCCCCCATTTCTGGCCTTTTCAGTTTTTGATTTTATCAGGCTTCAGGCTTTGAATAATAAACACGTTAACAGGAGATTAAGCTACGTGTAAGAATGTATGAAAGCCTACCCGACACTCAGCATGGCCCAGATCATCAGCTTGGAGTCCAGTCGGTGCAGGCTGAGGGCCATCCTGGCTACCGGGACGCCGTCGGTAGCGTTCAGCACGTGAGTGGTCAGAGGACTGGACTCCGCCATGATCTGCTGGATGGCAGAGGACAGGTCAGATTTAAATGTGGGACCTTTAGTTACAGTAATCGACGTCATGACACCATCGTATGGAAGAATGTTCAATCTGTGAGGCCGTTCTGAAGGCAAAAGGGGATCCAAGCCAGTACCCAGTAGCAAATTGTGACCAGTGAAGATATAGAAACAATGATTTCCCTCTTAATACCAGTCTATGGTGGTCATCTGATGCTCATCTACATCTAACACCTCCATGTACAGCAATCACAGTCCTCTCGACACCAAATAGGACAGAAAAAAGAGCAATGCAACAATAACCTTAAGCTTTATTAATATGGTCAATGATATTATGTCTGCTAACTAAAAAAAGAAACTATCAGGAATCCTCCTCTGTCTAACATAACTGTTTGTGTCTTGTTTTTTTTAGATTAATAAAAGTACAAGGATAAAAACCTTTTTGTCTCTTCAAAACTTCTAAAAAATAGCCAGAGGTGCTTTCATGATCGCTGCCCACCACTTATGCAATAGTTTGCAACTGGTCACAGAGTGAAAGAGCAGAATTGTTAGCAGTGAGTCTGCACTTAGTGATCTGTCCGAGAGGGATTTCTGTTCAGAGACAGGTTGGCTCCCACCAGGCAATGCGCACAATCGGCTTGCGATCAGAAGCAGTTACCTCGGTCAGCCTCTGCGTGTGCAGTGATTACCAAAATTCTTTTTAAAAAAGAAAAAAGAAATCAATCACCCAGCAATCCTCCCATCTTATTTTTATAGTGTGGCTGGAGCACAAAGCAGCGTTTTCTATACTGCAGCCAGACACCAAAGGGAGCTGAAGATGCTTTAGCTTCACTTTTGAGAAGCTGTGACATTCTCATCTTTATTTACAGCGATTCAGACTGAATTTACACTTCAGCTCTTCGACATCAGAGTGTTTAATGTAGCAGTCCAACGTTTGAGTGTCACACCTACATTTTCTCAATATGTCCCATCTTAGCAAATGATCATAAGGACAGATGTTGCCATAGACTCTGGTCTGACACCTGCAGATTACAGCTCTGTGCTCCAAGTTTAATAAACTACTCAGAAGACAAGGATTATGATGTCATGATATTACCTGTCAGTCATGTGACCATGTATCTCATGTTTATTTTCCTCAGCGATCACTTTAATGTAAACAAAAATGACTAATATATAAGTCTTTGAAGTTTCATGTGACACCTTCTGTGTGTTAAGACACTGAGTCCATATCAAGAGGTCTCAACACAAACAATTATTGGAAACTTTCTTGAGGAATTAACGATAAATATGCTTCAAAATAGGAATAAAGAATATTATAAGCCTAAAGAGTTCACATATGAAGCTTACATATCATTATAAGATGACCAGAGGACACATACCACTTCTAAGTGGAGACAAGAGCAGCACATACATGCACTGGTGACACTTTAAAACACTGAAGTGCATCAGTGTGAAACAGAAACACCTCAGGCCTCATTGCTGTAGTCTATAATAGGAGAAGCCTTACCTGTGTGAGAGCTCTCCCCTCTGCTGCAGCCAGTTCATTCAGTATTCCAAACTCCTCCAACCAGCTGTGGTATCACTGCACACTCCTCCCTCATACACCTACCCACCATGCACTTTAAACAGACCCAGTCTCAAAGGTTGTCCTGATTCTAATAAATCATTAAAACCAGCCAAGAGAGTGCAGCTTTCCTTCAGTCAACAACACGTGATTCATTTAATCACTGGGATTGTTTTGCATGATTAGGCTCATTGTAATGTCAGACATCCCCTACTATGCACCTCTGACTATGATTTCTTCTGATACCATTTGACTGGAAGAGACTGGAGCAATCCCCACTGCCAGCTAGCATTTTAGTTCGCAGGCAGAGATTAAATGCAGAAGCTTTAGTTGCTATTGTTACTGGCAGGTTAGGAATAACAGCTACTGGGTGAGGCATGGGTAAATTCACAAGTTTGAATACAGTGTTTACCCACATGCAACATAAAAGATGGATGTAAAGCAGGCTTTTGCAAGTGCTGTTCAATGCTGCAGGTTTTGGTATCGATCAGATGCTAATCACATACAGGGCAATATCGATGCCGATATCAATTCTTTTAGCCTATAAAGGAAAATCATGTTAGAGGATGAAGTGCGTCATGATTTACACGTATGAAATGATGATTCATCATCAGTTTGCAAATTCTAAACACATTTTAATGATCACAAAATCACTGTGAGACTTTTACTCTCCACAATCTTAAGTTAATACAACAAATCATAGCTTTCAACTGTCTGTGTGTTTTCAAACTGTCCTCTAAGTTCAGTACGAGCTACGATCGTCCAGGATATGCTCGCTAGCTAGCAACCAGGGTTGCCAACTCCTCAGTAAGGAAAATCGTTATTGGCTGTCCTAAAAGTCTCTAGAAGTCGCTAAATGACGTCATCACCTAATTTGCATAATTGGTCATGCTAATCTAATTGTAACCTATGTTGTTGGAGAGAGAAATAACATCGTGGAAGAGACATAAAGTGAGTAAAAAACGTCCTAAATGCATTTAGAGTTTATTTAGAACTACAAATTAAATTTCTTTTAGCAATTATTGTTTTTTTTAATGTCACAATTCCAAACCTGCTCCTTTACCCGGGCTTGGACCGGCAAAAGTGACCCGAAATAGGCACTCTGGTGGAGTTACTTTGTGTGTGTGTGTTTATAAGTAGTTTTAAACATTGTGATCCACAAAACAGCATAAGAGTAAAAGAGTAAAAGAAGAACTGACTGCGTTACAGCACCCGCTGCTTGTTGAGAGTAAAAGCGATACACGCTTTCACGTCTTTTTTTTTAGCTAAGGGGTCTGAAAACTGGCTAAATATAGCAACAAAGTCGCTAAGTTGGTAACACTGCTAGCAACTTGTCAGACCCAGTTTCATTGATCCTTTTGCACTAGTTTCAGCCCAATACCAATACCAGCATTGGCATTAATGCTATCGACATTTGGATCAATTCGCCCACCTCTAGCTTTTGCTTCTTTTGTTTTGAAACTGGATCTGACAAGTTGCTAGCTAGCGAGCATAGCTCCTTTCACAACCACCAGAGTCTCCCCCTGCAGGACACGAAGAAGAATGCAGGTTTAAATTCCACTTCCATGATGGTTTTACCTTTCAGACCTGTCTTTGTGTCTAACATGGATGAAGGATTCATTTTTTAAATTGCTGCAGTGACTCGTCCAATGATATACGGTATATGGTATATCCTTTCATCCAACTCTGCCAAAGGTTTGGATTATTCCCTATGGATAAAATGTGGGAGGTGCTTACCTTTGATTCTTGTTGTTTTTATTTTAATGTGATGCGGTTCAAAATGATTGTCTTTTGTTAAGAGTTCCTGTAGGTGGCGCTTAATGTTTCTGCCTCTACTTATGCAGTTACCCTCGTTTTTCTGAAGATTTTCCATGAAGCTCATTTTTAAACTTGACCTCAAGTACTCTGGTTGTTTATTAGCAGCATCAGATTCAGAGAGCAACTGGTTTTGTCCAGCTATGTTGAACTGTTTCTGAGTTTAGCTGGCTAAATGGTAATACTGATCTCCACCCAAACCTGACCACTCACCTGCCCTCTGAAGGGGAGACCTAATTTCCATACAGTAAACTTAAAAACAAAGGAGAGCATTCCAACATATCAAATGATTTGATATGTTGAATTACTACAGATAAAATTCATGAACTCATAAAAAAAGAATCACACCAGGTCCAAATGCACCTCGTTTATGAAAAATACCTTTATTACACTCACAGTTAAATAGGTTACATTCAGCACTGAACAAACACAAAAGCACTGACAGGAGAAGCTACGGCGACGTCAAATCAAGGATTTCCAAAATGAGTCTGCGTCCAAACTCGCTGGATTTCTTATTAAAACATTTAGTGTCACTTTGTTTTTAAAGTCTGAAATAAGGTTTCAGTATAAAGAGCTACTACTGTACACATGAATGTGTTCAAGTGTCACCTTTTAAACTGACAAATATTTAGAGCGTATTTACACTGACGGTTGTTCCTTTTAAAAGGTTCAGCAACTGTTTGGTGTCTGTGCTCGCCATTAAACCAATGATAAACATTATTTCATAAAATGAAAGCCACAACAGAAACCAGCAACACTGTAGTGGGAACAACAGTAATGTGTTATATATTGAATATTTTATGTGTAACTGGTCTGTCTTATTTGGCAGTGGCATATCAAATTGTAAAAATGGGTCATCAAATGTTCAGTAGCATGTCTTTTCAGTATGGTGATCTATTTTTTTTCTATTACCAGTTGAGTCTTTCAAAAATTCTTATTAGCATCAAAAGTACAGTTTCTGTAGCTGTAGGTGTGTCTGTCACTTCTTAGGTTTCATGTATTAATCTGGTCCTTATCAGGTCTTAAAATGACTTAAACACAACCTAAGATGAACACCAACATATGACATATTACACCGTGTCATTATTTACTGATAAAAATTGAAGCCAAACTGCAGAAGCAGTGTATGTACCCTACTAAGTTGCTTTTAGGACCTAATTTAGGAGCAAAATGTTGCAGCAATGGTTTTCTGGGCGACTCGTGTCTCACGTCATTGTGGAGGAACTCGTCATTACAGCGCTGCTGTTGTTCATTCATGTTTTCAGCATTCATTCATGCACAGCTCTCTTAAACCAACCACAGCGTTTCAGTTGAGTTGAGGTCTAGACTTTGGGCCACTGCAGCACCTTGATTTTTTTTTTGCTTCTTCAGCCAATCTGTTGGCGATTTGCTGCTGTGTGTGGGATCATCGTCCAGTTACATGACCCAGTTTGGGCAAAGCTTTAGCTGCGGGACACACGGCCGCATGTTTGACTTTAGAGCAGTTTGGTGTACAGAGGATTTCATGGTCGACTCAGTGACTGCAAGCTTCCCAAATCATCGTCCCTCCACCACCGTGCTGACAGTTGGTGTAAGGTGTTTGTGCTGATGTGCTGTGTTTGGTTTTCTCCAAATGTGCTGCTGTATATTATGAAGAAACAAAGCAAACTTAACATATGCTGCCATGTTGTTTTTCTAGGGAAGAAGTAGCCTCCTAGGAACCCTTCATAGTCGCACTTGTTCAGTCTTTTTTAAATTGATCTGACTTTGGGGTAAATTGGCTGGAATATTTCCTCCTGAGAAGTCTGGCAGCTGTCTTGAATGTTTTCCACTTTCTCGCTGTGGAATGATGCTGTGCTTTCTTTTTTACCAGGACTGTAAGTTAAACTTAGCTTTTTCATTCAGCTAGATATCTTAGCAAACATGAACCCAACAGTTTTAGTTCACGTGAAGCATATTGTTACCCACACCTGCCAAACTAATCCATGAAATAAACTGAACTCAAACTGTTTGTCAGTTTATTTGTCAGTTAACCCAAGCTAAACTGAAACAAGCACATGAAACCAACTATCACTCATGATCATAGAAAAAGTACATTTCCCTATTCGTATCTACTACATGGAGCTAATGAGCTAATGCTCATTTCAGGAAATTGTCTGGGCCTATATATAACTTTATAAGTGATTTCCTGAGTGGACTGAACAGTGAAATTTACCCAGAAAGTCATAAAGCCGTGCTCACTGAGCCTGTACCGCAGAAGCATTATGTGGTCACACAGCTGGTTACACATAATGAAAACAGGCCTGATGAAAATAAACTGTGCGATAAGGAGCCGCCAGCTGGTGCCACACAGACTTTAATAACAGTGATGAGTCTGACATGAGAAGCAAGGTTAGGGTGATGAAACAGACTCAAACGTTAAGGAAATAATCCAACAAGCTCATGAGTCTGCTCTTGCCTGTGTAGCCCACTAATGCAGTGTTTTCTGGCGGTGCAGAGGTGTTGGCCCAGAGGCCAAAATAAAATAATCTGCTGTGAGGAGGTATTTAGCTGCAGAACCATCAGTATGTTTTATTAAACTTTTCTATGATGTTCAGATATTGTCTAATGTGTCAACATGTGAATGTGGATCACTGGAATGGAAAACATAGGTGAAGGCAGTGCAACATACGGTGGCCCCGAGAGGTCAAACAGATTGCAACTTAAGAAAACACCATCAATTAGCAAAAAATGCTGCAAAAGCACACAAAACACAACAGAAATAGGAAAAAACAGATTTCCAAAAGCACAAGGGAAGTGTTTCTGGGGAGACAATAACCCGTTGCAGGAACCAAAATATGCTAAGATTGCACTGGGAGACACTTAAAAGAAGTTGAGGATCTATTGGTTTTGTGACAAAAGAAAAGATGAGAGATAAGTGTGTTAACCTAACTATTAGAATAAAAAACAAGCATAAAAAGTTTGGGAACCACTGCGTTAGGTTATTGTCTCCCCAGAAACTTCCCTTGGCTTTTTTCCTATTTCTGTTTCCTTTTCCCTATTTATATTTTGTTTTTCCTGTTTCCGTTTTGTTTTGTTTGCTTTTGCAGCGTTTTTCTTATTGCTGGTGTTTTCTTAAGTTGCAGTTCGTTTGGCCTCTCAGGGCCACCGTAGCAACATAATAAAAATGTCAAAGATATGTGAAAAAATCAAAAATCAGGGGTGGAGGAGAGTCAGTCCAAATGCAGGTCGTGTTGCCAGCGTCGTCTTGAAGCTTCGTCCATCCCAGCTGTTACAGATCTGAGCGTCTGCTTCTGGAAGGGAGTGAACATGAGAGGAATCTGAAGCAAGACTTCTAAGGATCTTCAGGACACAAAGAGAGAGTAAAACATGCAAAAAACTCATAAGTTGGTATGAAATACACTTTAAGGTCAATATCAGTGGAGCCTGATGATTTTAAAGATTTGGTTTAAACTACAATAAGGTTTATGTGTCCTTCTTATCCACCAAAATGACTAATCATGAAGTGACTTAAATCTAAATGACCAGCAGGGGGCGACTCCTCTTGCTGCAAAAATATGGCTGTTCCATAGCAGTACAAGGAAAAAGTGCGATCTGTTCCCAGGATTTGTACCTTGGTGAAACACTTTGCTGTTGAGTTTACAGTCGTAATATTGGATTTGAAGTCTTACTAAAAACAATATGATGTTAATTTTGGCCACCATTATTATTCTTGTTGCTATTTTTTGAGTGTTAACTGTCCCTCAATTTCTCAGCTCCACTCACCACCGTCTTGTTTCGAAAAATTAAGATGGTGAGAAAAGTCAGCACGAGGCTTCAAAAATAAGATTTGTCAAACTGATGGGTGAGATTACCGTGTCTACAATAATCTTTTATAGTCCATTAACTATGTGCTGTAGGTATTGGGCAGTAAAGGAAAGAGAAAGCAGATCTATCTTCATTATAGGGTTGGATACTTAATGCGCAAATGTCCAACTTCCAATTACTGCTGACCACTGCCGAATGTGTTTCCATGTGTTTTACCACCAAACAGTCATTGGCTTTAGTTTGTTTCACAGAGGATAAACTTACAAAGACTCAGAAACACACAGGAAACAGTCCGTTTTTTGCATTCTTTGTTGCTTTAGCAAAAACAAAGAGCAAACACACGTTAACTGCAAAAATCAACTGATGTAAGAGCTAGTTGAAGTCTTCCACAGCAAAGTAAGTGCTACGTTACGGTAGAGGACAGATCTGGAAATAGTTTAAATGATTCTACAGTAAAAGAATATTTAAAGTTATGTCATATCATATTATTATTATGTCATACTGCTCTTCCTTCTGAGCTCCATTTTTGTCCAAAACCTATTAAAGAGGACATATTCTGTTCATTTCCAGCTCCATCTCATGCTATAAAGGTCGTAGTGTATTTATATTTGTACGTCCCCTATCTCCTCCTAAGCCAGTGAACAAATCTTGATAAAAACTTCTAGAAACATGGCTTAATGCACAGTGAGTGCAAACATCTGTATGTTTATATGCACATGTACACACGGCACTTATTCTTTATTGACCTAACATTAAAGTGTAGGTTTGCACATTTTTATTAATGGACTCTACCAGAGTAGCTCTGCATGATTTATTTATTTATTTTTAACCCATCTTCCTTCAGATTGGCTGCTCCTTGGAAACAGAAGGTTTAAACTGTATGTAGGCGGGGCTTCTGTGCTCACAGCTAGAGCTGTGCGCCTGAGATGACCGATATTATGGATAACCTCTATCTTTGACATGATGCAGCTCGAAGAATAGGAACAAATGTCCAAAACTAAGTCTCATGAGGAATACTTGTACAAATGCTGGATCCTTTATTTGAAAGTTTGGCCCTGCTTAATAAAAAGACAGCTGTTACAGAACACATTACTTTTGGACTGAGTGCATTAGCATTATTGAGCCTGAAGTGGTTAACAAGCTGTATTCATAAACTGTAAGGGTGTAATCCTTCACAGTTAATATTATTTCCCAAATAATTTCAATGAAGATGCTCAAAAATGCACAGAAAGCTCAGTTATGTCTACAGCCATAAATTAAAGCACAACGCCCTCCAAACCCAAACCCAATTTTCAGTTTGTGTTTAATTTGAGCATCCAACATTAGATAGACATACATGAAAGAAAACAAAGAAAAGCAAAGCAGGTTCATTTCAAAGGAACGTATAAGGCCAGGCAGCTTGCCACCTTCATACCTGAACTGCAGCATCACAGGTCCTCCTCCTGATCAGTCGGCTTTATCTGAAAACAGAAAGAGAAAGTTACTCTTAACAGGACAGTGGGTTAATTAAAACACTGCTTTAGCCTCTATTTGCACATCGCCTCATGTTCAGTGCAGCCGGAAGTCCTTTATCCTCGCAGTCCACGTAAATGCTCATTTCCTGTTCATAATAACACATTGTGTTTCACACACACACACACACACACACACACACACACACACACACACACACACACACACACACACAGAGAGGTAAATGGTAATTAGCCTGCTAAAACACTCTTTTATTCATGTACACTCGGCTTCTTCCTGTCAGAGGAACAATGCGACAGATTAAGGGCCAGTCTGTTCTCTGCCTCCTCTCAGATTAATGAGGCAGCTTCGCTCTGTCAGGCAGGTATAGGAAGCCTGCAGGCTAATTCTATGTCATTATGTTTCCCTGTAAAGAAACAGAAACACTGAAAGCATCGCTCCTCCGCTCGGCCGATCTGCTCCACTCCGGTGAGATCCTGAATCAAAAGACCTGCGAGGCGACTGGTAAACACATCTTCCACCAGGAATTATACAGATGGTCTCTCTGCAGTGTGGGTGAGTCACAGATTTACTGCTGGTAAGTCTATATGACTGAGAGATTTAGGAAGACAGGTGAAGGGATGGACTGGGACAGATGAACTGTTTGTTTTTTCAAACTCTAACTGGATATATGGAAATCGTGGCGGACATTATTTTTTACTTCTTACTTTCTCTTTGGCAAAAGAAATGTTTGACTGATTATTAAAATAATCTCCATAATAACTAGTGAAACACTGAAAAATAATTCTGAGAGTTTTGACAGTTTTGTTAACGCACCTGAGTCAGAGTTAGCCAATTCTCCACAAGAGGGCAGCATTGCATTAGCTGCTATTGCAGAGCTGAGCACCCCAGAGGTTGTTGAGGTTACCCTGTGGGAGGTACATCGTCTTGTTTGACTAGCTTAGTGTGTAATAGGGATACTTATGCATTCTGTGGGATAGTGATTGAGTATTAAAAGGCTTTAACTTGTTTGAGTAGTAGTAAAACATCTGTACTAGCAGTGATGGTAGCAGGCATGTAAAATTACACTATGGGTAGCTGAATTCATCCTATAAAGTAACTGAAAGGGAAAAACATACTGTGTGTTTACCCTGTGAGGGTGTATTTATCCTGTGTAGTAGAATGGGTGAGTAATAGTGATATGTATTCCACGGAGGAGCCTATATATTAATTGTCAGGACCGCTATTGTCAAAAGACGCTACCAGTGGCAGACATTTATAGTGGTGGTATATCTCTGAGGGGAGCAGCAAGACCTCAGCACAGAATAGAGAGGGCAACCATAACAACAGCTCCATAAATGATTAAGTTAGGAAGAGCATGAATGGAGTATCTGGAGGTCGGTTGCAAAGAGGCTTGCAGATTGGATTGAGACTTTCTAAACAAGTCACTATAAATCAATGAATGTCAACAGGTCTGTAGGAGATTGTTCCATCTGCCAGGATTATGGCTGAGCTTTATTTTGTGAACTGTCTGTACTGAAACTATGCTCCATATACTCCATATTTGCTCTGCAGTAGTGGCAACAGTAGGAGTGGTGGTATATTGAGTGAGTAATATATGTTTATCCAGTACTGTTGTGCCATGGGAAAGGGTTTAATTTGGAATTTGTGACAAGGGAACATTCCCCAGCAGACTACAGGCAGAAGAAAAAGGAATAAAAAAAATAAAAAAGTTGGAGAACCACTGAGCAAATGTATTACTGTAATTACTTTTTATTAGGCTTACCATCTGCTGTCTTATTTTCATTTACTTAGGCAATTAGATGAGTTCAGTGAATGCAATGTCACACCATTACTGCAAATATTAGCGCACTGAAGAATAATCGCTGTGTGTAAGCACAGCACATCAGCTGTTGTACTGAAACCCGTTCAAGCTGGTTTTGTGAGACCACAGTGAAACGTCAGGAAAGTAACTGATGGAGTCCCTGCTGCCGTAACACCTGCGTTAACTGCTTCCTGCTGCTGTGTGATGCCACAGCTGTTTAATATCATTAAAAGAAGAAAACAAACTCCTATTTATTCAGCATGAGACTGTGTCTGAAAGCTGGGAGCTATTTGAAGATCGGGAGGCAAAGCTAAAATTTGGCTGTATGTGAAATTGATTGATATTGATTCTGTAAGTCAATGGTAGCATGGGTGTAGCTGTGGGGAAGCAGGGGCATATATTTACCCTGTGGGTGTAGCTGTAGGGGTAGTAGTGCTGGTAGTGCAGCGGCTCGTCCTCACTGGCCTCCCCTGGCTCCGGACTCTCTCGCTCCAGACTGCTGACTGAACCTCGGCGAGAGGAATCCGACACACTGGGCTCCCTGCTCTCAGGACACTCTTAGACACACACACACACACACACACACACACACACACACACACACACACACACACACACACACACACACACACACACACACACACACACACACACACACACAGTTGTTCTTATGGCGTGTTTAGACTAAACCTTTTTGTAAAGAGCTTTAAACACCAAGTTCTGCAAAAGAAAATGACACAAAATTCAAAATTGTTCGTGTGTGAATACAGGAACATTTTGAGTGGAAATAATAATAACTATGATGGCCTGGTCCTGATGTTTCTAAAGAAGGCAAGGATTAAAAAGAAAGTTTCCAGATGGATTCAATTCTCAGGAGAAGGCAGCAGCAGGGAGAATTTCATGGTTTGATCCAGGAGTTGAAGCTGTATCATCTACCACTTTTGTACATATTCAGGATGTCAGTGTGCAGTTTTCTCCTGTGCTGGTAGGGCCTTAAATGTTGCCTTGGTGCTGTTGTGCTGTTTGGAGCTTTTTAAATGAAACACTACACTGCGCGGACAAAAATATCATGCCACCTAAATGCTACATCTATTCTTGGGTATTAATATGGAGTTGGTTCCCCTTTGCAGCTACAACGCTCCTTTGAGAAGACTTTGAAGTGCGTGTGGGGACTTTTGCCCATTTAGAAGAACATTTGAAAAGACAAACACTGATTTTCGAGTTGATCCTAAAGGTGTGTCTTTATGAGCCTCTGTTTTGCACTGGGGCAGTCAAAGGTGGTCCATCCCCAAATTGTTCACACACAGTTAGAAGCACAGAATTGTCCAAAAAGTTTCGGTAAGTGGAGGCATTACGTTTTCCTTTCACTGAAACTAAGAGACCCAGGTCAACTCCAGAAGAACACCCCGCAGCGTTATCTCTCCTCCACCAAACGTTATAGTTGGTACAGTCTTTCAGGTAATGTTCTCCATTCACCTAACCCAGACTCGTCCATCAGATTTGTCACATCACAGAACACGTTTCAATAGCATCCCTCATTTCATACGATCGCTTTTGGTGGAGGATGTCAAAATGCTAACACTGATACTTCAAAGTCCAGAAACCAAATGGGGCGTTGCCGTGGCTACATCCATCTTTTAAATACAGTCCTTTTCTAACAATTTTTTTCTTTAAGCCTTTAATTTCTCCTTATTATACAGAAAGTAATCACTGTGACAGTTCTCTGTCGATAAATAAGTGGACGTCCAACAGTGTCGAGACGTGGTTATGGATGATTTTAGGTCTCATTAAAGCAAAATCACAAGTCATAACAAAATATTGTAATTTCAATTTTTATTTGAAACATTTTCAGATCTAATGCAAACCTCTAAAAATGTCAGTTTTGCAATGAATTTGAACCCTCATAACTCGAATACCCGCAGTATTACCTCCCTCTTCGACGACTCGCTGAATGTGTGCGAGAGAAGTTCTCATTTGAGTGTTGGAACACATTTCTAGGAAATAATCGCAAAAAACTGAAGACCGTCAACGTGTCACATCGGATAATTTCCTCATCTATTTATCAACCCGAGGAGATAAAACCCAAACACACACACATGCACAGGGACGACACGATAACTCCTGAGCGCTGAAGGGGAGCTTATGAAAGGTTATGAGGACCGTGTTTATCGCTGTTTACCTCACTGTCATAATCCACGCTCCACTGGTGGCAGTTTTGTCATTGAACCATTACTCACAGATGCAGTATGATAGCTGGCTCACATCTGATGGTAAACACAGCGACTCTCTCTGCACCACCGAACGCTCCGACGGATCATTTGCCGTAATAAACTCAAATTTAGAGTTCAGGAAGGATTAGACCTGGATCAGTCTGATGTTTGAGGTTGATATAGGCATTTAATAAAAACGGGATGCGTGTCAGTGTCGAACACCTCTAAAGTAATGACCGAGACTGAATACGTTAGATGTTTCTCATTCGTTTGTAAACAGAAATGTAGTCCTGAATATATTTCAAAGCCTGGTTTTACATTCCTGCTAACAGGCCTTTTCATATTCTGGCAAAGCACCAAAGACAACAACTAGACTGTCATGGGCTTAGGAGATTGATTTCATTGATTTCAAACAGGCAGAAAAAGCCAGCCTGACTTCTTGAAGGTACGCTGTCTGACCTTGGGGTGAATTTTCTGGGACATCCAGTCCTGGGAAGATTGTGACATTACATCAACACCTGAATGCTGCAGACCAGCAAACTGCCAAAGACGTGTTCACACTTACTGATGTTTAGTTAATCAAGTACATTTGAATGGAAACACCTGACTGCTACTTATATACAGTCTATAGTTACTGTAAATCAGTCCTCCAGGGAAGCTCCAGGGGACCTGGACTTGAATCCACTGTGCAGCCAGGGCCTTTCTGTGTGGAGCTTGTGTGGGTTCTCTCCAGCTTCCTCCCGCAGACCAAAGACATGCACTTAGTAGTGCTAGGCTAACAGGTGATTCTAAATCGACCATATGAATGTGGGTGTGAATGGTTGTCTGTGTCTCTGTCCAGGGTGTACCCCGCTTCTTGCCCTGTGGGAGCTGGGATAAGTTCCAGCACCATGGGGGGACTGAATAAAATAGATGGATAGATCTTACCACTACAGCACCTTGACAAATTTTATCTATGATGTGCGGTCTGGGGGTCAGTTGATGCATTTCAAAATGGAAGCAATACGTGTAGCAGTCAAGTGAAAAGTCAAGGTCTTCAGTAGCAGATGACTCATGCGGAAGACATGGAAGTAAGGGAAGGTTTGGGGTGAAGCTAATTATCCATCCATTCTCTTCTCCTTATCATTATCAGGGTCGCAGAGGGGCTGGAGCCTATCTTAGGCTTAGGTCACCAATCTGGCATTCACACTTATGTGCAATATAGAATCACCAGTTAACCTAACCCCACTAACTGCATGTCTTTGGATTGTGAGTGGCAGTTGGAGTATCTAGACAGAACCCATGCAAACACGGGCTGTGTAAACAAACTCCACACAGAAATATTGCTTCACACACAGACTAAATACAGCAGCTCTAATTTTGAAAATAATTGCAATTAAGGCGTTAGGATTAAATTTTATTATTATTATTTTCAGCACAGTTCTTTGTCTCTACCTGAGCCATCCTTCCTCTGTCTGTCCATCTTGTCTACGCAGTCCAGCAGGCCATCGATCTGAACCTTGATCACTGTCAGCTCCCTTTTGATGGAAAGAAGCTCTGCCATTCTCACTGCAGAGACAGGGAGAGATGTAAGAAAGACAGGGGGATTAATCTGGCTCATGATGATAAAATAAAATAAAGACTGACACATGAGGCTATAACGACTACTCAGGTTAAAAAGTATTCTATGTTAAAATCAACGGATAAAGTTATGTGAATGTGACCGGCTAATGCATGGCTTTATTTACATGTTGTCAAGTGTTGAGAAGATGAAGGCTCAAGCTGCCTCAGTGACCGCACTTGAGATTTGGTTTACTAACAAGGTTCCTTTAGTTCAACAGGAAGCAGAATGACCTAAACGTAGAAGTTGTCTGCACCAACCACCATGTGAAATGTAGAACCCAGAACTTCCCTCCCTAAGCTAATGGGGTAAGAACATTAAACAAGCAAATAAAGCTGTGAAAAACAGACAAGCAGAACATTCATTTTCAAAAGCAAAGGAAGTAAATCCCCACAAAGAGGCAGGGATCGATCTGAGGAAGCCGAAGAGCTGCTTGGTCTGGGAGAGGGAAAGAGACCCTTTTCTCAGCCTCCTTTAAATAGAGGCAGGACAGTTTATCAATTACTCTGTTACACTGTGAGAGATCTGTGAGAGAGGAAAAAGGAAATGAGGAAACAAACACAAGAGGAGGGTGCATAACATAGAATACACACAGCTTTTTAGTATGCAAATGAATGCATGTAAAAACCTATAAGCAACAAATGTGCAGTTGTTTAGAACATAAAGCTAAATCTGGGTTTGAATCCTGGACCTGCAGTTTAATGTCAAACCTGCATTTGAAATTTATGTGGTGTACAGATAAGACATAACACGTGGACAGTGACACTAGTTATTAAAAACACGGGTTTAATTTAAATTATTTGATATCCTAGCGCTGACACACACAAAGTACAGCGAGGGCTTAGAGAAGGGTGTAAAAAGGGAAATTAAAGAAAAATAGATGGTACACCCCTTTGTCTTGCCATGTTTTGGGCATCTTAGTGCCAGTCTAGACAAATCTGCAGCAGACAAAAACATCTTAGACAGCAGTGATTTGTCTGTTTCAATATCAGCGTGCATAAATCCAGCGACATAAAGAAATGTTTCTTTGCAGCTTGGTGTGGAAGAAAATCTCAAATCTCATCACCAACAGTTTTAATGAACCTCTGTAATCCACATTCCCACAGAGAGAATCAACAACTGGTAGATGGTCTGAGCCCACTAATGACAACAGAAACCAACATGTAATGTAAAACAACTCTGAGCAGTTCTCTTTTCTTCTTCTGCCTTTGCTGCGCTGATGTGTTTCAGGGTCATTTTCTGTTCATAAGTGGGCCGATGCAAACTCGAAAGTCAGCGCTGACCGCAGTAGGATTTTACAGCTCCATGCAGATTCGAGTGTCATTCAGTGACCCGTGCAGTTGTCAAGGCCGCGCTCCTGCACCATCAGTTACTCTTAGCGCTGCGCTGCCGCCTTCTTCAGCTGCATGAGCCCTCGCCCTTGCTGTGCTCCGTAATGGACTGACGCCGCTGCACACAGCTCTCCAAATGACCCTGAAAACTACTTCAATCCTGAAAGCTTTTCGACCTCTGAAGCTTGCAAAGGCAATCTAATTTCCTTGTGATGGGGCGCAGTAAAAACTATTAAGGCTTGTAATAAACTAGTATAAACAATTCTTATTTTCCATGCACTATTAACTCGGTCTAATTGTGAGAGCTGATAGGCTCGGCTGGGTTATAGCAGGAGAGGAGAGCCCTGCGGTACAGAAGCTTTTAATGAAGAGACCATCTGGAGCGCCCCCCCTCACCCGCCTTCTCTCCAGCACCCTGGGGCCTTACCACTGAGATGAGCTGTCACACAGGCGGGAGATAACATGAAACAGGGTTTTGGAGAGGAAATATCCTCAGAGTGCAGCAGGTTTCCACAGGAGCTGCAGATTTAAAGGGGGAAAAAACAGGCTGAACATCACAACTGTGTACAAATGTGAACATCAAGGCCGAGGCTCATGTGTGGGTCTGAAATTTAAAAGCCGTTAATTGGTGAGGGATGTGGCGTTAAACACCCCTGCGTATCGTCCTCTGACAGCAGCGGGGAGTTGGTGTCTCTGCCCTTTTTCGATAAAAGCCTTTTAACAGCTGAACTTCCTGAACTTCTCGTGCCACAGTATTTCCCTTCGTCCTTTACCCTCAGCAGAGTTACAGCCACGACTCTGGATTAAATGTTTGCTGATGTTTTCATTAGGTTTAACGGTCATGTAGCTCTCAGTGGATGGATAAAGTGCACGTCTCTCTGGGACATGAAAAACAGTTTACTGGAAAAGCGAGAGAAGAAGACTCGGAACAGTTTGTGACAACTAGGCGCTGTGAAGGTAAAAGAACGCATATGTACAGTTAACAGGCAAGTGCTAAGCACAGTATTATTTTACTTTATTTATTTTGCCTTGTAAACAAACACGCTTATTAAGTGATTTCAAAAATCCACATGTTTGATGGAGACTTTCTGTCTTTGGTTAACAGAAACTGCCATGACGAGCCTACTGAGCTCACTCTCTGAAAGTGCAGCACCTGTTTAAGTGCATTATGAAGGACTCTGCACTTATAGATATGAGCACCATGTGATTATTTCAGGAGTGTCTAAATGATACATCGAAAAGACCACGTTTTTACACAAAAAAGAGGAAAAGAATAAAGACAATTAAATCAAACAAGGATTCAACTTGATCATAGGAATCATAGGATCATAGTAATTGGTCAAACATGCTGATTATAAGTTTCTGTATCTGAACATGGTGGGCAAGGGGGTTGATTGTTTGGGTTTTCACTATATTATTCTCGGGTCTTTACCTTACAGGAAAAAGCACCTTGAGGGCACTGTTGTTGTGATTTGATGATATATAAATAAAATTGAATAAATTGAATTCACTCTTTCACTACCAGCAAACAGCCTCCTGCAACCACTCGCTGATCAGGGAATACTCATTTTTCCCTAGCGACTGATGGTTGCCAGGCAGTTGGCAGTAGGTGTGTGACTGGGGCCTTTTCTCAGCACCTGTCCTATTAACCATCTTTCCTTTCTGAATTTAAGCTGAATGAAATCCAAGGTGAAAGATCACTGTGACCACTGCCACTCAACTACACATGTGCAGGCCGGAAAAATGGGCCTTCAACAGAGTTTGAAAATAGCCGGCGAACAGGAAGCGATACACGGCCGCCCAAGGCTACAAACAAATGAAAAACTGGGTTTTTATGTTGCTAAACACAAACATAGAGGTTAAACACACATCTCCACCACTTCCAAGCTGGTGGAGACAAAACAGATGAAATGCTGGACTTCAGTTGATGAGGTGACTAATTTTCTTTGTTTTTGCAGGATATGAGAATGTGCATAAATATCAAAATAGTGAAATAAATGAAATGTTACCACTTTAAATATAGAAAATTAAGCATGTCCACTGCCAGTATTGTTCAATTATTTGGAGTTAAGTTTTGTACTTTAATGCCATTTACTTAGAGCTAATATCCACGGCTACATCACCCTATAACTGACCTATAATATAAATAATACCAGAAATATAAACCTTGTAATTTTGTATCTGAAATTGTTTAAACTTTAAAAGTTCAAAGTCATTTTTCTATCAGCACAGCATCCTCTTACATTTGCTGCTGGAGGCGGAGGTGTGTGTGTTGTTGCTCCTTCTGGACGGCCTGCTGCTCCTCATTCTCAGAGCCGCTGTGGACAATGAAGAGGAGGAGGATGACGTAGACGAAGGGCGGGGTTGTTTTACAGGACTGGGATCCGCTGGGACCGAAGAGGGAACTCGCTGATAGTCAAACACACTGAAAATAAACACACACACATGCAAGCTTTAAATACTCACACCCTCGCAAACAGAGTCCCATGATGCACCAGTGCCTGAGGCGGTAGCATCATGCTGCTCGTTTCCATCTCGACTGCTTTATTGTTACAATGAAATGAAGGCAAATTTATGTTGTGAGCAGAGTTCATCTTTATGAAGAGCAGCTTGTTTGAAGTCATTTTTATACACAAAAATCTTTGTTATTAAAGTTTTAAAAGCAGAAAGCGGAGAGGAAACATCTTTTTATTTTAATCTTTTTATTGTTTAAAGGCTTTTATTTCTCTGAACTTTCCCTGCAATGTTTCTGGCTTGCAACTCCAAACACAAATCTTTAGAATGAACTTGTAAAATATATACCTTCATTTAAAAACAACAGTCAATAATTTCCTAATGCAGCTATTTTTCTTAATCTGGAGGAATCAGTGAATTTAAGTGGTGGATTAATCCACATTTGATGCTTCAGTATTGCGTCACTAAGATGTCTGAGTGACCGAGAGATTTCTGTTATGATCAGCAGAAAAAAAGACTCAAGGTTAATTTAAATATCTGACGACCAAAATCAAAGACAAACCAAAAACTCAACAGAACAAATAGGAGAATCATTTTGGAGTCGGTGCCCCAGACTACCATCGTGCGAGTGGTTGAGGTCACGCAGGTGTCTCAGAAGGGTTTGCATTATAAGGTGGCTGATGTTCACGTTATAAACCTCCATCTTTGCTCATTGGTGGTCGTCCAGGTAGACAGCTGGCCTCTTTTACACCTCTCTCAAAGCATTTGTGTGAACATCTCAGTGCTCTAAAAAATGTCCCTCTGCACAGCTGACTCTACGAGAAGATATGACTCTACTACTGTGCACCGTGCATCTGTAGAGTACCTGATGTGGTCTCTCCTTGATATATGCCCATGCACTCACATGAGGAAATTGAGCTCTTTTTAAATCTGATCTCCTGAGCCACATCTCACCTGTCAGGGCCCGGAGAACTGAACCTGTAAACTTGTACAGTACTTGGGAAAAAAATCAAATAAAATTTGCGTTTCATTTCAGTTTTGGTGAATCAAAGTCCAAGATTTTATTCTGTTATTTAGCCCTAATTAGCAGCTATCTGTGTCTTTATGGATACAGACTGCGTCGGTAACCAACAAAGTCATCCTTTGTCCAGATTTGATAACTTCTGCCTCCAATAACCCAAAACGTTGGTGACCAAAGTGTTAATGTTGAGGCTTCGAAAACCAGTGGCCATGTGGTCTACAACAAAGCTGCCCGTGTACCTATTTGTTGCAAATATGAAAGGCAAACATAAGGAAAACACAGGGAATACATGCAACAAGGGTGCATGGAAAGTAGATTTAATACATTTCCTGACTAAATATTTGCAGACGGTCTGATGTTAAGATTTAGTTCAAATAACCATCACACTGCTCCCTCCATTCAGAAGTTGAATATGCCAATCAAACTAATAGAGGAAGAGGTTTAATATGAGGATGACATGCAACTCGTAGAGCATCACTGTGGATGTGATCCAATTACAGGCCTGAATACTAAAGAGCAGAGACAACAGGGCAGTCTGCTCAAGTGGACAGGTCATGAGTCGTCCTTCAGCTCCTCTCGTTCATCTTCTTGCAAGAATGCTTCATTCCTGATATGAGAAACCAAACTATGAGGCACTAATGTGCTCTATTAATCTGCATTGAGAAGCTGAACCAATAACTTCTCCTCAAACTATTTGTATAGATTTTTTTATGATGCTTTAATGATTTTGTGATCTTTGAGTTTAATTCCCAACTAAAAACCAAATTTCCTTTTAATACTTTCAGATGCAAACGCGTATAGAAGGCTGAGGTTAGGGTAGGTTGCATGAATAAAAAAGTATTTAAAGGTTAAGAGTCTTTTCAAATAAATCTCACACACAGAGACAAACCAACACTGAATGCATCCAAGTGAAACTGTTTGAGTACATTGCATTGCTTTATGCCAAAGAGCTGCATCATTACTCCAAACTATTAAAACCCCATTAATAAGGCATGTTCCATATTCTTTTGTCACCATAAACACTCACACTGTATTTTATTTTAAAATGTTCCCGTCGTGCTTAACTCACTGCTTTAGCAGGATATTAATTAGATTTTTAGAGAACCAAAGTTGAAGTAATATCCTGCTAAAAACATTACCTACACCTTCTCCTCCTGTTTGTTAAAAGCGATGCTGTCCAGCGGTTTGTAAAATACAAATCCATACAGGCTAAACTGTAAATATTTGGACGGGTACATGTTCTAAAAGTTATATATTTTATGGTTTATTTTTCATGCATGCACTTATGCAGTTCTTTCTGAACTGTATGTGAAATACAACACATCAGACTGAAGGAATGCTGCCATTCTGTACAGGAAGCCCAGTTTCTTTTCTTTTCTGTTTTGTTTTTTTACTTTTTTATTATTTTAATGATTGATGATTATAACAGGAGCAATGAAGCTCAACAGTAAGACTGATGTTTGTAAAAACAAGCAGAGATATATAGCTTATTGGATAACTTGATGCGAACTTGACATTCATGTGCAAAGCATTCCTCGCGGCTGGTCTTCGTTTGCATCCAAATCAGCTGATGAGATTAGAACTTGTAGCTTTTTCCAGTTTGATTTGAAAGTTCTTGTTTATTAAACAAGAGTTCAGGTGCAGCTGTGAAAACACTCTTAAACTGACAGGAAGTATGCAGAACATACCAACCAGCATTTACAGGGTGTTTGGGAAAAATACTTTTTTCCCCACAAATGTCCAAACTAATTGTTGTGCATCACCCAGAGAACCAACGTTTTTCTCATGACACAGCATAATCACTTCTGTTTCTAAAATGTTTTGCTTATGAGTTTCTAAATTTGGGAATTCAAAACCGTGACTATTTTAGATAGTACGCCATTATTTATTTTGGTGTGTGTGTTAATAGTTTCCAAGGTAACGGTTGTTAAGTAAAATATATAGTAATGCAACACCTATTTATCAAAGGGGACTCTTGGACTTTACCAGCATAGCTTTGCATGAATCAGACTTCAAAATCATACATATGTAGGTCATCTTGTGGTGCTAACTTCCTTCTGATTGGCTGCCTCTTGCAAACCATAGGTTAGGACAGCAGCTGTAATGACCATATATAATGACCATGAGCATTTAGAGTGATTGGCTCACACTTACTTGTACATATGCTGGCCTCGTTATTTAAAATATGAAACACATCTGTCATATTCCAGGATATATATGGTAGAAAATAAAGAAAAACTTCAATTTAAAGCTGTATTTTAAGACACAGCAGGATAACACAAGTGTTTAAAACCTCCCCCTGAAGGAAGTTTTCATACAGCCTAGTTTTTCTCCTTACTTGTAATGAAAGTATCAAATTGATTTATAAGGAAATTAATTGAGAATGAAAGCTGTGCCATTTGTATGTAGCTGCAGTTGAAAGTCAGCTGAAAGTGAATTTGGTCTTAAATCAGTTGCAGCTGCTCCCTCTGTCGGGCCGCGTTACCTGCTGGAGGTGAGATGAAACTTTCTAAAGGACAGAGTGATTTATCTTCTATAAGCGGATAACCAGCACTGATTTCATTTCATCAAATAATCCCAGATGCCCTCCTTTCAGCACTCGCTGCACCTTCTCCCTTTTGGTGTTATGTCGCCGCTCGCTGATGCCGTGTTTTTTCCCGCGGTTGTTGCGGTCTGATAGAGTGTGCTGTGCTGCGGGTGAGAGCTGACTGACAGCTCCAATTTGATGCAGGGAACGATAGAGGAGGCGACTGCGAGGATGAGGAGAAGCCTTTCCTCTCGCTGCCAACCTCTGCTGCCTATCACAGCAGCCATCTACAGCTGGAGGAGCAATGACTGCAGGGGGAACATGAATACACTTCATCTCTTTCACTGTCACACAAATAGAAATGCATACGCACACACACACACATGCACACGCACGCACACACGAATATGTCTGCTCAGTACATTTTAAAAGGTTCTTCTGTGACATGGGAAAAAAAATCATTTACACTTTAAAGGCCGGGGAAAGAAGCTGTGTGCACCTAAAAACATGCAGAGATATTCAGGTTCAGAATTTAACTCCATCTAGAGCCTGTTTTCTCCCAGTTTTGAGGATTTCATGCCAAATTAGGAAGCCATGAATGACTGAAGGCCACACACATCAGCACATTTAGTGTTTGTAACGTGTCGGAGGATGGCAGCGTATGTTGGGAATAATGGTTGCTGCTTTTTAACAGTTAGTGAGGTGCCATTTCTTGACACCAATGCTGAAAATGTACGTCTGCTATGATGGCCAGAACAGAAGTAGTGAAACTGAAGCAAAGCTGCATGAAGCTACGGAATCCAATGACCACAAGGAGCGTGTACTGCTGCCGAATTTATACACATTCATAGCTTTGTAAATTAAAATGGGAAAAATAAATGCACCCAAGAACCCAAGAAGCAAAAAAGCACCTGGAGGTGACTGTTGCTGTGATTTGGTGCTCTACTACGGTAATAAAGCTGAATTACTGAGTCAGCAGTGTGTTGGTGACTTTTAATCACTCTGGGTCTCAGTACTCGGCAACCCAACTTTATGTGGTCTGACGTTTCCTGGCTGAGATGATGTGGTTCCTACGTACTTTCACAGCTGAAGGAGAAATAACTGTTGCAACAGTTGCATCCTATTACAGCACCACCCTCCAATTCACCAGCTCTTTACAACAACCCAAATATTTCACAAATGTTTCTAAGGGTAGAATGAATGGCTAGGTGCTTCATTTTATATACCTGTAGCAAATGGACTGGAAACACTTGAATTCAAAGACTAAGAGGTGTGACCCAATACTTTTGTCCATACCTACCTCTTAAGTCAAGTCCTAAGTTGATGTCTTCCAGGTCCTGGATGTTTCCAGGTCAAAACTCTTCAGTTCCCAAACTCAAAAATACTCTACAGCATGACTGAGAGTTAAAAACTGTCTGAATTCTCTCATATTTAATAAAGTGATCAGTGTGGCTGCTCTACCAGATGTGACCATCAAGTTTAACATCCAGGCATCCATGAAAAACAGGACATAAAGTTAGCTCACTAGTTTCCACCTAAAGATAATACACCATGTTCTGAATTAGGGGTTTCTGAAAAATTAAAACCAACAGCTCTGCTATCACTTCGGACATAAATGAAGACAAAAAACTAAACAACAGCCACAGTATGGTTACTGACGTTAGGATAGCTGGTATATAATTGTGTGCCACATGGTCAGCTACAAAGCTATGGTTACAGGAGAACCCTTGAGATGATCCATGCGCACCATCAGCTTAGTCATAATACACTGTCATTAATCTACTGCTGCATGGTTGAGATTACTCACTATAATAAAATTCCTGGTTCTTGGCTTCATGTACCCATTCATATCTTTGTTAGCCTCAGAGTGATTCTTTTCTGACCCGTTCAAATATTTGGTGTCTTGTAATCTGTGAGGTAATGGGGTGTAGTTACATTGTAAGGTTTTAAAAACTAAGCTTTAAGATGTCCTGCAGACAACTAGTGGTAATAAAAACCCAGAGAGGCCGGCACTGATCACTGAATATTTTTTGGCAGGGCTTCAGATTAAATAAAGCAAGATACAAAGCATTAAAACACTTCACTAAAATGACAACAGCTTTAATGAACCAGGGATTACATGTCATCACTTAACAACTGGATACTGTATTATTGTATTAACTTCAGTTTTATACTGACTGTTAAATCGATAAGTACGCACATAAAGGTTAAAAAGCAATATAAGTGATGACTTATACATACATATAAGTACATAAATAGTGTTTGTGAATCTTGTGTTTAATGCTCATGTCTATGGAAACTACCTGAGAGGGCACCTGATAGTTTTAATTTATTAGAATTCAATAGAGTTTGAAGTTGATGGGGAAGGTAAAAGAGAAGCTAAAAATATCAAGCAGCCCTCGTGCAAAGAGGGCTGGAACATCGTGTCGTTAAACAGAAACTTTACTGCCTGCGTCGCTGACAGTGCCTGACAGACCTGACATCTCCTCAAAGAGACTTTATTTTTATCTCCTAATAAAGTTCAGCATTTTGGTTTTTATTTTGTGTCACACAAACAGTTCAGTGCAGTGAAAGCAAAGTTCAGGCATACAGCAGATGTTTTAAGGCATTATCAGCACCCTTGATTTGTGGGTTTGTATGATCTGCACGCTCACAGAAACACACTCAGACGTCCCGCTGTGTTTGTCCCTGCAGTCACAACACATCAGGGTAACAGGTGAACGTGTTGTGCTTGTGTTGGTCGGGGGGCTACTGTACCACACTAAGCTGATAATCCGCAGCCCAGCAGATAAACGCCTATAAATATTTACAGGGCAGCAGTGTTGACACAGCTTTGCATCCTGCCTAGCTTCCTACAGAGTGAGGCAGGGCGGACTAACATTGAAAAACTTCAGTAAATCTTCAGGAAGCTAAACAAATGAATACATTACTTCTGATCATTGTGGGGGGATCTTCACAGAATGCAGCACGGGTCATATTTTGTTCTTCAACTGACTGAAAGGCTCAAATATTCTAATGCTGGACAGTTTTGTACAAAATGACATCTGATCCATGGGTAAAGCATAAAAACAAGGTGCTCAGTCTTGGCAGGAAGACCACAGACTGTATATGAAAGATGTACACAGCGAATGTGAACTTGAATAGTACTGTAATCCTGGTCTGTTAAATATGAAGGCGCATGCTGAGTGCTATTACTGTTGCCAGGTTAGTGTTTTGAAACCAGGTGTGACAAGCAAGGGGCGGATCTGTGAAATTGCACATTTTGTGATTGACAGGTTGTTAGCAAATGAGCAAATCCTGGAAAATCGTCCTTATAAACTTTCCTGGATAAAACCTTCCCATTGGTAAACGATCCACTCTACCTCCACAGCCACAAAAACACAGAAACATTTTCTATAACCAAAACTATCACCCCCTACTGGCCATTACGAAAAATGCAAACTTACTTTTTGGCTGCCCCTGTGTCAGATTTCTAGTGTCAGAAAAGGCTACAGCTGCTAAGGTACTCATTCTAGCCAGCTGGGTTAGTATAAACTGTATACGTGTAAAATAGATGCAGATCAAAGCTGCTTTTTGGATGGTCTGTTATTACAACTAAATCTACAGGAGGCCATATTATTTCTCAAAAGGCACCAACACAGTCCAGACATCCAGATAAGAGACTCCAACTAGCTGCAACAAAGCCCAACAGACAGTAAACAGCTACAGCCGCCTGTGTGACCCTCCATTAGGACATCAACCTTCAAGCCTCACGTTATTAAAATGGATGTGTTTAAAAAAAAGTATATCCACAAAAATTAAAACCATTTTTGTCGCAGTCTGTAAACACGGCTCTGTCTGCTACAAAGTTGGACATGGAAGTCTACACGGACTGACTCACTTTCGTAGACAGTCTCAAGTGGACATTAGAGGAACTGCAGGTTGGATTAATTTCTGTCCTTTTTTTTTAGCCTTAAAGTTGTCCTTTTTTCAGATCAGGTGTACTTTTTCACCTTGGACGGAGTGACTGGCTTTAGCTCTGCACAAACTGGGAACTATCACAGTTCTTAATTAGTCTTTAAACCTCCTTTTCTGATCCTGAAATTGTAGCTAAAAAGACTCTGGCACAGGGCAAACCCCTGAGAGGCATAAGTGTACATAATTGCAATGCATGAAGCACAACCAGAGCTGGCCCACACAAACAAATCATGTGGAAATTGGGCCACGAGTGAGGAGACGTGTGAAGGAAAGACAAAAGGATGATGCAAACTAGTGAACAGAGATAGGATAAGGCTGAGGGAGGTAAACAGTAGATGAGAGAGAGAGCGTGTGGATGTAAAGTGAGTGGAGCGTTTATCTGCCGGCTGCCAACAGATTTGTTTTTAATGCCGTCAGCCTCTTTCTCTCTCCATCTTCTGTTCCTCCCTTTCATCTTCTTCCTCTTAGTCTACAGCCTCCATACAGTTATCCTCCTCCTCCTCCACCTGTCCTTGGCTGCCTGCAGTGATCTGTGTTTTCAGCCCATGGTGGGGAGGTCAGACACTGTCAGTCCACTGCTGTTCAGGTTTTTTTATTTTTTATTTTTTTATTTTAGTCTTTATTTAACCTTTAACTGGGGAAAGTCAAGACAGGAAATGAGGTTGCTGGTTTTCAGAATCACCTTTTTTCACCAAAGACGGGAGGAAGGCGTCTGAACAAGTGCACAAATCAGGCTTTTAATGTCCTTAATGCAATTATTAAAGCTCCTAATGCTACACTAACAGGTAATAAGTAACTACAACCTTAAACCATTTGAATTTTTTTTTTTTTAGCAAAAACTAAGCAAAAGCAGTCTGTGAAAGCCTAAGTACACCTTATGGTTCAGTAACTTGAGGCAACGACTGCAGAACCTTGATTCTTTCATTTTTCAACCATTCGATTGTAGATTTGCTGCTGTGCTTTTCATCAGTGCTGCATTGCACGACTCAGTTTAGACTAAGCTTTAGCTGTTGCACAGATGAACTCACATTTGACTCTAGAAAACTCTGGTACACAGAGGAGTTTGTGGTGTCGGTCTTGAAAAGGCAAACACACATTCAAGGCAGCCTGAGGTCATTCATGCTCCGCTTTTGTTCACGTTGCATTTATGTCCTCGTTTGAACTATCTGCAAGGAAATCCGCTGTTTGACTCTCACTGCCTCTCAGTGTGTGATCTGGTTCATTTGCACCCTTGCTGTGAGTTGAGCTTTCCACAGCCGGCAGCTCAGGTGAGTTCATAGCAGGTGATGGAGGGAGGAAGGATAACTGACCGAGTGAGGGGAGATGATTTATACACAGCCCGACTCCTGCTTTGCACTCAATTGTAGACTCTGTCACGCTGAATTGCCGTAGTTGCAATTTTTTCCAACAAACACGGGCGCAGTGTTTGTTAGTTACCCTCTGTTGTCCAGAATTTGCTGTGCACACACAAATAAGTCACCTTCAGCAGTGTCAGGCTTTTACAGGCTGCCGATATCCTGTAAAAATGTATCTGGAGCAAAACAAATTAACTTGTGCCACTCCCGTGTTTGCTGATTTGTGAGCTGCTGGTACTGAGAATAATACAATGAACCGTGGCATAACCTGAGACTGACAAATGTGCCGATGAAAAACACCTCAATAAAGAAAAGTACAACTCAAAATTACATTTTCAGGAGGCACAGCACCACTTGAGCTTGTCTGCTCTACAGTTTTTACTGAATAAATAACGCAATTTCTTTTAAATTGAATTTGCTCCAGACATTCGGCAACAACAAGCACTGAGACATTTCATTTGTTTTTAAAATCAATTCTATTCTTTGAAAACAAGTCAGTGAAGCAGAGCTGTGTCCAAGCAGATTTTCATTTAGCATTAAGGTCAGAGAAAAGGAATTGCTCTGTGTCTTTAACATCCATGTAAACTATTAGTTGCGAGCATGTGGTCATCAGTCACAGTGTAAAAACCACAGGGCTACTCATGATCCTTTGGATCCTGTGTGAGTTTGGCTAACTTTAGCGCTGCTGTCTTCTCTAACACATCCACACAACAGCACTAGTTAGCATGGCTTTTGTCTGTTATCCTTTTCCTCCTTTTCCCTTTAAAATTTTTCCATTAAAAACAAGAGCTTCTTTTTTAAAATCAGTCAATCACAGCATAGCCAGCCAGATCTAAAATCTCGATGTTATGAAAAAATGAGAGATTGATTGAATTTAAATAAAAAAATAAGTACAAATGAACTGAAGAAAAAACATGCACTTACAAGACGACACTTCTATTTTTCCATTTTCCACATCACTACCATTGAATGTAATTTCACGAGAAAGAAAAACTTAGCTGTGAATTTAGTTCCTAAATCACAGCAAGTGTGATCTCATTTAATGAGGTTGCTTTTTTGTTTAAACTGATGCTTTTATTTTCAGTTTTCCTTCACCCAGATCTCAAAACTTTTTGTTCTTATTTTCCCATTTTAGAGACGATTAACCAAGGGCAGAGATTTAACTGATTATTACAGAATAATAAAATACTAGCATCTCACTCAACAACACTGTAGTGCAGTAGAACACTTCATATTAAACAAGTACTATAATATTAATATGTATTCATATACTTAAATTTCAGTATGATTTATGTCTTTAATATTTTGTGTGTGCATGTAGAGAGATGAAGACATCTGGGTATATCATTGTCCTTCCCAGAGACACACGATGTTAAAGCCTATCCTCATCAATGGTAATTATGAGAATTTTCAAGTACAGAAAAAAGTGGGCAGAAACAGTAAAAACAGTTCTTGTTTCTGTGCAAACTACAAGAGGTCATATCTGCCAACAGCATCTCCGTGTTTGTGTGACTAAAGACAGCTGATAATGTTATTAGACAGTGTGTAACTCACAGTCTATTTTATCATTTGTAAGATAATTTTAATAAAAGTGCTTGAGATACCAAATTCAGTTACCACTGGGTGAACCTTAGTACCAAGCAACTCTAGCGGCCTTTGCAGGCACACCTACTTTAATTCATCTATCATTGGGGGATTGGGGGTGGAGCCTATGCCAACCTATCCTACAGGGCTCCAGACTGAAATCCCTAAAGTTGAACTGAGTAAAACTTTTACTGTTAGATGTCAGGAGATTGCAGTCAACTGAGCTCTGTTTTAATAACCGGCCCAGTTAAAGTGCATAATCCTACTTACAGTGGTTTATCTCAGCTGTCAGTATGCAGAGGGAGAAGCATCCACATCTATTTACTCTGGAAGAGGCTGTAAAACTTTGTCTGATATGGGTCAGTGATTCAGAGTAGCACACTTCTGACCTATGACGGTGATAATCAGGTGAGTTGTTGAGGATATGCTGAACTTTTCTGTCATTAAGACCATTTTTGTTTGTTTGTTTTTTGCCACTGTTAGCTGCTGTTAGCGAAACTGTCTTTGAAGTGGATTTAACCTTTTTTAACTCTGACATTTAGTTAATGAATTCTCATATGATGTGAGAATACAAGCAACACTGTTTATCAGAGAAAAAGTGACATTTTTAGGACACACAAGGCTAACATTAGCTGGCATAATGTTTGTCTATAACCAGCTGTTGTTGCTGTCTGTAAGTAACAATATCAGAAATAAATGACACAAACAAAAAGAAGCATGTTTGTGCTTCATTTTGTGTGTTAGAGCCCTGACTTCAGTTCTGAGGTTGTTGTCTGAGGCAAAGAGGAAAAAGATAATATTTTATTAATGTAGCCGGATGGACTACTGGCCTTTCTCTTTCTCTCTCCCTCCCTCGCTTGCTATACCGCCCTCACTCTCTCCTGCGCTCGCTCTTGGCTACGCAACTAGGTTAATTGTGAATCCACCTGCATATTGATTGCAGGGCAGCATCAGTCTGTATAAAAGGAAGCCAGTTTTCTCTTGGTTCATTCCTCCTGTGTTTTTGGCGAAAAGCAGTAGTAAATGCTGGGACAGATGGCATGCGAAATGCAGAAATATTGCCTCGAGACCAGTTTGTGGAACATGTTGTTGACAGTGCTTAAAAAATATGTTTGTCGCATTGGGAAAGAGAAGGGTTTTCAGGCGGGGTATGCGACCGTGGCTATTCCAACCCGTCAGCGTATGGAGTCCGAGTGGCGTGGGCTAAAGGAACTCCTAAAGCGCCAGCAAGAGCAGTTAAATCAGCTCACGGAGACAGTGGTTTCTTTGCAAAACCCCTGAAGAGGTGTTCGTCCTTCATGGGGTGGCCCGGTGATTTGTCACCAGTGTCAGCAGCCAGGACACTTTGCTAGGGAGTAGTTCAGGCCCCCCTCATATGGCAGTTGGCAATCACCTTCCCGCTACCCAGTTGGAAAACTAAAGCCCTCTGAGCTGCAGAGCCACAGTTCAGGTGGGGAGTTCACTGGCTCACCAGAGGATAGGATTGGTCGGCTAATATGATCTTGTCCAAAGATTGATGTGTTGATTAGTGGGTTGACAGTCCCTTGTTTGATGGATACTGGGTCCATGGTATCCACCATCACAGAGAGCTTCTTTTTGGCACATTTTGCCCCTTGGGGACAAGAACACCTTCAGTCATGCCATTGGTTACAGCTTTGGGCTGCCAATGGGCTTGCCATTCCGTACAATGGCTATTTGGACCTCTGTGTACTCCTGTGTGGCAAGGAAATGCCCTCTTCCTGCCCTGCCTATCTTCCTTATAGTGAAGGACCCTCCTGGTGCCACACCCTCTGT